>NC_092877.1:249042366-249363437 GCF_028372415.1 Notamacropus eugenii | reverse complement strand
AATTTTATCAAGATCATATCTAATAAAATGGATATTTTAATCAGAAAACCATACATGTCTGTAATATGCATGTTTATGTGCTAGTGTGCATTTCTAAATATCATAGAACACTGTAATGTTCAACAATTATTATTCTCCAACACATATATTTTATTCACATTCCCATATTATGTTGGGAACTTTGACATTTTCTAGTTATCTATATTAAGAAAATATTGTCCTGTTGGTGCAATCAAAAAAAACTAAATCTTAGTAATAATCACATTTTAAAAAAAAATCAGTTGTATTTTGAATATTTACTGACCCATTTCTTTTTAGAAGTTGAAGATGAAAAATATAGTTTTAGCCTATTAAAGAATAAAATTCAATATAACATTTCAAAATTCTTAAGGAGAACATTGAGATTGTTTTATTTGTGATTTGCTTAACAGCCAAGTAATGGAAGCATTATTCTGAACTTGTTTAAGGAAGTATTTTCAAAAGCAAAGTCCAATTAAATCATTTTTTATTACTCTACCACTTTTCCAAGATACGAACAAAAAAAATTCTCATCCTCTCCACCTTTTCCTGCTAAGGAATATAAAGACAATAGTTGTCATCTTTTCATTTAAAACTTTGTGATGACTTGAAATGTATGTCTAACATAAATAAAAATAGTCCTAAAGCCTCTGCAGTCAGGATCACAGTCTGCATCAGCAACGAAGGACAAGATGACCTTCAACATTACAGATACAAAGATAGAGAGAAGATAGAAAGATGATAGATAAATAGTTAGATAGACAGACAGAGAGATAGAGAGATAGATAGATGATAGATGATAGATAGATAGATAGACAGACAGACAGACAGACAGACAGACAGACAGACAGATAGACAGATAGACAGATAGACAGATAGACAGATAGACAGATAGACAGATAGACAGACAGATAGATAGATAGATAGATAGATAGATAGATAGATAGATAGATAGATAGATAGATAGATAGATAGATAGATAGATAGAACAATTTTAGGTTACCCTTACCTGGCTCTAGGTAATTTCCATTATGCTGAACTCATCCTTGCCTTGTAATCATGAGAGTATTGAACTATACTACCACTTTGTTGTATGAGGAGTGAGGGAAGTTTAGACTTTTATCTTAAATATTTTTTACAGTAACGAACTATTTCCTTAAATAAAATTAATTCCAGTTGTTTTCTTTTATTTTGTCATGTTTTTGCAACGGGTGAAAGGGGGTGAGTTACAGACTCTTTTTTTACCTCTTTATTTTTCATAATGAAGAAGAGTTTGGGATGTGTTGTTTTTTTTTTTTATGAAGGCTCTTTGTAAATAATTTTTCCCTTGTAATTTTAGGAAAAGATTTATTTGATGTTCTCTTGAGTTTCTTTCCATGTTTATACCTTTTCTAAGACTCCAAAACATGAATCTTCCTGTTCTCGATGGCTTTTCATGATCTCTAAATCAGACTAGTAGATCTTAAATAGCAGAGTGACATAAATCATCACTATTTTTTAAGGATTCGTTTATGAAATTTAGGAGTTATTTCTTATACTTGTTGAAGCAGGGGTCCAAATCAGAGCCAAGCACTATGATATCAAAATGTATGGTAAGGAAAGTTTCATAATCCTACCTTAAATTCCTAGCTACATGTCATTTCCCCCTAAAGGAGGTCAAATTTGCATGCACCTTATAAGAGATTGTCAAGACTGAGAATTATTCCCTAAAATATAATCCTTCAATTATATTTGAGTCAGTAACTCCTTATTTAGCATACTATTTGCAAAGCAGAATGACATAACAGATAGATGACCTCTATCTACTTAAGCATCAGGCAAGTATGGATTATGTGGAAGTAGTATTAATATTTATAGATTAGAGAGGCAGTATGGAACACTACAGGCCTCCTGCATAGGTCAGGAAACCTAGAGTTAAAGCCCCATATTTTACATATCCTGGGTCTTTGATTATGAACAAATCACTTAATCTTCCAGTGATTCAGGCAACTCCAGACTGTAACTTGAAGATCAGATGTAGATCTGCTATGCTCTCCTCAGTCCTCACATAACCATGACACATGCAACAAGCAAACTTCCACAAGTCCTAAATGTGCAATATTCTACTCTCTCAATATACAAAGATTAAAAAAAAAAAACACAAGTCATAAACTTTTCAAAGTTTACATTCTACTGGGGAAATATAATGTATAATCAAATAAACAGGATGCATGGTAGTTTACTGTCAGGATTAACAGATATCAGATAAAAGTTCCTAGGAAAACTTAAGAAGGGAGGGAACACTAGGGGCTTTAGATTCTAGCAGAACTACTGGGGGAATATATTTAGTCAATGGAAGATATCTTGAACAAATGCATGAAACTGGAAGATAGAATGTCAAGTTTGGGAAGGTATTAGTAGCCTAGTTCGTACAAAACACCAAGTGAAGGGAGTAATGTGAAATGTAAGGCAGACATGATTAGCACCATCTCTGTGGAAGGAACCATTGAAGATTTTGATTCAAGTAATGAAGTTTACACATCATTGCTTAAGGCAGATTCTATAAGCAATGACACGGATTCTAGATTGGAGAGGGGAAAGATAGGGAGTAGGGAGACTTATGTGACATTTTTTATAGTAGCTATTTGAAAGTTATCCTACAGAAAATTGGGAACCATATGATAATTATTGGCTAGCAAAAATGTTTTAGGTCAGCATCATGAAGACTACATGAGTTAAAAGGGACTTTAGGAATTATCTAGTTCAAATTTCTTATTTTTCCTATGAGGAAACTGATGTTCACAGAGGAGAACTGACTTATTTAAAGCCACATAAACTTTAGAGGTAGAGCTGAAACTAGAACCCATTTACAGAGATTTTCCCTCAAGGTTTTTAAGACTTGCAGTTTTTCAAAGCATTGTCAACTAAGCCCAAAAGCATGCAATCTAGATGATCAGCAATGAAATCCATGGGTTACTTTGGGTTGAGTATTCCCTCTCACTCCTTGAGAAAATTGAAACAGGTTATAAATCAACGCCTTTTTGAGTAATCAGGAGGGAAAAAAAAAACATATCTCTTATCATATATTTGTCTTCCTGTCATGGCTAGTTAGACAGAAGACTTATAAATTAAATTATGTAGCTAATTCAACATGTTAATGTTGTAAGTGTGAAATGAAATATGATTTTTGGATTGTCACAAGAACTTTCTATTAAATAACATAAAAGCTGACTTTACTTCCCACCTGATGTGGTTAGAAGTAGGATGACCTGTATATGGTAGCACAGAACTCAGTACATAAAGTGCATTTTTTAAATGAAATAAGTTCAATATAGTAAATATTTTGAATAGGAATCAATTAAATTTAAACCTTATGGATAAGAAATAAAATCTTTGATCGCCTCAACTCTGGATCTGTCCCCAAATACTTTTATTCATAAAAGCATAGAAGTTGACATAATATGTACCTCAGATTTTTCCCATTGATTATAATGAAATGAAGTTCATGCCAAATGAAGCATATTCTAGTTATATTAATATGACTGATTTTAACAAGAGACTTGAACTTTCCTTTAGAACGACTGCACTTGAATGGAAGTAAGGTGCACAGTGGTGTGTTACTGGCAGGAAAACATCAACCTCAAGACATGAGAAAAAAATTCAGACTACTGAGGAAAACACCATACTGACAGACAGTGCTTCTGGCATCTTTTCCAATCTACTGTCTCATCCTGGAAATCAAAATAGATCCTTTGACTGTTTAATTCAAAACATTTCTGAGTAGGAAAGGATCCATTTAGAAAGCATTCTGCTCATAATTAGAATGAAGATTGTCTACAACAGTGTGGCTCTTAATTTATGTTGTAATTGGCTGTGACATTTTTAAATGGGAAGATATTAATTTTACATGTTCTACTTTGTACAGAACCTTAATTCAAGTGTTTTTCATCAAAGTATTGCTGATACATTTTTATTGTGATCTTATTCCAGATTTCTTTTTTTATTTGTTTTCATAGAAATTATTAGTGTTACATTGTCACATACAATGTGATTGACGTGGAATTCATTATATACCTTGCACTGAACCAGGTTTTCAAATTTCCTTGTGTTCTTTTCAAACCAGAAAGTTTACAAACTTAAATCCCTGCCTATCTCCAGGTATGGTTAATTCATGAAAATAATATAAATGCTATTCAAGAAATTCCATAGTTATGTAGGAAATAATATATTCTCTTATATTTTTGCAAATAATAAACCTGACTTATTCAGAGTAAAAATGCCCTTAGTTGTGATGAAGGGGAGAGGTAAAACTATTGAAATAGGCAAAGTTCTTCTTTGGGGTCTCCCTACCCTTTTTATGATACCCCTTCTTCCAGGTCTTCTGTACTCTCAGAAAGGGAGGGTATGTTTAGTCCACTGTGGAACTATATCCACTAAGACTTGCTTTCCTCAAAAATTGTCTAAAGTTCCTAATATTTATTTTCTGTTCTACTGAAGAGATCTTATCAAGAAATATAAATTGACTGAAGGGTGGAAGGTCAATACCAGTTTGATCTTGGTTGGAGAGAAGAAGATATTTAAGTAGGGTCTACACTGTTTTCAATATTTTTCTTCATTCAAATAAGCCATTTTTCTTATGATTGTATCCTATTAGGATATATTCTGTTGTCTAGGAGTATTAAGTTGTTTCCTTGGATAAAAATGAGACAACTTGATACACTCATCCATGGTGATATGGTACTCATTACAAGTATGTCACCCTTATTTATAAACATATAAGAACAAAATACCAAAGAGAACACAGTTACAGGTAATGATTTTCAATTGATAAGCATATGTATGTCAGTATGATCCTAAAAAAAAAATAATTTTCCTTCTTATGAAAGTTAACTGTATTTTATACCTACCATATAATAAGCCTTAAAATGTTACTTTGAAAACAAGGGGCTATACATACTGAATTACTAAGAAAATTTAAAAATACAAAAATATATAATATAAATATATAATATACAAAATAAATGACATAAATAAACATGAATGAGCAAATAAATATATATGACAAAATGCACCATAAACAACAAAAGTAGGTTTCATGCATGAAAAAAGCGGAATGAGAAAGACTTGAAAAATCAATATTATCCCTTTACTAAGCAAATTTCTGCAATTTTTCATTTTCTGTTCTCTGGTGATAGTCAGTATCACGGAGTGAATATTGCAATTGTCATTTAAAATTACAGACTAATATTCTGTAGTGAAGAACGTATTGCACGTGATTTTTTTTTTTTTAAATAGAAGGGTATAATGGTAGTTTGAATTGGAAAATCTTTCCTATTCATTAATATGCCCATTAAATCACATGGAACCTGTGGTGGGAGGAGTTTGCTCAATGGGTGGATCAGGAAGGGACAGAACTGGAGTAGAACTGAGAGGAAATTATTCTTAAGAACATTCAGAGCTGGGAACAATGCAGGCTCCTGGGTACCATGAGTGATTTCGCGGTTATTTGTAATTTTGTTTAAGATATCCTGCTTGTGATAAGTGTAATGGACTTCTTCTGTGGGAAGCCTAGTAAGGGGAAGCCTTGAGGATGGTGATGTTCTATGAATTATTATTGTGCATAGATTTTTGTAGTTGTGATGGATTTGGGTCTGAAGAAATGCTTTGGTTCTGTCTTCCATGTGGAGAGTTTGAGGTATTTCTCACTTGTGAATTGTGCCGCAACATTCATGTTGAGTGTGGGCACTGTGGATATTGCACTGGCACTATAAAGGCAGATAAAATTGGCCTAGAAATGGTAATTTTAAATAAGTGTATGTGTGAGTTTATAGACATAGATATGTAAATGTGTATGTATATATGGATATACATGTATAAGTAAATATATGCATATGTTCATTCACGTATGGGTGTGTATATGTATGTATGTAACTGCACAGTGTAACCTTCTATTAATGAAAATTACAAAGATATGAATATGTACATATACACACACAATTTTATATATATATACATATAATTATTTTGGAAGAGTCCTTTTGACATGACTATACACATGCAAGCATATATACATATAAACATGCAAGCATATATATGTACAATCACATCAAAAAACTCTCACCAAGCAAAATTATTAAAAAACTGCTGTGGATCAGAAGAATCATATTAGGAAAGACACATTCTAGAATAACTTGAAGCTCACTAGAAAAAATCATAAAGCCTGCTTCTGAATCCTATCCGCTTCCCCTTCAGAGGAAGGGAAGGCAAAACAATAAGCATTTTATGTAGAGTTAAGGTGTTCTAGGCATTGTGCTAAAAGATTTACAAATATTCCTCCTTTGGTCCTACAATGACCCTGGAAAGTCCCATTATTATTTTAATTTTGCAATTGAGGATACTGAAACAAACAGAGGTTAAATAATTTGCCCAGGGTCACACAGCAAGTAAGTGCTTTACCTTAGATTTGAATTAGGAACCTGTGGAATGGAAGTCTAGCTGCTCTATTCACTGTTCCACATTGCAGTCATTAACCAAGAACTACAAATGACTTTTATAGTTTTGTTGGAAGGGGAAAAAATTGAATGATGTCTTTGCTTGAGGGTGAATGCAATTGATGTTGAAGTTAAACCAAGTCAAGTCAACAAACATTTATTATTTTCTAAGAGCCAGGCAGTGTGCAAAGCGCTAGGTATACAATTAAAAGGAGAAGGACTAACCTTGGACTCTTAGGAGATTATATTACAATGAATAGACTTGTTATTGTTTTTGTTCAAGGAGGATTGTGACATAAGGGAGGTGGTGCCCTGTCATGCAAATGAATCAGATTTAAGTGAAGGAGGGCCATGCAAAGTTACCAGCCTCATTTTCACCTACAGAGCCATCTGGGATCAGTGTCAAAATGTAGATCCAATCACTGTAGATAGTCTTGCATGCAGTGGGAGACGTTGGCCTTTTTTTTTTTATTAATATTCATTTTTAATTTGCAACATTCACTTTCATAAGATTGTGAGTTCCCAATTTTTCCCCCTTTCCTCCCCTTAGCCCACCCCAAGAAAATGTGCAATCTGATATAGGCTCTACATATACATTTATATTAAATCTATTTTCACATTAGTCATGTTGTAAAGAATTAGTACCAATGATAGCAACCATGAGAGAGAGAGAGGGAGAGAGAGAGAGAGAGAGAGAGAGAGAGAGAGAGAGAGAGAGAGAGAGAGAGAGAGAGAGAGAGAGAGTAAATAATATTCTTCGATCTTCATTCAGACTCCATAGTTCTTTTTGTGAATGTGGATACCATTTTTCAAAATGAGGCTTTAAGAATTGTTTTAGATCTTGGCATTGCTAAGAAGTGGTAAGTCTATCAAAGTTAGTCGTCACACAGTGTTGTTGTTACTGTGTATAACGTTCTGCTTACTTCACTCAGAATCAGTTCATGTAAGTTCAGATTTTTTTTTCTAAAGCCTGCCTGATCAACATTTCTTTATGTTTTACTTTATGTATTATTTCCAAACTTATTGATTTATTTGTTTTCAGTTTTCAACACCTCATCCCTTCCATAAGTTTCAAATTTTCTCCCCCTCCCTCCCTTCCTCACTCCTGAAGATGGCATGCAATCTTATATGGGTTTTACATATGCATTCCTATGAAACATATTGTCCCATTGGTCATGTTGCATAGAAGAATTAAAATGAATGGGAGAAACCATGAGAAAAACAAACATAAACAAGGAAGAAAATAGTCTACTTCATTCTGCATTCCAGCTCCATAGTTCTTTTTGATGTGGATGGCATTTTGAACCTTGAGTCCTTTAGAAATATTTTAGTTCCTTGCATTGTTGTGAAGGGCTAAGTCTATCAAAACCAGTCCTTGAACACTGTGACTCTTACTGTGTTAAAATGTTCTTCTGGATCTGCTAACTTCACTCATCATCAGTTCATATGAGTCTTCCCAGGTTTTTTTGAAGTCTGCCTGTTTTTCATTTCTAATAGCACGATAACATTTCATTGCATTCATGTATCACAACTTGTTCAGCCATTGTCAAATTGTTGGGCTGTCCTTCAATTTCTAGTTCTTGGGCACCACAAAAAGAACTACTATAATTTTTTTTTGTACATATTAGTCCTTTTCACATTTTTATGATCTCTTGGGGATAAAGCCCTAGAAGCATTATTACTGGAACAAAGGGTGCGCTCATTTTCATATCCCCTTGGGTATGGTTCAATTTGCTTTCTAAAATCGTTAGGACAGCTCACACACAGCTCCACAAACAATAAATTAGTGTTCCAACTTCCTCATATCCTCTCCAGCATTTATCATTTTCCTGTTTTTTTCATGTTAGCCAGTCTGATAGGTGTGATGTGGTACCTCAGAGTTGTTGTGATTTGCATCTCTCTAATCAACAGTGATTTAGAGCATTTTTTCATATCTCTATAGATAGCTTTAGTTTTTCCTCTTTTCTCTACATTCAGGCTCTGGGTGATCTAATCAACTTTCTTAAGTTTAATTACTATTTCTATGCATATGACTCCTAAATATATCTATCAACTTATTTGTATGTGTCTCTGTCTCTCTGCTTCCTTCCCTCATTTATTCTCAGAGCTTCAGTTCCAACAAGACTCATGGACCATTGAACATTTTAGATTGGACATCCCAAATACATCTCCCATTCAATGTATCCATAACAAAATGTATTATATTTCCCCCAAACCATCTTCAAAACTTTCCTATTTTAGTTCCATGTAATCTCTGAGATTTCTAAACTGAGCATTATCTTCAAATCTTTGCTGTTCCTTATACTATGTATTTAATTAGTGGTCAAATCTTGTCATTTTTAGCTCATAATAACTTTCATATATGACTTTGTCTCTCTATATGTACTATCAATAATTTTCTATCACTTCTTAGTTCAATTACTATAATGGCTTTCTTACTAATCACTTTTCTGAAGTGTCTCACCTCTGCAGTTCATTCTATATGCATACATGCATGTAAGCGCATACATATATATATATACATGCACATATATGTATGTATGTGTATATAACTACCAAAATTATTTTCCTTAAAAGCACATCTGACCATATCTCTTTCTTACTCGATGAACTCCAATGCTTAGTTCCTTGTTGCTGTTAGTATATGGACAGATAGATGGACAGATTGATATAGATAGATAGATAGATAGATAGATAGATAGATAGATAGATAGAAAGATAGAGAGATAGATAGATGATAGATAGATAGAAAGATAGATAGGTAGATAGGGAGCTAACTAGTTATGTTATACATATATAGATGTATGTGTGCATGTGCATGTGTATATATGTGTGCCTACATATACATATGTGTGTACGTATGTGTATGTATTCTTGTCTTTAGTTTTTAAAGTTCTTCACAGTCTACACTCACAGTAGCAGTACCGCAAGCTGGAGGCAGCAGGGTGATTGCACTGCCTTTTGTACTCTGGTGTTCCCCCATAAGATGGTAACTACAATGAGCAGCTATATGAAGAACCTACACATATCATGCATTACACATCTGAATGCTAATTTTGTAAGCTCCCTGAAACTCCTGTAAAAACGAATCTGTGCACTGATTGTGGAGGTGGGTGATGAGAACAAAGGAACCTACAGCGTAGGTATCCATGACAAGGAGTAAGAGGGATATAGCATGAGCAATACTTTGAATATTCCTAGAGCTAAAGCGAACGTCATTACCTTAGGCTATGAAACTGTATTAAATATTTATAGAGGACATAGAAGTATATGGGAGTTTATGCAAAAATATATTTTGATGAACTAAATGCTTAATATGAATGAACAATATGGTAGAGTAATACAAAATTCTAATGTGATTTTAAAGTGTAATTGTCAGAATAAGGCGAATTATAATCCTATTGTAGGGAAGATAAGACAATGGGATTCTTTTATTCATTTCTTTTTTACATCTAACTTTTGAAAAGTAGCAAGCAGAATCGTTCACAGGGGAGGTGCATGTGAAGCAATCTGACACCATATCATACAAGACAATATTAAAGGAACTGAGAATGTTTTCTGATAAAAGACATAATTTATAGAGAATATGAAGATAGTTTAAATATTAAATGGGCATTTAATGCAGAAATGAAATTAGTCTGATTCCGCTTGGCTACCATATGTCAGAATAATTATTTTAATATCTAAATTTTATGTAGGGATAAATGTTGATATACATATGTATTCTGATACAGGTATAGATATAATGTGTCTTATACATTAAAAACACCATGACAGTTTAAAAAAAAGTAATAGACCTGACATGAACTCTGCTTTTAAGGAATTTATTGCCTTCTACTGCAGGAAAAAGAATTTTGGTACACCCTAAGGAAGCACTTACCAAATATTGAAGCTGCCCAAAAATTACATTGGATATTGCAATTTTGAATGTGTTCCCTGATACCAGAATTCTTCAAATTGAAGTAGAATGAATATTTATTTGTGCTATAGGGGGATTCATTATTTTTATTTTATTTCATTTTTAATTTATCAAATAAAACAAACACTTTTTTAGCATAATATAATAAAACAGGTGATTTCACAAGAAATTGCAAATCGACAATGCACAACTTGTTATAACTTTGAAATATACAACAAAATTGTCATCTGAATTTTTTTGGACCTTCTTCCCTCCCCTCACTGTAGAGATGGCTACCATGACACCCAAATAGGCATAGGTAGATAGACAGCTAGGTAAAGACAGATATAGATAAGTAAAATTATCCTATACATAACTTTTATTTATCATTTTTTTCTCTGGATATAGATAATATTTTTTGTTATATATCCTTTAGAGTTAATTTGGGTATTTATTATATTGAAAATAACTTATTCACTCAAAGTCTTCCATAAAACTGCATTCCTGCTAAGGGATTTATGTTTCAAGCAAGGGTATACTATATGATATTTGAGTAGTCTGCCAACCCTGAGATTCTACAATTTTATGTTTTGTTAAATGAATGCATATTTGTGTATATCCACACATAAATTTTAAAGTAGCTTTTGCTACTTTTTTTAAAGGGAATTTATTTGACTACCTAGACTCTCTGTAAGGGGATACAATCTTTCATTTTTTTTTTTTACTTGTTAGATAAACAGAGTAGAAAACTTGAAAAAATAATTTGAGAAACTCTTAAAACAACATTCAAAATGTGGTCACAAGCAAAAAGTTTTCCTATATGTATATCCTCAAATGAGTTATTCATACCCCAAAGATTATATATTTTGTGGGACATCTTGTTACAGAGTTTTCTTGGTTAAAATCTCATTATGTGGTTTAACTTTGATGTAATGAACTGGTTTTTATCATACTTTAGTGACTGAGAACAGTTCAGTTTGTTTTTGAAAGCCAACTACCCACAAGAATATATTGTATCTAACCTGAATTAATTTCTTGATTCACCTCACTTTACTTTCTCACTTTAAATAACAGTGCTTTGATTCGAATATATATAAAGGTTCCTAAAATGCTGATAAATTTTAATTTTTCTATCTCTTTTTAGATACATATCACTCATTGGGATCATAAAAGGGAAAACATGACTGCTCACTCCTATACTCCTTGCATTGCAAATTCATTATATTCATTAGGATGTGAGATGGTCTTCTGATTATATATTTTTCTTATATTTGCATACCACATTGCAATTTCCAAAATAAAATGTATTATGCCATCTAATTTGATATATAAAATATTCCTGTGAGTTAGATATGGGAGATATTATTAAATATGCTTCATATATGAGAAATCTAAGATCTGAACAGGTTAGGTGACTTGACAAAACGAAAGACACAAGCCTAGAACCTCCTTCCAGTTTCTAGTGTAGTTTTTTTTCTAAAATACAACAGCAAATTTGCCATGATTTTTGAATGGTCTGATTTAGGTTGTGCAGAAGAATGAAAAAGCAGGAAAAAAAAACAAGAGGAAAAAAGTAGAAAAATATGAAGGTGATTTGGAGAGTTTGAATTTGTAAAGATTTGAGACTGAATTTGAAAAAGGATGTTAAAAGGGCGATGTATGAGGAGAAAGAAGATGAGAAAGAATGATGGCAGTAGGTTTAGAACTGGAGAAGTAAAACCTAAGAACACTGGAAGGAAAAGAATAAGAAGAAATTTAAGTAAAGCAAGTAAATTTAAGTAAAGCAAGGCAAATTGTTAAAAAAAAAAGTTAAGAAGTCAAAAAGAAAGGAAAATGAGTTGTCTTTGGTGATAGAAATGCAAATGAGTTTCTAATCAGACAAGAAATTAAATGATAATTCTGGACTTAAACTTATTTGCCACAGCATGTCTTCACTTGAGTTTTTAGCAAGAAAAACAAAAGCAAAATACTCACTTTATAGAAAGCATCAAGAACAATGTTAATTTTGCCTTGGCTGACATAAAATGCAGCTACAATGCAGTTTTTGCATTTTTGCCTTGGCCAAATCACTTATGTTTAAGTGCAAACAAGTCTCTGGGAGAAAAGGTAAAGGTGTTTAAGGAATGCTTTTCTTAATTTACTCGAAGTCTGGAGTATGAGAAAATAATGTTAACCAAGATAGAAAAAGAACTATTGAGCATTAAGTAGAACTTGGAACTAATATGCAAATATTAATTTCTTATGAGAAAGAAGGGAGTTAGAAATTCTAAAAGAGGAAGTAGTTGCTTATTCTCCAAGGGATGATGAGAGAGGTCTGCCATCGTCATGGAGTAAGTTTCAGAAATATAACAAAATATCTTCCAAGATCAGTGATATTGGATGACTTCTCCTTGATTTGGGTGACTTGAACTCTACCCAAAAAAAAAAAGTTTTGATAAGAAACAAATAACAAAAATATAATTTTAGTGACATGTGATATTTCACTTACTGCCTTGGATCCAAAACAAAACCTTTCAAAGAGAAAGACAGTTTTGGGAAGTGAGTTTCAGATTAAGAGTAGGATATGTAGGAAGAAAATTTGAAATTCTGAAACAAGGTTAAAAAGTAGATGTGGCAAGAAGGAGCCTAAATAACAATGGTGTGCAATCAACCAAAGCTGGTTGTGTTTGTGCTTGTCTTGGCATTCATATAGCTATTTAAGTTTTGCAAAGTGCTTTATAATAAATATTACCTTATTTGATCTACACAATAACCTTGGGAGGCTATTGCTATGATTATCCCTATTTGAGAAAACTGATACAGACCTGGGTGACACAGATAGTAAGTGTCTAAGGCTAGATTTTAACTTGGACCTTCCTGACTGCAAGCAAAGTATGTTATGCATTGTGCTAGAATCTTAAATTGGAGGGAAAAGGAATAAATTTCCTGTGAATATCCACAAATATTAGATATAATATACAAATTAGATATAACATATCTCATGGAAATTAGATATAATGTACAAAGGATAGAATTAATGAGAAGTAGGAGTTTTAAAAGACAAAATCCAAGAAATAATTATCTATAAATAAGTGATCAAATGGATATATACATATGAGTATATGTGTGTGTGTGTATATATATATGTGTGTGTGTGTGCACACACACATATAGAAACACAAGATTAACTATATCCTAGATCCTCTTCTACAAGGAAGCAAATCAGATTTCACTTACATAAAAAATAGCTCTGTGGGATAGAATCATAACTAGAAAATAATTGGAAAATTTTCTTTATTTTCAGTAGAAATAGGATTGGAGAAATTTGTATTAATTGGAAATGGAATAAGAAATTTATTAGAGAGGTACATTTATGTGTGGAAATACAACTAATAAGGAATGTATAGGTGACTTACAATGCAAGTAGAAACAAAATGATATGACTATTAAAATATCTTATAGACCATTAAGAGAGATAATTGGGGGGGGGGGCGGAGATGGAATGTGGAAAACAGATCACCACCTTTGTACTTGGGCCATGATGAGAGGAAGTGAAAAACAATTATACTGGCACTATTCTAGGTCCCAGGATTCTAAGCTTCACGTATTATAGAGGCCAGGCAACTACCCCCTTCCCCAACCATTTGTTTACTATGGCATTTAGAGTCAAGTTTCTGGGGTTCCTGCCCCTCATTCCTCATCAGACAATTAAGAACCCTACTTTCAGTGATCCAGACTGCTGTTTCCTTGCCTCTTATGTGATGGGACAATATTCCATTAGTACATCAGCTCTTTCTCTAAAATTGTATATGTTTAAACCCTGAATGGCTTGGAACATTTAATCTGGAAATGCTTCTTGTTGCATATTCTAGCAACTAGCCTACCCTTGAATCTGGAAGAGTGCGACGAACCACCATATTACTGTTCTCCATCAGACTTTTTCCTTCCCTCATGGCTGCCATATCTGTGTAGTACTACCATGACCCTAATGCAGTCATTCATATCTGCATACCTGAAGTGTTATAATAGCCTGCTGTTTCGTCTTTCTGACTCAGGTGTTGAAATGATTTTTCTAAATTTTAAAACTGACCACATCCCACCTCACCCTTCAAAAAACTCAAGCAGTTTCTTATTATCTCCAGAAATAAAGATAAAATCTTATTTAGTTTTTAAAACTCTTCTTATGCATGCCCCTTCCTCCTCTTCTAATCGTATTACACTTTGCTTGACTCCAGAGGCAGCTAGTTCTACATTGAAGAGTTAGAATGAAGAAGACCGGAATTCAAATCAAACTCTGATACTTAATAGCTATGTGACCCCAAGCATACCATTTAATCTCTATCTGTTTCAGTTTCCTCTCCCACAAAATTCCTGCTACATTACTTACTATCTCCTAGTACTGTGAGAATCAAATGAGATAATATTTATATAGCACACAAGCTCTACAATCTTTCTCATTTGAATTATCTTGATCTACTTTAATGTGTACATGTTGTAGCCCTTCAATACATTAGAAGCTCCTAGAAATTTTAATGTGCCAATGCAGTGGCTAGCACTGGGCCTGGAACATGAGGCACTTTACCAATCTTTGTGGGGTAGAGTTGCACCTGACAATGTTTCCACTTGGAACTTCTATTTATTTCATTGTTATACACAGAGCAGGATTTTATTTTGTCTTCCATAAATGGATTCATTATTTCCTAAAGGATATAAAATCATTAATTTCAGATAGAGAGAGACAGAAAGAGAGAGAGAAGGAGAGATTGTAGAAAATGATCCCTAATGCCTCTTTCAGGTACTAATGTTCCCGAAGTTTATGAAAATTAGAAAAGATATTTTTAAATTTTGTAATCACTGCATTAATAACTTGTCATATTAATTTATCTTTATTGTGATAAATGGGAATGATTTATCAGTGACAATGCCTCTGAAATATTCATTATGAAGTCCTGTTCATGTAAGAATGTGCTGTGTAATTCAACTGCAAAAGTAACAGACCAGTGGGCCTTTCATCTTCACTAGGTTAAAAGAAAAACAAAATAAAACAAAAAACAATAACTGCTATATATATGTAGGAGCTTGTGTGTTTGTGTGTGTGTGTGTGAGAGAGGGGGGGGAGAGAGAGAGAGAGAGAGAGAGAGAGAGAGAGAGAGAGAGAGAGAGAGAGAGAGAGAGAGAGAGAGAGAGAGAGACAGAGACAGTGACAGAGACAGAGACAGAGATACAGAGAGACTCAGGACACAATGACTTGTTGCTCTTCAAAAATAGTCCTTGGTGCATTTATGTGGTTATAATAAAATGACTGAGGGTAGTGAAAAATGTTCATGTTATGTGTGATGCTTTTAAAATTACCTACAATGCTGAGATATTTTGCCCTAGGAAATTCTTTCACATTCTAAGTAACTTGTTATGCCACACCTTGCAAGTGACTTCTTGGGTAGATTTCTTTTTTGCGAAATTTTTGTTTGCCTTTGAAAGTTAAATGTTAACCTGAAGATTGTTAAACATACTCATTTTCAGAAAATATTGTATGCCTACTCTGTAGATTCAAAGGAAAAAACATTCTATTAAAGTGCATTAATTGAAACAATTTCACATCTCCTTGATATAACATAACATATATAACATCTTTCTGGGGGTTTTATTAAAAAATTTTTTTATAGAATATACCTCTAAAGTACTTGTTTGTCTCCCCTACTACAATATAAGCTCATTTAGTGTAAGGACTATTTTATTCTGCTTATCTTCAATCTTGTTGCCTAAAAAAATACCTGGTATGTAGCAGGTATTTTAGAAATACTTTTAAATTAACTGATTGACTATTGGAATTATATAATGACCACTGGAACATGCTGTGCATTGGTTATGACTTGCTTTTGTTATATAACTAACCCAACTTCTTTCCCAGTCATACAATTCTATGTTTTTGTCCTTAAAACACTTCTCCTGTACAATTATTCATTTGAAATGCATTGCAGCTTATGCACACACACAGGGATTCCATACATTGCCCTTTGGATGATCTGAATTGTTAAATGTTGTATATGACACATAAGCCGTCACAAAGCATGAATAAGTAATGCTATATATTATCACTGGTAAAATTCCAATGTTTAAAACATAAGCTTTTGGTAAAATGAGGACCTTGTGTGTCTTTAAAATCATTACGTAGTTACCTAAAAGTGATTCAGTGGCTTTTTATAGTCTTCTTCAATTATCACCTACTTCTTTGTCTTTGCACTGTGCAAAATGTCTGTGCAGGTGTGTGTTTGTATGCTACACAAATTCGAAGTGAGCTGAAACTCTCAAATGGTACAGCATCAGAAGGTAATGTGATTTTATCAGTGGAAATGCCACTTAAAAAGAGCAATCTGCTTTGTTGCTCTACCCTAAGGTCATGAGGCTTTTCAATCTGACTTGCATCTGAAATCTTCCATATGCATTTTTCTTCCTCCATTAGAATATGAGTTCCTTAAAAGCATGGACTGTCTTATTTTTGTATTTACATCTTCATCATTAAGCACAGTGCTTTGTTCATTGCAAGTGCTTAACAAATTCTCAATCATTTGAAACAGTGATTTGCAAATGGGAAGACCATATAGTTTGTTGCCCTTTTCTATGAAACATTATCTTAACAGTTGGTCCAAATTGCTTTCACAATGAACAGACTGACAGTGGTAGTGGAATTAACAGTATTAATGAGAATAAAAGATAAGCTGAATTCCAATGGATTATGAATGAAGAATGAGAGAGCCAGAGTGGGTCTCAGTCCTTATTTCTATGGATTAAAAAGAAAAGTGATAAAGGAATCAGAACCAGTAGCTTCACGGATGTTTCATATGTGTGTGCATGTGTGTGTGCATATGTGCGTATTGCATGCACATGTGTGCACTGCATGCACATGTGTGCACATTCACTATTAGTCATTTGAAAAGAAGCTGTAAGACCTTTGTCAAAAAGGGCAATGGTCTCACATTTGCATTCTGGGCCATATCCAGGCATCATGATGACTCTCTGCTCACTGGATCCAGATGGCTCAGGAGGAGAAAGTGAGACTGATGACCTTGCAGAGCCCTCTCTCGCTCAAATCAAAATCAATTGCAAGTCATGCCATTATCTGAATGTCATGGTATACTTCAGGAGTGAAGGACAAATACGACAAACAATCTAGAAATTGTATAGTATATTGGATATTTCTTTTATATATAAGTATATACACTATGCAAGTGTATATGCTATTGGAATTGTATAGTGACCACCAAAATATATATTTCAACTTCTATTTTCTGAGGAACTTTCTATGCTTAGGATTCTTTATATTTATGAAATCACAATAAAGGAATAGTTAATTATTGTAATTGCCCAGAGCACGTTCCAGTGGTAACTATACAATTACAACAGAAGCACCGAAAATGAAAGACCTTCATAATAATTAATTATTCCAATGCTCTTTAGTGTTTTAAAAAGAAATGTGTTGTACTTTTTCAAAAGCTTTTTCTGCATCTATTGAGATAATCATGATTTCTGATAGTTTTCTTGTTGATATGATCAATAATGCGGATAGTTTTCCTAATACTGAACCAGCCCTGCATTCCTGGTATATATCCTACCTGATCATATTGCATTATTTTCATGATAAGTTGCTGTATTCTTTTTCTAATATCTTCTTTAAAACTTTTGCATCTTTATTCTTTAGAGAAATTGATCTATTGTTTTCTTTCTCCGTTTTGGCACTTCCTGGTTTTGGCATCAGTATCTTATTTGTATCATAAAAAGAATTGTGTAGGACTGTTTCTTCACCAATTTCCCCAAACAGCCTATATAATATTGGAATTAACTGTTCTTTAAATGTGTGCTAGACTAACATGTAAATGCATTTGGCCATGCAGATTTTTTCCTAGAGAGTTCACTTATTGCTTGTTCAGTTTCTTTTCCTGAGGTAGGTTTATTTAAATACTCAACTTTGTCTTCTGTTAATCTGTGTAATTTATATATTTTTTAAAAAATATTCATCGCTCTCAGTTAGATTTTCCAATTTATGGGCATATATTTGGCCAAAGAATTTCTAATTGAGGTTTTAATTTCCTCCTTGTTGGTGGTGAGCTCACACTTTTCATTTTTGATATGGCTAATTTGTACTTTTTCTTTTTTTTAATCCAATTGACCAAATGTTTATAAACTTTAATTTTTTTCTTAAAACTAACTCTAGTTTTCTTTATTAGTTCAATAGTTTTCTTAATTTCAGTTTTATTAAGGGCAGAACTCATTAGCAAATTCATTTTTCAAACAAACATCTCAAGAGAGGCAAAAAAAATATAAACAGGGAACAAATACCTAGTTATTCAATGTGGGCAAACTCTTTACCTCCCTGTAAGGGAAGAAGATACTTGTTAATCTTGAGAATTTTATATTTATTATCATACTTAAAAGGGATATACATAGACAGAGGGAGTGGGTATAAATTTAATGATATGATAATAAAAATGTGATTTAAGTTTGAGATGGGATGGTAATAGGAGATGTGAGAAGAAGGACACAGAATATGATAAGTTACATCACAAGAAGAGGCAAAAAATCCTATTACAGTAGAGGGAAAGAG
This sequence comes from Notamacropus eugenii, assembly GCF_028372415.1. Taxonomy (NCBI): domain Eukaryota; kingdom Metazoa; phylum Chordata; class Mammalia; order Diprotodontia; family Macropodidae; genus Notamacropus; species Notamacropus eugenii. Next base: position 249,344,473 of record NC_092877.1, on the reverse strand, counting down.
GGGAGGGACATTGAGATTTACTCTCAACTGATTTCGTTCAAGGAGCAAACAAGTAACTCAGTCAAGTATAGATAACTAAGTAGCTCTAACTAACTAGGCAACAGGAGAAGAAAGAGGAAAGAAAAGGTAAGGGATGATAAAAGGGGAGAAGTAGTAAGGGAAAAGAGGAGTAAAAGGGAGGGTGGCTGAAAGAAGAAAGGGAATACTGAGGAAGGCAAAGGTCAAAAATTAAAACTGTCGTAGAGAGAAAGGGAGAAGGCAGAAGTAAAAGCATGAAACGGGAGGGGGTGAAGAGGATGGAGGGAAAGACACAGACAGTAAACATAACCTTGAATATGAATGGGATGAACTCTCCCACTAAACGCAGGCAAGTAGCAGAATGGATTAAAAATCTTAATCCAACAAGATACTACTTATAAGAAACATATTTGAAACAAGGGGATACACTCAGAGTAAAGGTAAAAGGTTGGAGCAGAATATATTATGATTCAGCAGATGTAAAAACAGCTGGGGTAGCAGTCCTAATCTCAGACAAAGCAAAAGCAAAAAATAGATCTAATCAAAAGATATAAGCAAGGAAACTATATCTTACTAAAAGGCACCATAAAAAATGAAGCAATATTGTTACTAAATATCTATGCATCAAGTAATATAGAATCTAAATTTTTAGAGGAGAAGTTAAGGGAGTTACGGGAAGAAACAGAAAGGAAAACTGTACTAGTGGGGGACCTCAGCCTCTCCTTCTCTGAACTTGATAAATGTAACCTTAAAATAAAGAAAGATGTTAAGGAGGTAAGTAAAACACTGGATAAGGTAGATATGATAGATTTCTGGAGAAAACTGAATGGGGATAGAAAGGAATATACTTTTTTCCCAGTGTTACCTGGCACATATATACAAAAATTCACTATCTGATAGGTCATAATAATCTCACAATGCAGTGCAGACAGGCAGAGATATTCAGTGCATCCTTCTTAGATCATAATGCAGCAACAATTATATGTGATAAAAAGCCATGGAACAATAGACAAAAATAATTGGAAACTAAATAATCTAATCCTAAAAATGGCTGGGTTAAACAACAGATCGTAGAAACAATCGACAACTTCATTTAACAAAATGACAATAATGAAACAACCTACCAAACTTATGGGATATTGCAAAAGCAGTTCTTAGGGGAAGTTTTATGCCTTTGAAAGCATACATGAGTAAAATAGAGAAAGAGGAGATCAATGAATTGGGCATGTAGCTGAAAAAGCTTGAAAAAGAACAAATTGAAAATTCTCAAGTAAATACCAAATTAGAAATACTGAAAATTAAAAGAGAAATTAAGAAAACTGTTGAGCTGATAAGCACAACCAAGAGTTATTTTATGAAAAATAAATAAAATTTACCAACACTTTTTGCCATATAATGCATTTTTATCCCTTAATCTTCTCTTCACACTTGCCAAATTCATGATTATTATTTTTATTTCTGTAACTTTTGTGTCTGTTCTATTCCATTGTTTTACCTTTCTTTTTCTTAGCCACTACCAGATAATTTTGATAATTATTGCATTAAAATGTACTTTAATATCTGATACCCCTAAACTTTCTTCCTTCATGTTTGTTCCTTCAGTATTTCCTTTGATTTTCTGCACATTTTGTTTCTCCAAATCAATTTTTTTAATCTTTTTTTTTCTGATTTACATTCAAAGTTATAATAACTATTGTGAATTCCCCTTTATCGTACTTATATTCAGTCTTATCCTACTCAGTCTCTTTTTTCACCTTAACCCAATTACCTTATTTTGTCCCCTTATATTCTTATTCCTTATTTTAGCCACCCAGCTAAAGTCCCTCCCTTATCTGTTCACCCCAGTCTCTCAATTTTATCCATTGTTGTTATGTTTGTCCTTCCTTCTGAAAGAGGATCCTGATGTTAAGATGATGATCTGACTTGCAATTGACTTTCTTCTCCTGAGTCATCTGGATCCAGTGTCCTGATATTCATCAGGATGATTGGAGATGGTCCAGGATTCACTGTGAGAACCCGACCCTTTCAGGCTGAGGTCCTATAGCATTCTCACTTTGAGTGAGATAAACCTATTCAATGACCATGCTTCTTTAAATAGTTGGTCAAGGGATGGTCGCTTACATAAAAAAAAAAAAAAATTAAAAAAGATCAAACTTTGAGGAGAAGACCCTGGGTAAAAGTCCGTCTCCCAATCTACCCCCCATTTTCTCACCTCTCTCGAAGTTCAGAAAACTTCTAAACTCCTTCTGATCTATCAGTTTTTTTTTTCCTTTTCAAGTTAGGTTCCAATATTCTGAGCCCTCTACCTCCACCTACTTCCTCTATGTTACTTCTTAGTTTCATGTCCTGTTTTCTTAAAATAATTTCTCCTTTTAAACTTTGCCTAACCAACACATGTTTTGGAATCATCTCATCATATGCAACTCATTCCCAAACTTTCTTTCAAACTACCTTAGTAGTAATAACTTTTTAAGAATACAATTATTAATAAATATAAATACAAATAACATTTTTTAAAAATTAAGAAAACAATAAGTTTTTAATGATTTCCTCATATTGCAAATAACTCTTTTATATCACATTTTCAATTGAGTTCTGGTCTTTATGTTACAAATACCTAAATGTCTTTCAGTTCTTCAATTATTCATTGATTTTCATTCCAAACTATACTCAACTTTACTGGATGCAACTTTCTTGTATGCAACCCCAACTTCTTTGCATTTTGAAATAAAATACTCCAATACCACAGTCTTTAGTGTAGAATCTGCTAGGTCTTGTCCTGATTGTTTTTCTGCAATATTTAAGTTATTTTTTTTCTTTTCTCATTGCTTACAATATTTCTTTTTCAACCAGGGAACTTTTAAACTTGTATATGACGTTCCTATAAGTTTTCTTCATAGAATCTCTCTCAGGTAGTAATGAGTGAAGCCTTTCTATTTCTACTTTACTTTTTTGTTTTAGAACTTCAGTACAATTTCTTTAATAATTTCTTATAATATAGTATTCAAATTTTTTAAATCATAACTGTCATGTGCACTGAGAATATTTATATTGTATCTCCATGGTCTGTTGTCCAAATTAGTTGTTTCTTAATGAGATTTTTCATGTTGTCTTCTATTTTTTTCTAGTTTGTTATCTCTTACTGTCTTATCACGTAATTCTATTTCACTTGCCTAATTATAGTTTTCAAGGAGTTATTTTCTTCCTTAAGATTTTGTATCTTCTTTTTTTTGTAATTGATTGACTTTTTGGATTTCTCTTATTTTTTTTCTTTTTCTCTCTTATTTGATTTCTGAATTTCCTATTTATTTTTTCATTATGATTTTGCATCTCTTTTCCAATAAGCTAACTTTTTTTTTCATAATTGTATTGAACTCCTCCTCCTCATTTTTCTAGTGCTCCCTTGATTAATTTTCAGATTCCTTTTTTAATTCTTCCAAGTTATCTTTTTGGGTTTGTGACCATTTGACATTACTCTATAGAGTATGGGAGGCTTTATTTTTACTTCACTATCTTCCTCTGATTATAAACACAGATCTTCTTTTACACCAAAGTAGCTATCAATGGTTGAGTTTGGGTTCTTTTTCCTTTGATTACTCATTTTTATTTTAAATTTGTCTTATTTTATTTTTACCTGCTTATTTTTTTTAGCAATAATTATTTTTATAAACAAATTGTAACCCCCAAGTTGTGGATAATGTTATCCCAGGACCTAAAGTCTTCCTTATTTATTTTCTTATTTCTGTCTGGGAGTTCAACCTCAGGGTCTCCTTTCCTAAGTCACAGTTAGGTTCCCCAAACACAGTCTTCTGAAAACGCTGTTGCTCTCTGTGATACTGCACTCATCAGAAGTATACTAATTCCCCCTCCCCCACGGCCATAGTCCCTCTTCACCTCTGGACGTTACTGCTAGGACTGACTTCCACAAGCAGCAGAGGGTTCTCCAATCTTGCCTCACTCAATTTTCAGCTGTTCTTCAGAGGACAGTCTGTGATTTAAAAGTTAATGAGGCCATGGATGATGTGAAGGTGGAGGTAAAATTTCTTGAGGCTTAGTCTGCTTCCCTCAGGGCTCACTTTTGATTCAGAAAAATTGGCCTAGAGGTATTTACACTTCACTCAGACCAAATCTGAATCCCTGGAGTCTTCTCTATGGTCCTCTTTAGATGTCCTAGAAAGACATTCACTACTCCTCTCACTTCTTTTTGAAGATTTGTAGATGAAGGACAAGTTTCTTGGATATAGTTGGAGAAGAGAACCAATTAAGGAAGAACAGAATATTGTCTTTTGTCTAAATAAGCATTATGGCTTTTGAGAGCTATTATTTTTGTAAAGTAAATATAGTGTCTCTGATTGAGCAGAGAAAAATTCAGAGGCAGAGAATGAGTTTAACAAGCCATAGATTTTCCTTTAATTTTCTGATAATTCATAGTTTTATTTCATAAATCCCTAAATGAGATTCAGAATCTGGTCAATATGTGTTTATCACTTGCCACGTCATTCAAAGAAATTTTAATGAAAAAAAGTCACATATATACGTATTAGATAACAGCTGGCAACATTGTTTGCTTATTGCTTTAATATAGAGACATCAAATTGACATTCCTTAGGTACATAAATACTTGGCAACCTCACTTCCTCTCTGGATGAATGGAGTGATTAAATGAAAATAATAATCTATTAAATATCTACTATATTTCAGAAACTGTGCTTGGCATTGGATATACAAATACAAAACCGAGACAGTCCCTATCCTTATAAGGACAAATGATCTGAAGGGCCCTGCTCTTCTATGGAGTTTGTGCTCTTCTGAATGTTGGTTGCAATTTATACCAATTGTGTTTGTTTGTTTGTTTGCTTGCTTGCTTTGTAGTGATAAGGAAGGTGCTCCCCTTCTCTACAATGGTTGATTTTTCACTGAAGGCTGTAGAGTTTGTACTAGACAAAAGTCTAATGGTTTGGGAACATCACTATTCCAAAGGCTCATGGGCTAAGGGTCTAATATTGTCATCATCTGGACTAAGTTTGAAATAGTGATCAGGGTGTTATCTCTTACCTCCTCCCAAAGTCCCCCACTAATTTATTTAGGCTGATCTACCTAACCTGTGACAGGATGCTTAGGTTGGTATTCACTTCCATTGAGAAGTGTGGATGGAGTAGATGGTTAGAAAAAAGCTTTCATAGTTAAACTATGATTAGTTAATTTTTACTCACTCCAGGGATCTCAGGAGTAGCAAGGCTGAATCTACTTAGCTGGGAATGAAGGAGACATTATCTCTGAATGTCAATTCAGGAGGAACATTGTTCTAGATATGGAAAAGGGATGCAATGGCAAGGAGGAATGAAAAATACTGGTTCCCTGATATATGAGAATAACCTTAAAGAAAACTGTACATAAACCACCATATGCTATTACTGCTACTACAACACCTGATTTGGTGTTTAAGTTCAATTTCAGCTACTTCATAGCTGTGTATATCTGAGAAAGTCACTAAATCATTGTATGCCTACCATGTTATCTGTAAAATGGAGATAATAATGTCACCCACTCCACAGAGTGGCAAGGATAAACTGGGTTAATATTTATAAAACACTAAACATAATATGTTCCATCTTGTGACTCCTTTCTGGGGCTATTTCACTTTCCTGTAAATTCAATTATAGGTCTAGGTCAATTACTGTCCTGTGAGAAAACTATACTCAGTTTTTGAAATTTGGAGAATTTTTTTTGCCTTGTTTGAGCCTAGCCTTTAGAGACTGAGAAGATGGACCCCCCTACCTGCTGTTTAGAGACCCATAACTGAGGTCCTAAGTTATTGCCAGAAATTCAGTCAGATTCAAAAACTGATTTAGGATGTTTTCTCACAATGCATATAACAAAGCTTACATCTTACCCGAAAAGCTGCTTCATATTGACCAATCAATTATTGTTTCCATGTTGATTTGATTATTTACAGAAACTTGGGAGTGAATGGGACATGTTTGTTTCTCCATTCAGAGAATCGTACCTATATGCTTTCCATCTCTCAACCTAGAAACTCCTTTCATCCAATTAGAAATTAGATTACTTAATGTGTTGTTTCCTTTGAATTAATTGGCCTCGTTTGATTAATAGCTTTTAATATATAAAAGTCTTTCTCCCTGTATATCTAGGGTCCAGGCCCAATCAGAGCAGGTCTAGTGCTAGTTTGCTGAGCAATTTGCATGCATTACATAGTTAATTGATAAGCTCAGAAATTTGAACCTTTATTTCCTCAGTCATCTACTCTTTCACTGGACTCAGGTTTTATAGCTAAGGAAACTGAGGTTGAAAGAGATTAAGTGACTGTCTTAGGTTCACAAAGCTAATGAACATTTAATATAAGATTTCAACTCAGGTACTCCTAAGTTCATTATTCTATCCTCTGTGCTTTCTAACTTTTGCAAGCACCAAAATGAGTTCTTGGTCACTTCTGTTGGCATTTTACAAGGCTAAATTTTATGATAAACTGGTCATTTGCCTTTGTTTCCCATTTTTAAAGCTTGATGTGTGTCCATCTGTTCCATGATGACAATCAGTTTTTAAGGAGCACATAGGCCAAGATAAATATAGTGCCATTTTGCATTATCACTATTCACCTCCGTGGTTTCCTTCTTTGCTATCCTAGTTCTTTTCTCTCACTTTTTACCTTTAAAAGGGAAAGAGGTGGACATTCCACAAACTCTGCAGTTAACATATAAATTCATTATGTCAATTGATTCAGGGTCTTATAAGTATCAGTGGATCTTTCATTTGAGCAAATTGCAAATAATCTGTGAACCTTGCCTGTATTCTGCTATAGATTACAAACAGAGGTTCTGCCTGATGTTCTGCAGGTCTTTCTCTAAATCATTTTATAATTCATAGGTGACTCAAAAGTATATCATGTGGCCACCTATTATAACACATTCTCAGAGCTAGCTCAGTGTTTGGGAGGCTCCAAAGAAAAGTTTGGGAGAGAAGAGACTAACTACCAAACTGAAGGTCTGCCGAGCCTTTGTGCTGAACTTATCGGTGTACACCTGACAAACGTGCATTCTACAAGCTCCATACCAGGAAACTAAACCACTTCCATTTGAACTATCATAGGAAAATTCTGAAGATCACCTGGCAGGTTAAGGTACCAGACACTGAGATCCTTGCTCTACTAAGTTGCCAAGCATTCAAACTATGCTTCAGAGAACACAACTCTGATGGGTTGGACACATTGTTTGAAAGCAAAATAAATGCTTGCCAAGAAGACTACTTTATAGAGAACTCGCATGAAACAGACAATCACCTAGTGGCCAGAAGAAGTGACACAAGGACATTCTCAAGGCTTCTCAAGAATTTTGGATTCGATTATGTGACGTGGGAGACATTAGCACAGGACCGCTCAGCATGAAGTGGCCACATGAGAAACATCGCTGTACTCTATGAACAAAACAAAATTGAGACAGCGCAAAAGAAAAGTAGGATGCACAGATTTGGAGTAACCACCCCAAATGTTTGCATGGACTATCTGTGCCCAATCTGTGGTAGAGCATTCTGAGCTCATATTAGTCTAATCCAGCCATAGTTGTACACAGTGAAACTTCACTTTATGATGGTGATGTCATTTTGGTCCTCTTCAAGAACGGAGGACAACAACCAACAACTCACTTCAATCAAATGATGACCTTACCTTCTTTTTCTATCATTCTCTTCCTCAGCTACATTCCTTACAACATTTTTATATGTATACTGTTAGAAAAAATAAATGCTGCATTGTGCATCCAGAGTCTCTCCATAGCACATTAGATCACCTTCAAGTTTTCATCCTTGGATATTGAGTTGGTCAAAGATTCACAGCCATATAGTATCTTCAGGAGAACAGTTATGTTAATGAAAAATGAATTTCTGTTGAAAGGACAAAGCTGAGAGTTATTAAAAGTACTAAATAATTTGAGGAACATGAACCAGATGATTCTTCAATTCAATTCTGGGATAAATTAAGTGTCCATTTGAAATTTAAATATATCATAGGTAATAACTTGGTGGAATGGTCATCTGACAACATGTCATGGTATTTATAAAAGATAATTTTTAGCTATTTAGGTGTTTTTTTCTTTGTGGGTTGTAAGGCCAGTTACTCAAACACAAACATACACACACACACACACAAGCACTGCTCATTGGGGAAGTGCTTTCATGTTCTAAAGGTTTAATGCTATCAACATTCTATCACCTCAAACTAAAACTTCACAGAACCATCTATAGGTATTTCCCCTTCAGTTTGGATCTCAATAAAGACTTCCTTTTGAGTGACAAATAGCTTTAACAAAAAGGTAATTTTACTCATTATTGGTGATTAATAGTTAGAAAACTTCACTGAATAGAACAATAGTTGTGACTGCATTTATCAAGAAATGTTATATGATCTTAATTTATATTTATTTTTGTAGAGATCTTAAGTACATTTGATTCAACCAATGCAAGTGCTTTCTTGTTAGCAAACAATAAACATAGTAATATTTTGGATTCTCTGTATCTATTAGGCAATTATGTGTGAAGAAAAAATGTAGATAATGTTTTAGAGAAATGGTAATGAAATCCTACTTAATTATTTTTTTTAATATATTCACCAATAAAGACCAAAACACAGGAAATATTATAAAACTGAGATAGGAGATATATGAATTACTACGTATTTTTAAAGGTCTCAAAAATTCCACATACAAGAGAGGCAATTGAACATGAACTTCAATAACACATCCCCCACCATGATCTCCTTAGAACTGAATGTACAAACATAAATTTGAATATCATAATTTTCAATTTGAATTTGAAAGACTATTTTTCCTTTTCTCTCTCTCTCTCTCTCTCTCTCTCTCTCTCTCTCTCTCTCTCTCTCTCTCTCTCTCTGTCTCTGTATATGTGTATATATACAAAAATATATAAATATATACAAATATATATAAATACATATATATATAACTGCTTTGATTACACAGGATATATTGCATTTTTGTCTAATATATCTCTCTCCTAATCCTTCATGAAACCAAGAAAATCATTCAAATTAATTGTATCAAGGTTAATATCTTCCTTTCAATACAGAATAAATACAGAATAAAATCTTCCTGATCAAATAATTGCAGTAATTAAGATATCGTTCTTTTTTCAAACGATTCTTTAAATGTTTTGAAGGGCCTTGCTCAAAGAAAATACTCCATGCTCCTAGTGTCATTACTTCCTCTTTGTATGAAGGGTGCTTGCATATATGTATGTATGGAGGTAGATAAGTATATACATATATAGCCTTAAAATGTTTCAAGTTTTTGGCTTTTCTTTTGAAAAGCATATCAAAACAAATATGCTTTACCTTTTAACTGCTGATAGGAACACACACACACACACACACATATATATATATATATATATATATATATATATATATATATATATATATGGAATACATACATAAACGTGTGTGTATCCCAAAGATATACATATACACATATATATATATATATAAAATAATAAGAAAAATGCATTCATTATTTTCTCTTACACTCCTCTGCCAAAGTGAAAGTATTAAACAGCAGGTTCTGAACTCAACAACTATGTCAGTACCCTTCAGTCTCCATTAGTGTGATGAAATCCTTCATTTTTGGAGCCTTTGCATTGTACATAGTGAATTATTTTTTGTGCTATTTTGTTTGTTTTTTGCTTGAATATACGATAGGCAATATAGGTTAAGAGCTTCCTTCATCCAACAGGTTTATTTTTCAGAATCAAAATATAAACAACAGCAACAACAACAACAACAAAAACCCCAACCAATTTCACTACAAATGGATCTGAGAACCTACTCCAATCTACTGGACTGGAAAGCTTCCAGTGGAGCTGATACTTCCTGATCCTATGTTGTGAGGTCCATGTCCAGAAGCTTATAAAGTTGAATATGTACTCATACAATTTCCCCTGATATAAAGAAACTTCCTTATGAAGATCATGTGTTACCAGAGACTCTATGTTGATATTTTGGTGTCTGTGGCAGAAGAGCAGAGGAACGAAGAGGACTGGACACAGGGTCAGAAAAAAAACCCACATTCAAACATTCTTTAAAAGTAGAGGAAAACGTACAGTAGAAGCAGTCAGTGATTTGTAATCTGTGCTCAGGTTTACCTAGACAAGGCTATCAATCACCAAACATGCTGCTGGGTTGTGATGGAGGAGGAGAAAGAAAAGGAGGAAACTGAAATATTCTCTTTCCCCCCTTACCGGAAATTCAGAATAGCTGAAGAAAACAATTTGATAAAAATTAGAATCAGGTAAGTAGAAGCTAAGGACTCCATGAGACATCAAGAATCAGTCAAGCAGAATCTAAAGAATAAAAAGACAGAAGAAAATGGAAAATATCTAATTGAAACCATAACTGACCTGGAAAATAGATACAGGAGAGAAAATCTAAGGATTATTGGTCTACCAGAAAGCCATGATGAATAAAAGAGTCTGGACAATATCTTCAAAGAAATCATCAAGGAAATTTGCCCAGAAATCCTAGATCCAGGGGGCAAAATAGTCTTCCAAAGAATTAACCTTCCACCACCTGAAAGGGATGACAAACTAAAAACAACAAGAAATATCATTGCTAAATTCCAGAATTAGCAAGTGAAAGAAATACTGCAGGTAGCCAGAAAGGAACAATTCAAACATGGAGGAGCTACAGTCAAAATCACACAGGACCTTGCAGCTTCTACATCAAAATGTCAAAGGGACTGGAATCTGGTATTCCCTAAGGCAAAGGAGTTGAGACTAGAATCAAGGATCAATTACTCAGTAAAGAAGAGCATAATGTTTCAGGCAAGGAGATGGACATTTAGAAAAATAAGGGATTTCCAGACCTTCCTGCCCATGCTGAAATTTTCCCCCTGTTTACCATTTTATGCCTTTCGTGAGACTTATGTTTGAAGATCCAATTTTATCTTGAATACTGTCCTTTTCATCAGGAAAGTTGTATTTCTATACTTTACTGAGTTTGTTGTTTCCTCCTTGAACCAAATCAGATGAGAGTAATAATGATGCTCAACTCCCTCGCCTCTTTCCCTCTACTGCATAATATTTTTGTGCCTCTTCCTGTGATGTAATTTATTTTTCTCTGACTCCTTCTTTTCGCATCTCCCATTACAATCCCTTTACACTCTTAAGTAACATTTTTATTGTGACATGATTTCCTTTATACCATTCCCTCTATCTATGTATACCCCCTTTAAATATTAAAGAAATGTACAGTTCTCAATATTAACAAATGTCATCTTCACTTACAGGGATGGAAACAGTTTGTCCTTATTGAATAACAGTTTTCCCCCTGTTTACCTTTTTATGCCTAACTAGAAACCTGAGTTTGTGTTTTGAATTTTCTATTGAGCTCTGGCCTTTGCAAATTAAGGGAACAAGGAATAGTATATAGTTAATTTATGGAGAATGGAGAAATTCATGACCAAGCAAGAGATAAAGAAGGACAAAATGGATAGTTTTGATTACATTAAATTGAAAAGTTTTTGCACAAACAAACTCAATGCAACCAAGATTAGTATGGAAGAAAAAAACTGGGAAAGAAGTTTTGCAACTAATGTCTGTGATAAAGGTCTCATTTCTAAATTATATAGAGAACTGAGTCAAATGTACAAGAATACAAGTTATTCCCCAACTGATAAATGGTCAAAGGATATGAACAGGCAGTTTTCAGAAGAAAAAATTAAAGCTATCTATAATCATATGAAAAAAACCTCTAAATCAATCCTGATTAGATAGATGCAAAGCAAAACAACTCTGTTTTGACATGACAAAACTGGAAGGTAATAAATGTTGGAGAAGATGTGGAAGAATTAGAATACTAATTCATTGTTGGTGGAGCTGTGAGCTGATCCAGCCATTCTGGAGAGCAATTTGGAACTATGCTCAAAGGGCTACAAAAATGTTCATACCTTTTGACCCAGCAATATTGCTCCTGGGAATCTATCCCAAAGAGATAATAGAAATGGGAAAGGGTCCCACATGTACAAAAATATTTATAGCACCTCTCTTTTTGGTGACCAAAAACTGGAAGTCAAGTGGATGCCCATCAATTGGGAAATGGATGAACAAGTTGTGGTATATGAACATACAGGAATACTATTTTTCTATGAGAAGTGATGAACAGGAAGACTTCAAAGAGACCTGGAAAAACTTCTATGAATTAATGCTGAGTCGAAGGAACATAACCAGGCGAACTTTTTACATAGCAACAACCACAGTGTGTGAGGAATTTTTCTGGTATACTTACTATTTCATTGCATTTCAAGGACTTAAGACATTTCCAGTGGACTCTTGAGGCAAAACACCGTTCACATTCAGAGAAAGAACTATGGAACTGGTTCACAGATAGATACAGACCATTTTCTTTTGTTTTATCTTTTGTTTTGTTTTATGTTTTCTCCTATTCATTTTAATTTTTCTTTGCAACATACATATATATATGTGTGTGTGTGTGTGTGTGTGTGTGTGTGTGTGTGTGTGTGTGTGTGTAATAGGAATGTGTGTGCAGAACCTACATAAGACTGTGTGCCATCTCAAATGGGGAAGGGCGAAGGAATGAGAGGTAGAGAGGGAAAAAAAATCTAAGATATATGTAAGTGATTGTTGAACACTGAAAACAAAATAATTTCATTAGAAAAAATGAAAAAAAGCAAAACAACTACAAAAAAGAACTTCATGGAAGAGCTGTCCGAATCACAAGTTACATATTCAAAAATTAGGAGCAGTAATAGGTAACGCCATAATGAAGGAGAAGAGGTTTTTCAGTCATTGAAATCATGCCCAGCTTTTCACGACCCTATTTGGGCTTTTCTTAACGCAGATACTCGAGTGGTCTACTATTTTCTTCTCCTGCTCATTTTGTAGATGAAAAACTGAGGCAATCAGAGTTAAGTGACTTGCTCAGCGTCACGCTTATTAAGTGTCTGAGACCAGATTTAAACTCATGAAAATGAGCCTTCCTGATTCAGTTCCAGCCCTCTATCTGCTGCATCATTTAGATACCACAAACTTTCTCAATATTTCCCTCAAAAAAACTATACAGTAACAAGTCAAATTTAATTCTGGAACATCATAACCAATAAAAGTTCAGGACAAGAGATTTTTTCTGGCAAAAGACAATTTAATGGAGACATCTCTGATACCTCATTTAGATCTAGGCTGGAGAATACACAAGTGGTAGGCCTTGGAGGTGACTTTTTGATGTAAAAGAGGCCCATAAAATATTTTTGCAGAAACAAGGTCAACACAATCAAAATTAAAGTTTTTTTTTATGGTTATCTCTGAAAATGCTACATTTCTCAAATATATACAAAACAGAGTCAAATTTATAAAATACAGAGGTCATTACTCAGTTGATAAATGGTAAAAGGATATGAACAGGCAGTTTTCAGACAAAAAAATAAAAACTATTTGTAAGAATAAAAAAATGCTTGACATCACTGCTGATTAGAAAAATGCAAATTGAAGTAACTTTGATGTACCACCTCGCACCTATCAGAATGGCTAATATGACAAAAAAAGAAAATGATGGATATTGGAGAGATGTGAGAAAACTGGGACCCTAATGCTGCTAGTTGATTCAACCATTTTGGAGAGCCATTTGGAACTCTTTCCAAAGGGCTATAAAACTGTGCCTACCCTTTGTTCTAGCAACACCACTACCAAGTCTATACCCAAAAGACAAAAATTGGGGGGAGAATAAGATATATGTAAAAAAAATATTTTTAGGTGCTCTTTTTGTGGTGGCTAAGAATTGAAAATTAAAGGGGTGCCATCAATTGGCGAAGGGCTAAATGATCTGAGTATATGTATGTGATGTAATATTATCAGGTTATGAGAAATGACAGGTAGAATTATTTCAAAAAAATCTTGAAAGACTTGCATGAACTGATGTAAAGTGACTGACAAGAAACAGGAGAACTTTGTGCTCAGTAACAGCAATATTGTATGATGAACTGTGAATGGCTTAGTTATTCTCAGCAATACAGTGATCCAAACCCATATGAAAGGACTGATAATGAAGCATAATCTCTGCCTATAGAGAAAGAACTGATTTTTTTGAAGATAGATTGAATCATCTCTAATTCGTTAAATCACTTTAATTCGTTTTTCTTTTCTTTTAATTCTTCTTGTACAAAATTGATAATATGTAAATATTTTTACATGATTGCATATATGTGCACATAAGTGTGTTTATATATACACAAGTGTGTATATATATTATATGTATATGTGTATGTGTGTATATATGTGTGTGCATATATACACATACATATGTATATATATACATATACATACATACATACATACATACATACATACATACATATATATATATATCCTATATCTAATTGGTTACTGCATTGCGGGGAAGGTTAGGAGGAAGGGAAGGGTAAAATTTGGAACTCACAACATTAAAAAGCTTATTAAAATGGATTTAACATATAATTGTGAATAAATAAATGAGTGAATACACACACACAAAGTGTGTGCGTGTGTATGTGTGTGTGTGTGTGTGTGAGAGAGAAAGAGAGAGAGAGAGAGAGAGAGAGAGAGAGAGAGAGAGAGAGAGAGAGAGAGAGAGAGAGAGAGAGATTGCATTCATTTTTATTCAAAGACTGTACTCCTCAATGAAATTGTAAACTCCTGTATATGGACATAAACACAACATTTTCTAGTAAAATATTTCCTTAGATTTGGATTTCAGATAAATGAATTTTTAGAAACTGACTAACATGTTAGATAGAGAAGAGGTTTTCACCAGATCTTTCTGATTATTCTCATGTAAATTATAAAACAATCTTAATTCTGTGGTTTCCTACCTACAAGGGGAATGTGCTTGTTGCTACTGGGTATAGCCACTTTGCAATGATTAGTTAAGCTTTTATAAAGGAGCTATGCAAGATAAGCAAGGAAGCCAAACATGAAAGAACCCAACTAAAAAATATCTGCATCAGAAAGAAGTCAGCAAAAATGACATTAATTCAAGGGAGTGCTCAGAGGCAAATAAGCAGTAACATGAATCATACTTTTACAATGAGTTAAAATGGTCTCCCGCTGTCTCTGTCTCTATATCTTTTTCTCTATACATCTCTCTTCTTCCCTCTCTCCATCCCCTTTTCTCTCTCTCCTCCCCTGTTCTCTCTTCTCTCTTGCTTCCATCTCCCCTCTTTCTTCTCACTTTTCTATCCTTCTTCTCTTGAATGAATGAAAACACAAAATCTATTAAACATTCCCTATATAACAAGTACTATGCTAAGCATCAAGGGTATGAATACGGAAAGAAGTCTGTCCCTGCCATCAAGATATTCACGTTTTAATAAATTAAATGAACATGAATAAGAGAATAGCAGCCAGCGAAAAGTTGGGGGCCTGAAAAATCATTGAGGTGGTGAGCATAGTCATAAGCCAATATATTGATCTAACTTTTTCAGGAACAATAGTGTTGCTTTAGTTATTTTTTCAAACATAGGGTTAAAAATGGAAAACAAGAGGAGACATATTTGGAGAAAAGTTAAGGGGTGTAGAGTAGGAAAACAACATGAAGATGATGAGGGAGCAACAGTGTATGCCAGGCTACTTACAGAAGCTTACCAATGGACCGCAAAGACAAGGGCAGGAGATGCTGGAGTGAAAAGACAAAGCTTTGCCTTTACACTTAATTGCAATGAGGTTGAATAAATATTGACTGCTTCTGGAAAACAGTTACCATAGTGCTCCAAGGGAACAATTTGATCATTAATAGATCAGTATCATATATTCCACTTTTTACCTTATTTCTATTTTACCATAGAACTTATTGTGGTGAACGGGGAAGGAGAGATGGTGACAAATAACAACTGTGTAATTGGATTTTCAAAACTATAGGTCATGCTTATCATAAGAATTATGTTACTTGAATTTCTACTGTTGCATATTAAATGGTATTTGCTTGTTTTCTATTTTATCAATGTTCAAAAAAGTTTAAACAGAGAGGTAGCTGAAACTTGATTGGTGGAACACTTAATAAAGTAAAATATTTAGGGTTAGTGTGGGACTAATATTTAAGATACTGGCTATTATTTTCTAGTTTCTTGAACTGTAGCAAGGTTTCATGACCAACATTCTTTAGCATGAGTCACATAATGCTTTTTACTAAGGGAACCACATGAAATTGAAACTGCATAACACATACAGAAGATTGGATGCATTGTTAAAATATAGCCAACTTAACCATCCTTAGAAGGATATTCAGTTGGTTACTGGATTCTTTTTGACTTTGGATGTGAAGTATTTTTCCATGGAAGACCTTGCCTCACACACTGAGACGCACACATGCTCAACTCAATCCGTGACATTGTCTCAAAAAGGAGCGTTACCTTCGTGGGCACAGAGGAAGCGTTGTATTATAAGTAAGACAAAGCTCCTTGACTCCCAATGACTGCTGGCAAATAGGATACCAGTTTCATTGACTTCTGGAGTTGTCATAGCTTAAAATGTTAAACATGGGTTGTTTCCCACCCAAAAGAAAACAGTAATGTACTTCTACATCTTAGTAAGAAGATGAATATGATCTGAGTATATAGTAGAAGTACAAATCAAGGTGTCAAGACTCAGTTGTTCTGATGACTTTCTTATGATTTTGTGCTCTTCTTTCCTTCTGGTTAAACAAGGAAGGAAAAGTTTCACTTACTTCTAACTTAATAGTCATTTTAAATTGAGCATGAAAATAACTTCTCAGCTCCTCTCTTTTTCATGAACGAAAGCCAGAAAAGCAGAGACTTTTAGACTTTTCCCAACCTAACATTCTTGCTTTCTTCTATTCTAGAGAACAGAGTAGCACATATCACAATGGCTCTTCATTTTCCCTGTAGCAAATGCTACTCTCCTGAAAAGCAGAATCATTCTTCTTTTTCTCTCTGTTCTCTATTCTAGAAGTAGAGAAATCTGCATGACTTCATATTTAGGAAGATACTATAACCCCCAAGGAGAGATAATTTGTTATCATACATTCAGGAATAATCATTTGATATTTTTTTAGAATTATTGTTAATGATTCTACTTTCATGACATAGAAGTAATTTTTTTTAACCTTTGTTAATGTTTATACCTCCTGTGTAAATACACAGCTACTTACATTCATTTGCAATATGACATCTGATTCATATTACCTTTTATTCATAACACCTATGTGTGTATATATACATACATATATACATACATGCAAACTCAAATATGTAGATAGTTGCACATAAATTTTATGGCCTATTAGAATATGACCTACTTAAACAAAGAGATTATGCTTTTGTATCTTTCTATTCCTGGTATGTAGTACATTACTGTCCACATAGCAAATGCTGAATGTGTGATTATGGACTGACTAATTATAGTGAGCTAGGAATTTTTACAGATAATCTGTGTGTGATAGGGCTCACCACATGCTGAATTTAAGGTTTCACTCATAAACTAGCACTTTTAGTAGAATTTCTGTTCTTTATGTTCTTTCTTCAATACCTCTTTTAGTTTTAGAAAATGGCAACTATTTGTAGGATTAAAATTTTCAGACACTCTCCTGGCCAGTGCTTAAAGCAGGGGTTCTGCACTTATGGTTTTGGATGCTGTGGATGATTTTGATGGTCATGGGAAAGGAGGGATTTAGTTTCCCTAATTCAATCTAATTGACAATTCAGTTATGAGAATGTGTCACCTTGCCATCCACACAGAATTACCAACTCACTGTCCTTTCTGGATGGAAATCAATTTCGTATTATAATTGTGCCATGAACATAAGATCATTGTCTTGCTGTCTTTGCAAATGATCACACCTCGATTTAGGGTCTATTCTTCTAATGTGACATGAGATATCATCACTAGCAAACCAAAAGTAGGGAAACAAAAACTGTCTTGTTTAGTGTTAGTGAAATTCTAACAACAGATTGTGATTACAAAGATACATTTCAGAAGGGGTTCTAAGAAATAGAAGTGACATGATTTAAGAGTTTGTTTTCCAATGATTCCAAATGATGCAGCATTATATAAAGAAAGCACATTTATTTAGAGAAGTGAATCTCTTCTCATTTGTTTTATTTTCACATTGGAATTATTAATAGTAGGATCTTTCTTTGAATAAGGATAACTTTCAAAAATTAAGTGGGGAAATTGCCTCAACATTATAAGTTTTTGTCACTGGGAATTATTTGAAGTTTCCATAATTTACACATCATTCCACGTGAGGCCATTCACATTTAGGCTTAATGAATTCTAATTTTGTATATTGAAAACATGACTTTAGTGTAAGAAGTTTTAGAAACTGTCTAATATGTAAGTTATAAGTTTTAAATCCCTTTAGTATCATATTCATACTGATTTTTTTTCCTTTGGTTAGACAGTAGCTAAGTAATAGGTCTGAGGAGGTATCCATGCATTGTATTTGGAAAAAGCAAAACTAATTAGTTATCCCATATGACAGATTTTAATTATAGAGCAGAGGGAAAGCAGTTTCTCTGTTATAAGGTAAAATAGAACACTGTTAAAATTTAGAGCTCCATCTATTGGAGAAAGTATGTTCTCTTATTCATAGCTATACAAGTCAGAGAATGTTAAGGTTTTCATTAATGCTATCTTTGACAAATAGAGATATAATAACACATTAAAATCCTACATGTATTATTGTACTAACGATTAATAAGTATAAATATAATTACTTTAAAGTTGTTTCTAGAGCCTTAAAATGAATTTTGACTTATGAAACATCAGTCACATAAATGGAAAAGACTCAAGAGGTCATGTTGTCTAACCACCTCATTTTACAGAAGAGTACACTAAATTCCAGAGAAGTAAAGTAATTTGTATGAAGCACTGCAAAAAAATATAGTGAGAGAGCAGGAACCTAGGTCATTGAGAGCTAGAAAATTAAATAACTTCTGGAAGTTATACAGTGGCAAAACGAAGAATGAACTCAGATATTCTGACTACAATATAGCACACTTTTCTCTATACCATTCCCATAATTCTTAGTTCACTGGATTGTCCTTTACTCCAGATTGTGTCCTCCACTTATATAAATATGAAGTCTTCTTTTAATGTAGGATTTAAACACGTATACATTCATTTCTACTGGATATCCTGATATCTGAGCCTGTGTTGTTAAAAGAACATGTATTCCTGCATATAATATTATCTTCTCGCAATTGCATACAATTTAGAAAGATTTGTGGGTCAATTGTAGCAGGAAAATTTGGAGGACCGTAGGCGAATCTCTAGGAAGCTTTGGTAAGGTCTGCTTTTAGTTATGTACAAACGGATTTTCTTAAGGGAAGGATTAGTTTCAAGAAACCATTGATATGGGGATGTGGAGCCAACATGCCAAAGTGAAAGCAAGGATTCACCTGAGCTCTTCCAAAAATTCCTTCAGATACCTCTGAAAAGTGAGTCTGAACAAATTTTAGAGTGGCAGAATCCACTAGGATACAAAGTGTGTCAGATTTCCAGTCCAGGGCAGTCCAAAAGGTAGACAGGAGAATCTGTTACACCAGGCTAGGGGAGCATAGAGTATATAGGTGGCACCAGCAGCCTCACCCATAGTGGAACATGAATGTCCAGGCAGACCAAAACACCTTTCAGAAAAGGATGGGAGTCTGGTAGAGCAGGGCCCACAGAAGAAGCTACTCCTGGGGTTATCAATCCACAGAACAAATTTTTGAAAGTCACCTATCTGAACATCCAGAAGTCAAATTGGTGGAATAAACTGTAACTGCTCTCATCCCCCTTGTTGACTTTGAAAAACCCAGAGAATAATATCCATGAAACATCCTGGAATAGTAGAGACAGCAGAAAGGATATAACATTCTTTTAGATTGGGAAGTTATGGAGATTGACGGGAAGTTACCCTCTTGTTATGACTGAAGGGGAAAAATGCATGACCAGAGGAATTGCAGCAAGATCCCACCCCCAACCACCCTCCCAATGGACCAGCAGGAAACTTTTAATCCCAATGAGTTTGAACCATTAGCACCAACACCAGGGATCCAGGGGAATTGGACAGGCATTAGCACAGAGGTCACCAGTCACTGAGCCTGCTTGTGCTCTAGCACAGCCCTGGGGGAGGAGGAGACCTCCAGCATCCATACCACCCCTCTCTCATGCCTCAATCAACAAGTTTCAATATAACCCTAGGGAAATTCAGATAGTCTTCACCTGGCTTCAGTCTTAGCAAACAACAGCCAGCTCACGACCAGGTAAACTCTATTATAGTGTTTCTAACTGAACAAACTAGAGGAAACAACACACAAACTCAGTAAGCATAAACCTAGTTCAAAATAAAAGAAAGGTGAGACAGAGTCCCTTGTGCCCCAGAAGAGGAGACCCACTTTAAAAGTCAGTAAAAAGTCAATGACCATGTACAAGAAGCAAATTAGAAAAACAAAGACCATAGAATCTTACTGTGAGAACAGGAAAGAAAAAATATGAATTCAAAAAAGGATAGCATTGACAATATACCCATTTATGAAACCTCAAAAGGGAATGGGATCTGGTCTCAAACCCAAAGAGCATTCTAGGAAGAGCTCAAGAAGGAATGTAAAAGTCAAATTAGAGCGCCAGAAGAAAAACTGACCAATGATTTCAAAAATGCAAGCAGCTCCTTTAAAAGTAAAATTGATCAAATGGACAAGAAGATGCAAAATTTAACTACTGAAAATAAGTCCTTAAAAGGAAAAATTGGACAAATTGGAAAAGGAAGTCAAAAATCTAACTGAAGAAAGCAATATATTAAAAATTAGAATTATACAACACAACTAGTATGGAAATCATTTACAAAACTAAACAGATATGGCCTATATTGAATTGCCTGTCTTTCAAGGGGAAGGGGTGGAGAGGGAGGGAGCTAAGGAGGTTAGAACTCAAAGTGTTAGGACCAAATGTAATGTTCTTACCACTGGGTAACAAGAAATACAGGTTAAGGGGTCAAGAAAGCTATCTGGTCCTACAGGACAAAAGAGAAGACGGAGACAAGGACAGGGAGGGAGTATAGAGGAGAGAGCAGATAGGTCACAGCGGCAATTAGAAAGCTCGGGTTTGGGGGGGGGAGGGGATAAAAGGGGAGAAAATTTGTAACCCAAAATTGTGTGAAAATAAATGTTAAAAAAAAAGAATTGGGCAAGTAGAAGCTAATGACTCTATGAGGTATCAAGAATCAGTCAAGCAAAATCTAAAGAATGAAATAACATAAGAAAACTTAGAATCTCACTTGAAAAACAATTGACTTGGCAAAAAGACACAGGAGAAAAAAAATATCTAAAAGTTGGTGTCCCAGAAAATCATAATGGAAAAGAGTCTGGAGAGTATCTTCCAATAAATCATCAAGGAAAACTACCCTGACATTCTAGATCTAGAAGGAAAAATAGTCATAGTAAGGTTCCACTGATCCCCTTCTGAAAGAAATCCCAAATTGAAAACGCCAAGGAATTTTGTGGCAAAATTCCAGAATTATCAAGTCAAGGAGAAAATACTGCAAACAGTCAGAAAGAAACAAATCAAATACTGAGAAACTACAGTGAAGATCACACAGGATCTTACAGCTTCTACATTAAAAGATTGGAGAAATTAGAATATGATGTTACATAAGGCAAAGAGCTTGTACTACCATGGATGAATTACACAGCACAATTGAGCATAATCTTTCAGGAAAGGAGATGGACATTCAATGCATTAAGGGACTTCCATGTCATTCTGATGGAAAGGCCAGAGCTCAATAGAAAATGTGATCTTAAAATGACATACTCAAGAGGGATATTAAAAGGTAAACAAGAGTAAACTGTAAAAGAATTTTCTTATTTAATATGGATAAACTGTTTGCATGTCTATATGTGACTGATAATTGTTAACATTGAGAATTGTATATTTACTATGACATTTTAAAGTGATATAAATAGAGAGCATGAGTATAAATTAACTAATGTAATGATAAAAAACAACCTAGTTATAGAGGGTGAGAGGGAAGAGGAAAGGAGGAAGCAGAACAAGGCAAATTGCATTACATGAAGAAGCACAAACATATATGATAGCAGAGGGAAAGAAGCAAGAGAGATGAGCATTGTTTGAGGTTTATTTTCATTGGATTTGGTTCAAGGAGGCAATAACTTATGTAGTTAAGGAGAGAAATCTAACTTGCTTGAGATACAGCAGGAAGGTAAAGGAGAAAAAAAAGGGAGGAGGTGATTAGAAACAAGTGAAGACTGAGGGAGGTGGGTTTCAAAAGCAAATGTTTTGAGGAGAAGAGCGGGGAGAAATAAAAGCATAAATGGAGGAACAATAAAATGGAGAAAAAAACAGAGATAGTAATCATAACTGTGAATGTGAATGGGATGAACTCTCCCATAAAACGGAGGCAGACAGCAGAATGGATTAAAAACCATAATCCTGAAATATGTTGTTTACAAGAAAAAAATATTTGAAACAGGGGATATAAAGAGGGTGAAGATAAAAAGCTGGAGTAGAATATATTATGCAGCTGAAGTAAAAAACAAAAAGCAGTACTACCAATCCTGATCTCAGAAAAAGCAAAAGCCAAAATAAATCTAATCTAAAGAGATACAGAAGGAAAGTATATCCTGCTAAAAGGCGTCATATACAATGAAGTAATAACCTTACTAAACATATATGTGTCAAGTAACATAGCATCCAGATAGTAAGAGAAGTTAAGGGAGTTACAGGAAGAAATTGACAGCAAAACTATACTAATGGGAAACCTCAAACTCCTCCCCTCTAAACCTGATAAATGTAAATTCAAAACAAAGAAAAAAGAAATTAAGAAAGTGAATAGAATTCTGGAAAAGGTAGATATGATAGACTCTTGGAGAAACTGAATGGGGGTATAAAGGACTACACCATTTTTTTTCTCAGTGGTACAAGGTATATACACAAAAACTGGCCATGTACTAGGGCACAGAAAACTCACAATCCAGTTCAGTAAGGCAGAAATAGTCAATGCATTTTTTGGGGGTAATGATGCAATAAGTATTGTATGTAATAAAGGGCCATGGAAAGATAGATAAAAAGTTAATTGGAAACTCAATAATCTCATACTAAAGAATGAGGGGGTCAAAGGTCAAATCACAGAAAAGATCAATAACTTCATTCAAGAGAATGACAGAAATAAGACAACCAGCCATAACCTATGGGATGCAGTGAAAGTAGTTCTGAGGGGAACTTTAATATCTCTGAATGTTTGCGTGAATATAATAGAGAAAGAGGAAATCAATGAATTGGGCATGCAACTGAAAAATATCAAAAAAAGAAGTTGAAAATCCTCAATTAAATATCAAATTAGAAATACTAAGAAGCAAAGAAGAGATTAGTAAAATGAAATTAAGAAAACAATTTAATTAATAAAAAACTAAGAGCTAGCTTTATAAAAAACAATAAAATCAATAAACTTGATTTTTTTAAAAAGAGAAAAAAGAAAACTAAATTACCAGTATCAAAAATAGAAGGATGAAGTCACTGTCAAAGAAGAGGAAATAAAAAATAGAAATTTCTTTTCCCAACTGTATGCCCATAAATTTGATAATCTTAGTGAAATGAATGAATATTGAAAAAAATATAAATTGCCCAGATTAACAGAAGAGGAAGTAAAATACTTAAATAACTCCATTCCAAAAAAAGAAATTTAACAAGCTATCATTGATCTCCCTAGGAAACAATGTCTAGGGCCAGGTGAATTTACAAGTGAATTATATCAAACATTCAAAGAACAGTTCATTCTAATTCTATATACACTGTTTGGGAAAATTGGTGAAGAAGGAGTCCCACCAAATTATTTTTATGATGCAAATATGGTTCTGATACCTAAACCACTTTAATGGCAAACAAAACACGATCTTCTGCTGTTTATGCTTTACTAAAAGTCCCTCTGATTGAATCATGTGATTAAAGAGGATCTTTCCCACACATGGATGGACCTGCCCATTGTGGAAAGCTTGATTAGGGGAGCTGTTTTGTAGGAGGGTCCCAGATATCTTTTTTCGTTTTTTATTGAGGCAATGGATTTGGGGGTTATGAACTCTGGCTCTAAAAAGTGTATACATACTCAGAATGTGAGGTTTTCCTTTGGGGCTTACTGACAGGAAGTGTTTCTTTGGTCCCAGAGACTCTGGGAAACCACTAAGGATCCTCCAGGCTAAAACGCAGAAGCTGATGCAACCCTCTCTGGTAACTGTGTATGCATATAATGGTCAGACATTTTGGAATCATGTCTGTGTAATTTTGATTTCTTTGTATTTTCTCTGAAATTTTTATTTTAATTGTCTCTGATACCTATGCTTGATTAAAGAGATTGTTATCACTTTGAAAGTTGCTTTCCTTTTATGAATGCCGATCTAAGAATCTGTGGTAGCAGGTGCCCCTATATGTTGGGGTGCTTACTGTTACAACCAAGAAGAGTCAGCATAGAGAAAGAAAATTATAGACTAATTTTTCTAATGACTATAGATGCAAAAGTTTTAAATAAGACATTAGAGAAAAGATTACAGCTACTTATCACAAGAATAATACACTTTGACTAGGAAGGATTTATACCAGGAATACAGACCTGGTTCAATATTAGGAAAACAGTCAGCATAATTGATCATATCAACAGCATACTAATAGAAAATATATGGTTATCTCAACAGATGCAGAAAAAATTTTGACACAATGCAATACCAATTCCTATTGAAAACACTGGAAAACATATGAATAAATGGAGCCTTCCTTAAAATAATAAACAGTATTTACCTAAAACCATCAGCCAATATTATATGTAATGGGGAGGAGTTAGATGCATTTCCAATAAGTTTGGAGGTGAAACAAGGATGTCCAATATCAGCACTTTTATTCAACATGTTATTAGAAATGCTAGCTTTAATGATAAGAGAAGAAAACATAGAAAGTATTAGAATAGGCACAGAAGAAACTAAGTTATCAATCTTTGCACATGATATGGTGATATACTTAGAGAATCTTAGAGAATCAAACAAAAAAATAATTTAAATAATAAAAAATCTTGACAAAAAATGCTAGATACAAAATAAACTCGGACCAATAATGCACGTTTCTATAGATTACTCAGAAAGTGCAACAGCAGGAGATAGAAAGAGAAATCCCATTTAAAGTTACTCTAGAAACTATGAAATATGTGGGAGTCTACTTTCCAGAACAAACCCAGGGACTAAAGGAACACAATTATAACACACTTTTCACACAAATAAAGTCAGGATTAAATAATTGGAAAAATACTGGTAGCTCATGGGAAGGTCGAGCTAATATAATAACAGTGACAACTCTACTTAAATGAATTTACTTATTCAGTGCCATAACAATCAGATTAACAAATAAATTGTGGAGCAAAACTAATATCAAAATTCAACTGGAAGAACAAAATTTCCAGAATATCAAGTGAATTAACAAAAAAAAAAAAAAATGAAAAGGAAGGTGACCTAGCCATAGCAGATCTTAAATTGTATTATAAAGC
This sequence comes from Notamacropus eugenii, assembly GCF_028372415.1. NCBI lineage: Eukaryota > Metazoa > Chordata > Mammalia > Diprotodontia > Macropodidae > Notamacropus > Notamacropus eugenii. The sequence continues at coordinate 249,318,906 of NC_092877.1, read as the reverse complement.
AGCAATCACCAGAACCACTTGGTACTGGTTAAGAAATACAGGGGTAGGTCAGTGGAATAGGTTAAGTATACAAGATACAGAAGTTATTGACTAGAGTAATCTATGGTTTGATAAACACAAGAATCCCATCTTCTGGGTAAACAATTCACTGTTCCACAAAAAAAAAAAAAAAAAAAAAAAAAGCACACCTATTGGAAAATCTGGATAACTGTGGCATAGATCAATGCCTGACATCATACACAAGAATAAAGTTGAAATGGATACATGATGTAGGTACAAAGCTTGATAGTATAAACAAATTAGGAGTGCAAGAAATAGTTTATTTGCCAGGTTCATGGAAAATGGAGAGATTTATGACCAAACAAGAGATACAGAACATTATGCATTGCAAAATGGATAACTATAATTACAATAATTTGAACAGTTTTTCACGAAAAACTGTAAGGCAACAAAGGTTAGGAGAGAAGTAGATAACTGGGAAAGAATTTTTACAACTATTGTTCAAGATAAAGGCCTCATTTCTAAAATATATAGAGAACTAAGTCAAACTACAAGAATAAAAGTCATTCCTCAACTGATAACTGGTCAAAATATATGAAGAGGCAGCATTCCCAGGAAGAAATTAAAGCTAGCTGTATCTTATTAAAATGCTCTAAAGCATTATTGATTAGAGAGATAAAAATCAAAAAAAATCGGAGGCATCACATCACACCTTCTCAGATTGGCTAACATGACAGAACAGGAAGATGATAAATGTTGGAGAAGATGTAGGAGAGTTGGAACACTAATTCTTTGTTGGTGGATCTGTGAACTGATCAGGAATGATTTCACATTATTTCCTTATACATGTTAGGAAATGCAGGAAAATATCAACTACTTATTTTTCTTTTTATGCAAAATTCCAAGGATAAAAATGGAAGGGTAAAAAGAAAGATTCCCCTGAGTTCTCCCCCAAAACCCGCCAATACCTTATGATAACTACACAAATTCCATCGTGGCTTAATGAACAAAAAGACAGAGTGAAATATCATTCCAACATAAGACAAACTCGAAGGTCAGCAGAAAAGTTGTTTCCCATTGGAATGAGAGTGTACCACAGTCCAGTGAAGGCCTTATCAGGGCCTGCAAACTAGGAATGGCCTTGATAATCACCAAATCAAAAGTTACAGTGGCTGGCTCTGGAGGTCTTGGCCCACAGAGTACTCTAGAAGTATCTGTGACAACAACTGAACAAAAGGCCTGAAGTTTGAGACAGTTCACCCTCTACCCAGTAAGCAAACTGTTAAAAGACAACTAATAGAGTAAGAAAATGGGAAAACAATACAAAAATTTCCGGCCATAGAAAGTTAGTATGGTGACAGGGAAGATAAAAATGCACTTTCAGAAGAAGAAAATAAAGTCAAAACTCCTACAACCAAAGTCTCCAAGAAAAATATGAATTGGTCTCAGGCAATGGAACAGCTCATAAAGGATTTTGAAATAAAGGAAAAATTTGGAAGAGAAATCAGAGTGATGCAGGAAAATCATGGAAAATGAGTCAACAACCTGACAAAGGAGACACCAAATAAACTGAAGAAAATAACACCTTAAAAAAGCAGACTATTTGCAAATGATGAAAAATATAACAAAAATAAATAAAGAGAAGAATGATTTAAAAAGCAAAAGTAGACAGAAGGAAAAAAGCACAAAAATTCATGAAGAAAAAAACTCCTTAAAAACTACAATTAATGAAATGGAAAAGTAGGTACAAAAGCTCACTGAAGAAATAACCCCCTAAAAAGTAGATTTTTGAGTTCTAGGAACGAAGATGGCAAAGTGATCGGTAATTGCTGCATCCTTCCCCTTGTTGACTTTGATGAGCCAATAGAATATTTCCACCAGAAAAACACTGGAACAGTTGGAACAGCAGAAGGCATAAACAGACTTTTAGCCAGGGAGGTTAGAAAGACTGCTAAGGAGGGTTCCTCTTGCTATTGCTGAACAGGACAAGTGTAGGATCAGAACTGTCTCAGACAGCCCCACTTCAACAAACCAGGAGAAGATTCTGAGCCCCAGGGGGGTGAAGCCAGTAACTGCCAACATTAGTTACCCAGGCTTGCCTCAGCACCCCAAGGGAATCAGGAAGACAGTAGCACAGATGGGATCACCAACCTCTAAGCTTGTCTATACTCTAACTCAGCAGAGGAGACTTCCTGTATTCAGACCCTCACTCCACCACAATTAATGAGCAAACTCCAGGGTAACTCCAAGGAAACCCAAAAAGACCTCAGTTAGTCTCTGCTTTCCAACACAAATCAGCCAGCTCAGCATCAAATAAGCTGTAGCATTTTAGCTTCTAGCTGAAAGAACCAGAGGCCAAAACACACAAAGCCTCAGGTTTTATGCAGAAAAACTAGCAGACAGAGTTCTCTGTGCCACAGACGTAGAGATCTACTTTAAAAGCCAGGAAAAGGGTTCTTATCATAAGTAAGAAGCAAAGCAGAAAAGAAAATACCACAGAATACTTTTATGGGGACAAGGACCAAAACACAATTACCAAAGAGGTCAGCATTGAGCCTGTACACCCATCTGAAACTTCAGAAGGAAATATGAGCTAGTCCGATGTAAAAAGATCCGTCTAGGAAGAGCTTAAGAAGGATTTTAAAACCCAAATTAGAGAAACAGAAGAAAAATTGAACAATGATTTTAAAAATATAAAAAAAGAAATCACAGAAGTATTTAAAAGAACAATTGGATGAATGAAAAAGGAAGTACAAAACATAATGGAAGAAAATAATGCATTAAAAGGAAAATTGTACAGATGGAAGAGAAGATTCAAAAGCTAACTGAAACAAACAATTTGGTAAAACCTCAAATTGGATACGTAGAAGCTAATGAATCTATGAGGCATCAAGAATCAGTCAAACAGAATTTAAAGAAAGAAGAGATAGAAGAAAACATAAAATATCTAATTGGAAAAACAAAACAAAACAAAACCCTGACCTGGAAAATAGATCCAGGAGAGAAAAATCTAAGGATTATTGGTCTACCAGAAAGCCATGATGAAAAAAAAAAGATCCTGGACAATATCATTCAAGAAATCATGAAGTCAAATTGCCCAGAAATCCTAGATCCAGAGGGCAAAATAGTCATTAGAAGAATCTACCCTTCACCTTCTGAAAGGGACCCCAAATTAAAAGCACCAAGGAATTCAGTTGCCAAATTCCAGAACTATCAAGTGAAGAAGAAAGTACTCCAGGAAGTCAGAAAGAAATAATTCAAATATCGAGAAACTGCAATCAGTTTCACACAGGACCTGGCAACTTCTACGTTAAAAGAATGAAGGAATTGGAATACAATATTCCATAAGCAAAGGAGCTGGGACTCAATTACCCAGCAAAGTTGAGCATGCTGTTTCAGGAACAGAGATGGACAGTCAATGAAAAAAGGGATTTCCAGACCTTCCTGATGAAAAAGCCAGAACTTAACAGAGAATTAAAACTTCAAATGCAGATCTCCAGAGGCATTAAAATGATAAACAGAGGAAAAGACCCAACAATTTGTCACACAGTATGAGCAAGCTCTTTATATCCCTATAAAGGAAGATATTCTTAATCTTGAGAAATGCATATTCATCATGAAATGTAAAAGGGATATACATAAATAGAGGGAATGGGTATAAATTAAATTATGTGATAACAACAAATGTAATTTTAGAATGTGAAGATATTGTAATGAGAGATGTGAAAAGGAGGAGGCAGGAAAAATAAATTCCATCACAGAAAGAGGCACAGATATTGATTACAGTAGAAGGAAAGAGGGGAGCTGAACATTATTTGAGAGATACTCTCATCTGATTTGATTCAAAGAGGATAAAATAAGCTCATTTAAGTATAGAAAGAAAATTAGCTCTATACGCAGTAGGAGGGCAAGGGGGAAAGAAAAGGGAGGTAAGGCTAAAAGGAATGGAAAAAGTCCTAAGGGAAAAAGGGATTAAAACATTGGGTGATGAAAGAAAGGAGGGAATACTGAGGGTTGCTCCTGTGCAGGCTGAACCATTACAATAAAAATAAAAATCCCACCTAAGTGAATTTGCTTGTTCAGTGCCACATCAATCAAACTACCAGATAATTTTTTTTTCTAGAGCTAGAAAAAGTCATATCAAAATTCAAAAGGTACAGAATATCAAGGAAACTAATGAAAAAACTGGTAGGGTTAATTTCTTCCTCTGAAAACTGCCTGTTCATATCCTTTGACCATTTATCAATTGGGGAATGGCTTGAATTCTTGTACATTTGACTCGTTTTTCTATATATTTTAGAAATGAGGCCTTTATCGCAGACACTTGTTGCAAAAGTTCCTTCCCAGTTTTCTACTTCCCTTTTAATTTTGGTTGCACTGGGATATAATTACCAGGAATAAATATTTATAATATGTATTTAATCATTAGCCTTCTCAATGAGGGAGTGGGGAAGGAAGAAGGAAGAGTACTTTGGTCTCAAAATTTTAAAAATGAATGTTAAAAATTGTTTTTACGTGCAACTGGGGAATATAAAATAAAATACTAAAAGAAACTCACAATCCCTTTATCCCATTTCCTGTCTCTTTTTCTTTGTATAGGCTATCCCTCATACCTGAAATATATTCCTTCCTGATGCTTGACTCATAGAATGTCTAACTTCTTCAAAATATCGTCTCACATTAATTTTTATGGGACATTTCCTTACTGTCCTCCTCAGGGAATAGTGCCCTATCCCTATGAATATTATGTGCTTTTATATACTTGTAAATGATATATTTATTAACTTTATACTGCTACATCTAGTAGAATACATGCTTCTTGAAGACAGCCCCCCCCCCCATGTCTATAGAATCTAACACAAAGTTTTGCATATAGTGAGTTCTTTTATTCCATTTTGCTATGAATAACTTTTTTGTTGATGTCTTTTTAATATTATCATAAATGCCCCTAATAGTTTTACTGTTACCCTCCCCACTTATATAACAACATTCAAATTTTACAGACAATAAGAAAAGGAGAGAAATCATCATAATTGCTCAAAATGTAAAAAAAAGTCTGAAAATATGTACAATTGGCAACATTTATCCCACCTATGAAAATAAGTGGAAAGATGTAGTCTTCTCATATCTGTTGTTCAACTTAAGCTAATTATTTTTATCATTTTTCCTTTGAATTTTGATGTTATTTAGTTATTCTCTCCATTCACATTGTAGTCTTCATTGTTTTAAAATTATTTGCTTGACTTTATATCAGTTTATACAAATCTTTCCATGCTTATTTTTATTCATAAAATCTATCACTTCTTACAGCACAATAATAATCCATTGTATTTTTGTATCAAAATTTTTAGTCATTTTCCAATTGTTGGGAAATCAAGTTGTTTTTAATTCTTCACTGTCATAAAAAATACTACTTTAAATATAGAATTCCATGTGTAATTTCTGGGTTATATTGTGTGAACATTTCAGTCACATTATTTGTGTAATTCCAAATTAGTTTTAAAATTTTTCTCATTAATAGTCCCACTAACAGTGGATTTGTGCACCTATTCCCATTCTTTTTTCATCTTTATTAATATACAATGCATGAATTGAAATCTTAGGATTATTTTGATTGATATTTCTTTTATTATTTGTGACTTGGAGCATTCTTTCATAAGATTTTTACTGGTTTTATTTTCTTTCTTTTAGAACTATGTATTCCTATCCTTTGCACACTTATCCATTAATAAATGGGTAAAGAGTCGGTTCTACTTACATTTTCCATATTCTAAAAATACTTGATCACAATGCGTTGTAATGGAAAGACCACTGGATTTAGAACCAATTTTAAAATCCTGGTTCTGCTACTTGGCAGTTTCTAGACAAATCATTTAACCTTATATGTTCTCAGTTTCTTAATTTATAAAATGCAGGATTAGGACTAGATACACTCTAAGATGTTTCAATTTAAAATTTGTAAATCTTTAAGTGTTTGAATAATAGTTTGAATAGAGCATCTTAAATTCTTGATCTGTAGTTGCTAACATATATCTTTGCTAACAGAGTGGCAAATGAAAAAAAATAAACCAACAAAACACAAAAACTAAAACGTTATGCTGTCTAAATATGAATATAACACATTTTTTCTAAATATTTGTCCCATTTTTATTTATGCTTAATTACAAATAACTAGCTTAAACTAATTCAAACAACAGTTGGAAATCAGATTCCTAATACTTCCTACACATTATTCATTTGAGATTCAAATTATTATTTTAATTTAGTAAGTTCTAGATATTGGTCAATTTTACCCCAGAGAGGTAGTCTTTAAGTAATATTTCACAAAAGAGCAGAGATTTTACCAGCTCATACTGATTTGTGTCTCTCTTTTTCTCACAATTAGTTATTTTATTATAGTATATTATCAACTGAAGTGAATAATTCTCAAGAGAGACAGATAACAGAGACTGTGTAAGGAGTGCCAGTTACATCAGAAAAATTAAAGTATTATATAATGAAGTTGTTGTTGTTTTTTACTTACCATATAGAGGAAAATTAAAACTACGTAGCAGGCAAGGCAAGCATCAGCATATCTGGTGTAGAGGAGAAATCAATGTCCTAAGTGCAATTAAGATGAATGTCCTAATTCTCTGGGGTTTATGTTAATAGATCAAAACATTATTCAAAAAAGAGAACAGTAAATTCTGGTACTCAAGACAATAATCAGCTTCCTATGTAGGTGTCAGAGGAAAAAACTGTGACATGACTGTCAATAACACAGCAGTCTACCTTTGATTTTAACTGCAATTTAAATTTTAAAAAGTCCTACTTAGGCATCATGAAAAATACAACCTAGCATTCTCATATCATATTAAAAGAGAAACCTCATCGTTTCTGTAACATTTTGAAAATTTGCCTTAAAAATCAGTTATAGTCTTGATTACCAGTTTTCTCAAATACTAAGGCTCCTTTGACAAATCAGTTTCCTTGTGTAGAATAGAGTTCAGAAAATGCCTTACTAAATACTACCTGATAGTTAACAAGAATGTATTAAACGATTGCTATATACCATGTGCTGTGAAATTCAATACGGTTACAAAGAAAGGCAAAAGACATACTTGATCTCAAGGAGCTCAGTCTGCATGGCAGGTATATCTGCCCATGGGCATTTTTCGATTTTTTGGTTGATTGATAGTGTTTGTGAGATCTACTAATACAAATATTTTGTTCATAGAGCAGTGCAAGAGAGCATCAAGTGTTAGTGAAAGAGTAAATGTAATTCAGGGACATGGGGCAGTTGCAGAGAGGATATACCTAGGTTGAGTGAACTACTCTGGGCAAAAGAAAGTAGTATCGAGTGTCCTGGTTACCTGAGACTAGGGAGAGATTGGAGAGAAATAATGTTAATTTTTCAGTAGTGTCCAAATCATTGTGACTCTTTGGACCATACCATGTCCACGCTGTGGAGTTTTCTGAGCAACAACACTAGATTGGTTTGCCATTTACCTCTCCAGTTCAAAGATAGCTTTAATAAAGATGAGTAAAATATTGGGACAATTATTCCAAGGGTTTTATTCAAGGTTGTTACGTCCGTGCAAAACTTTATTGGGCTGCTATACGTTTTAAACCTTTGCCATTCTCTGAGTTGGAATATCAAGAACTATGATGGAGTTAAAGACATTAATTAGCCAAATGTCTTCTGGCTTTAAGGAGTATTAACCACATTAAGATTACTACTGCAAAACGCTGGACTATCCCAACTATTTTTTTCATAATATAACCAAATGTGATTATATCTGGTTCTCCTTACATCGCTGAGAAGAATTCAGGAAGACAAAAGAAAAGAGAAAAGAAGCAGGAGACATGATCAAGCTTAATGGGAACATTGCACTAGTCTCAAACTCAGGAGAAAGTTCCCTTATTTACTTATTGAATTATTTTTCATTACGCTTCTGTCTCTTTAAAGTACCTACTCAGGACTGCATCCTCCATGAAAGCATCAGAAGTTCCTATGTGTCCTAAGATTTTCTTAAAAGCTTTATTACCAGCATCTTACTAAGCCTCTTGATGTAGTTATCATATTATTGTATTTGTTGCTTTAATGGTGCTTACAACAAGTTGTTTTCAAACTTCTTAATTTCTTGATCTCTACTGAGAAATAACTCTAAGTGTTTGTATTTCTCCAATACAGCTTCTGCAGTTAAGAATCGATAATCCAGTTCTCAAATAATAAAAAGAAAATCTTTTGGTGGCTTTCAAAACCCTCTCCATCTTGATAGCATGTGCATACTTAGTATACCCTGTTATCCCTTATTGTTTACATGGGTTATATTAAAGCACCATTTTTTAGACTCTGAGGAACTGAAAATCCTACACTAGCAAATGATAAAGAAGTACTGTTATATTCAAACCGCAGAAGAAAGCCTATGCAAAGGAGAATACCAGTGTCCAGACCATCGGAGTATGAATAGTTGCTAATCTACTTACTGCCGATTTTACACCTGGATAAATCATAGGTTCCTTCTCCTAAGTCATCTATGGGTAAAGATAAATTGGCCCATTTTAGTGTTTGTGATGTTTTGTGACGTTTGTGATGTTATGACGTTTTCCACTGGGTGAACATCCACTTTCAATTCAGTTTCATGATGCAGGTCATGCAAAATTGTCTTTTTTAAAATACTTATTCATTTGTTTATTTATTTATTTACTTTTAGTTTTCAACATTCATTTTCTCAAGATTTTGAGTTCCAAATTTTTTCCCCATCTATCCCCTCTGCCCACCAGAGTGTGCATTCTGATTGCTGCTTGCCCCAATCTACCCTCCCTTCTATGACACCCCTTCCTTTTCTTATCCCCATCCCCTCTATTTTCTTGTAGGGCAAGACAGATTTCTGTACTCCATTGTCTGTATATCCTTTTTCACAATTGCACATTAAAACAATATTTAACATTCGCTTTTAAAACTTTGAGTTTCAACTTCTCTCTCTTCCTCTCACCCCACCCTTCCCCTCTGAGAAGGAAAGCAATTCAATATATGTTACACTTGTGTAGTTATACAAAAGACTCCCATGAAAGTCATGTTGTGAAAGACTAACTCATTTCCCTCCATCCTATCCTACTCTCCATTTGTTCTATTCTCTGTTTTGGCCTTATCCCTCCTCAAAACTATTTACTTCTAATTACACCCTTCTCCCATTTGCCCTCCCTTCCATAGCACCCCATCCCACACTTATCCCCATCTCCCCTACCTTCCTGTAGTGTAAAACAGATTTTCATAGCAAATAGAATACGCATGCTATTCCCTCCTTGAGCCATATGCGATGAGAGTAAGTTTCACTGTTTTCCCTCTCACCTCTCCTCTCTTTCTTTCCATTGAAAAAGCTTTTTCTAATTTTTAAAGCAATATTTTATTGAATTATTTTATTTGTTTTCAGCGTTCAACAATCACTTCCATATATCTTAGATATTTTTTTCCATCCCCTTCCTCTTATTCCCTTCTCCCACCCTGCTCCTTCACTGAGATGGTGTGGTATCTTATATAGGTTCTACATGTACATTCCTATTATATGTATGTTTCATAGAAAAATTAAAATGAGTGGGAGCAATAAAACAAAACAAAGCATAACATAATACAAAAGAGAATGGTCTATTTCTGTCTGTGATCCAATTCCATAGTTCTCTCTCTGGATGTGTAAGGTGTTTTTCCTCAAGAGTAAGTTGGAAATTTTTTTAAGTCCCTGCATTTCAATAAAGTACAAATTCTACCAGAAAAATTCCTCACATGCCATGGTTAATCCTGTGCACAAAGTTCTCCTGGTTCTGCTCCTTTCACTCAGCATCAGTTCATGTAAGTCTTTCCAGGCTCCTCTGAAGTCTTCCTGTTCTTCTTTCCTCATAGTATTCCATTATTTCCCTTTCTCCTCCCAATATATTCATCTCTCACTCCTTAATTGTTTTGAGATACCAGCTTTTCATATTCAACTCACCTTGTGTCCTCTCTTTATATGTATATAATCCCACAACTACCCTTATTATTGAGAAAATTCTCAATACTTATAAATATGATCTTTCCATGTAGGAATGCAATCAGTTCAGCATAAGTAAGTCCCTTATGATTTCTCTTTCCTGTTCACCTTTTCATGCTTCTCTTGATTCTGGTGTTTGAAAGTTAAATGTTCTATTCAACTCTGGTCTTTTCATCAAGAATGCTTGAAAATACTCTATTTCATAGAATGATCATTATTTCCCCTTAAGTATTATACTCAGTTAAGCTGCATAGTTGATTCTTGGTTTTAATCCTAGTTCTTTTGACTTCTGTGATATTATATTCCAAGCCCTGCAAATGCTTACTATAGAAGCTGCTAGATCTTGTATTATCTTGATTGTCTTTCCACAATTGTTGCTTTCTGTCCGCTTGCAATATTTTCTCTTGGAACTGGGAGATCTGGCATTTGGCTGCAATATTACTAGGAGTTTTCATTTTGGGATCTTTTTCATGAGGTGATGAGTGAATTCTTTCAATATTTATTTTGCCCTCTGCTTTTGAATTTCAAGGAAGTTTTCCATGATAATTTCATGAAAGATGATTTCTAGGCTCTTCTTTTGATTGTGGCTTTCAAGTAGTCATACAAGTTTTAAATTGTCTCTCTTGGATGTATTTTTCAGGTCACTTGTTTGTCCAATGATATATTTCTCATTGTTTGTTATTTTTTCATTTCTTTGATTTTGTTTTATAATTACTTGATTTTTCAGAAAGTCATTAGCTTCCATCTACTCCATACTAATATTTAAGGGATTATTGTCTTTTTTTAAATTGATTTTATTTGCTCTTTGTGTTATACAATCACTTCCATATGTCTTAGATTTTTTTCCACTCCCTCCTCATTATTCCTCGTGCCCTCTCCACTCCCTCACTGAAGTAGCACATAATCTTATATAGGTTTGAGTGGTGCATTTCTATTAAAAGCATGTTGCATAGAAGAATTAAAATGAATGGGAAAACCATAAAACAAAACAAAACAAAACAAAACACAATACAAGAGAAAATGCTCTGTTTCTGTCTGCAATCCAATTCCATATTTCTTTCTCTGGATGTGGAAGGTGTTTTGCCTCGAGAGTCCACTGAAAAATTTTTGGGTCCATGCATTTCAATGAACTCCTAAGTCTAACAGAAAAATTTCTCACACACTGTGGTTGTCACTATATACAAAGTTCTCCTAATTCTGCTCCTTTCACTCAGCATCAATTCATAGAAGTCTTTCCAAGCATCTTTGAAATCTTCCTGTTCATATTTTCTCATAGGACATTAATATTCAACTATATTCATATATCACAAATTGTTCAGCCATTCCCCAATTGATGGACCTCCCCTTTATTTCCAGTTTGTGACCACCACAAAGAGAGCTGCTAAAAATATTTTTGTACTAGTGGAATGCTTTCCCATGTCTATGATCTCTTTGGGATAGAGTCCCAGGAATAATGTTGTTGGGTCATAGAGTATGCACACTTTTGTAGCCCTTTGGGCATAGTTCCAAATTGCTCTCCAGAATGGTTCGATCAGCTCACAGCTCCACCAACAATGAATTAGTGTTCCAACTCTCCCACATATTCTCCAACATTTGTCATCTTCATGATTTGTCGTTTTAGATAGTCTAATAGATGTGATGTGGGACTTCAGTGTTATTTTGCTTTGCATCTCTCTAATAAAGAGTGATTTTGAGTATTTTTTCATATGACTACTGATAGATTTAATTTCTTCCTCTAACAACAGCCTATTCATATCCTTTTACAATTTATCAATTGGGGAATGACTTGTATTTTTGTACATTTGAATCAGTTCTGTATATAATTTAGAAATGAGGCCTTTATCACAGACACCAGATGCAAAAATCATTTCCCAGTTTTCTGCTTCCCTCCTAATCTTGGTTGCTTTGGATTTGTTTGTGCAAAAACATTTCAATTTAATGTAATCAAAATTGTGCATTTTGCACTTCATGTTGTTCTCTCTCTCTTGTTGGGTCATAAATTTCTCCATTCTTTATAAGCCTGACAAATACACTATTTCTTGCTCCACAAATTTGTTTATATTGCCAATCTTTATACCTAGGTAATGTATCCATTTGGAGCTTATTCTTGTTTATAGAGTCAGGCAATGGTCTATGCCCAGTTTCCACCACACTTTTATTCAGTTTTCCCAGCAATTGTTGTCAAACGTGAGCTCTTATCTGAGAACCTGGGGTCCTTGGGTTTATCAAACAGTAGATTGCTATATTCATTAACTATTATACGCTGAGTACCTAACATATTCCACTGGTCTACCCTTGTATTTCTAAGCCAGTTTCAAGTGATTTTGATGATTACTTCTTTATAATACAATATAAGATATGGTAAGGTTAGGCCACCTTCCCTAGCATTATTTTTCATTAGTTCCCTTGATATTTGGGAACTTTTGGTCTTCCAGATGAATTTAGACATTATGTTTTCTAGCTCTGGAAAATAATTATCTGGTAGTTTGATTGGTGTGGTACTGAACAAGAATATTAATTTAGGTAGGATTGTCATTTTTTATTATATTAGCTCCATCTACCCATGAGCAACTGATATTTTTCCACTTACTGAGATCTGACTTTATTTCTGTGATCAGTGTTTTGTAATTGTAATCATATAGTCCCTGGGTTTGTTTTGGAAGGTAGATTCCCACATATTGTATCATGTCTGCTGTAGTTTTAAGTGGGGTTTCTCTTTCTATCTCTTCCAATTAGTTTTTGTTATTAATGTATAGAAAAGCAGATGATTTATGTGAGTTTATTTTGTAACCCGAAACTTTGCCATAGTTGTTGATTCTTCTAAGTAATTTTTTAGTTGATTCTCTGGGATTCTATAAGTATATTATCATATAGTTGCAAAGACTGATATCTTAGTTTCTTCTTTGCCTAGTCTAACTACTTTAATTTCTTTTTTTTTTTCTTATTGCTACAGTTAGCATTTTTAACATCATATTGAATAACAGGGGTGATAATGGACATTTTTGTTCCCCCCGCCTCCATCTTATTGGAAATGCATCTAGCTTATCCCCATTGAATAACAAGCTTGTGGACAGTTTTTTGTAGATACTGCTTATTATTTTATAAAAAGTTCAATTTATTCCTCGCTTTCCAGTGTTTTCAGTATGAATCTGTGTTGTATTTGTTCAAAAGCTTTTTCTGTACCTATTGCAAAAATCATGTCGTTTCTTAGTTTTCTTGTAGATATGATCAATAACGCTAATAGTTCTTCTCATACTGATCCAGGCTTGCTTTCCTTGTATAAAATCTACTTGATCATAATGAATTTTTGTCATGATAAGTTGCTGTATTCTTTTTGCTGATATCTTATTTAAAACTTTTGCATCTCTATTCATTGGAGAATTTGGTCTATAATTTTCTTTCTCTGTTTTGACTCTTCCTGATGTAGGTATCAGAACAATATTTGTATCATAAAAAGAATTTGTTAGGACTCCTTCCATAATTTTTCCAAATAATCTACCCAGTATTGGAATTAACTGTTCTTTAAATGTTTGATAGTATTCATTTGTAAATCCATCTGACCCTGGAGAATTTTTTCCTAGGGAGTTCATTGATGGATACTTGAATTTCCTTTTCTAAGATTCGATTATATAAGTATTCAACCTCCTCTCCTATTAATCTGGGCAATTTATATTTTTTTTAAAAATAGTCAACCATCTCATTTAGATCGCCAAACTTATGAGAATAGAGTGGGACAAATTAATTTCTAATTATGGTTTTAATTTCCTCCTGATTGGAGGTCAATTCAGCCTTTTCATTTTTGATATTGATATTTTTTCCCTAAAACCAACACTTAGTTTTATTTATTATTTCAACAGTTTTCTTAATTTCAATTTTATTAATCTTTTCTTTGGTTTTTAATATTTCTAATGTGGTATATAATTGGGAATTTTCAATCTGTTCTTTTTTGAGCTTTTTCAGCTACATGCCCAATTCCTCGATCTCCTATTTCTCTATTTTATTCATGTAGGCATTCAAAGATATAAAACTTCCCCTAAGATCTGCTTTTGCAGTATCCCATAAGATTTGTTAGGTTGTTTCATTGTTGTAATTTTCTTGAATAAAGACGTTGATTGTTTCTATCATATTTTGTTTAAACAACTCATTCTTTAGGATTAGAATGTTTAGCTTACAGTTACTTATTGATTAATATTTCCATAGTCTTTGATTACATATACGTTTTATTGCATTGTGATCTGAGAAGAATGCATTGATTTTCTCTGCCTTTCTCCACTGGATTGGGAGGTATGCTTGGGCTAGTACATGATCAATTTTTGTACATGAGCCGTGTACCGCTATGCCTATTCAATTTTCTCCAGAAATCTATCATATCTACCTTATCCAGAGTTCTATTCACCTCCTTAACTTCTTTCTTGTTCATTTTGGGGATAGTTTTGTCAAGTTCAGAGAGTGGGTGGTTGAGGTCCCCCACTAGAATAATTTTGCTGTCAATTTTTTCCTGTAACTCCCTTAACTTCTCCTCTATGAATTTTGATGCTATTTCACTTGCATCAAATGCATATTTAGTAATAAATGGTTTCATTGCCTATGTTGCCTTTTGTAGGATATAATTTATTTCCTTTTCTACTTTGATTAGATCTATTTCTGCTTTTGTTTTTTTCTGAGATTAGGATTGATACATCTGCTTTTTCAAGTCACCTGAAGAACGAAGCTCCAACCTTTTACCTTTACCCTCTGTGTATCTTGCAGTTTCAAATATGGATCCTGTAAAGAACATATTGTTGAGTTATGGCTTTTAATCAATTCTACTATGTAACTCTCTTTTATGGGAGATTTCATCCCATTCACATTCACAATTATGATTGCTATTAGTGCCTTCCTCCATCACCTTTCCCTTTGTTTATGCTTTTAGTTCTCCATTCTCCATTCCCCTCCACAATAGTGTTTTAATTTTTTACCAAAGCCTCCCCGTCTTCCCTCCCTTCTTTCAGCACCCTTACATTTTAATCCCCTTTTCCCTTATTAGTTCTTCCCTTGCTTTCAGTCTCCCCTCCCGTTTCTTTCTCCCTGCATCTCCTACTGCCTATAGAGCTAATTGCATATCTATACCTAACTGAGTTTTTGTACCTTCCTTGAATCCAATTAGATGAGAATACCTCTCAGACAGTGCTCATCTCCCTCCACTCTTTTCCTGTACTGTAATATACTTTTGTCCTTCCTGTGATGGAATTTAATTTTTTATGCTTCCTCCTTTTCACATCTCCCATAAAAAACCCCTTCACACCCTTAAATCACAGTTGTTATTACCATATCATTTAATTCATACACACTTTCTTTATTTATGTATACCCCTTTTACATTACATAATAAATATATAGTTCTCAAGATTAACAAGTATCATCTTCCCTTATGTGGATATAAACAGCTTGCCCATATTCTGTAATAAGTTGTTTTTTTTCCCCCTGTTTACTCTTTTATGTCTCTCTTGAGATTTGTGTGTGAAGATCGAATTTTCTACTGAATTCTGGTCTTTTCATCTAGAAGATCTGCAAATCCCCTATTTTACTGAATGTCCATCTCCTTGCCTGAAATATTATGTTCAAATTTGCTGGATAATTAATCTTGGTTGTAGTCCCAGTTCGTTTGTCTTGTGGGATATCCTATTGCAGTTCCTTTCATATTTTAATATAGGAGCTGTGAGGTCCAGTATGATCCTGACTGTAGCTCCTTGATATTTGAATTGCTTCTTTCTGGTTACCTGCAGTATTTTCTCCTTCACTTGATAGTTCTGGAATTTGGTAATCATACTCCTTGATGATTTTAATTTGAGTTCCCTCTTGGGAAGTGAAAGGTGGATTCTTTCAATGACTATTTTGCCTTCCAGGTCTAGGTCTTCTGGACAATTTTCCCTGATGATTTCTTGGTTGAAATTGTCCAGACTTTCTGGTAGATCAATAATCCTTAGATTTTCTTTCCTGGAACTATTTTCTTGGTCATTTGTTTTTTTCAATTAGTTATTTTACATTGTCTTCTATCTTTTCACTCTTTATATTCTGTTTGACTGATTCTTGATGTCTATTCATTAACTTCTACTTGCCCAGTTTTATTTTTTTTATCAAATTATTTCCTTAGTTAACATCTGTATCTTCTTTTCCATCTGTCCAAATGTTCCTTTTAAGGACTTATTTTCTCCAGTTTAGTTATGTACTTCCTTTTGCATTTGTTCAATTTTCCTTTTTAAGGAGCTGTTCTCTTCTGTGAATTCTCTTTTCATATTTTAATATCATTGACCGGTTTTTTCTTCTATTTCTTTAATTTGGATTTTAAAATCTTTCCTGAGCTGTTCCAAGAAGGCTCTTTTGTGCTTCGGACCAGTTCATATTCCCTACTGAAGTTTCAGATGAGAGTACAGTCTCAATGCTTACCTCTTTGGTATTTTTGTTTTGGGACTTTTCTCCATAGAAATATTCTGTGCTCTTATCTTTTCTCCTTCACTTCTTTGTCGTGATAATAACCCCTTTCTTGACTTTTAAAGTAAATCCTTGAGTCTGTGGCACAGGGAGCTCTGTCTCAACGTGTTGGGGCTGAAACTTGAAATTTTGTGTGTTGTGGCCTCTGGTTCTTTCAGCTAGAAGCTAAAATGCTGCAGGTTACCTGATACTGAGCTGCTTGGTGTTGGAAAGCAGAGGCCAGGTGAAATATTTTTGGGTTTCCCCATAGTTACCCTGGAATTAGCTCATTATGTGTGGGGGAGGGATGGTCTGGAATGAAACAGAGAATGAGTGTCTAAAGTACATAAAATGAGAAGATGCATAATGAAGAGAGTGAGAGAAAACATTTTTGAGACGAAGTAAACAAATGAAATTTAAAAAATAATAACTATAATGAAAAAAGTAGTTCAAGAGGGAAAGAGGAAAGGGGGACTTATTTGATTGAGAGGAGGAAGAAAAGAATGAGAATTACATGACCAGAAGTAAAGAACAAGTAAATGAATAAAAAGCAACTAAAAAAAAAAAACAAATTACGAAAAGGAGAAAGGATAAAGAATCAGAGAAATTAATCAGAGGTGAAGGGGAAAAACCTTTGAGAAGAGAACCATCTTAAAAAAGAGGAAGATAAAGTAACTGAAAGAATATAGTACTGTCTCCAGAAGAGAAGGGAAGATATCAAACTAAAACAAACATTAAAGACAGATCTAGGAAAATATGCATGTAACTCACAGACCTTTAAGTGAATGGACGAAGCAATCCAATAAATGAAAATCTGATCTGATCTTCTTATAGAATAGTTAAGAAAACAAAACACTATATTTTTTTTTACAAATAAAGTAAGAATATCAAAACAAAGTCACACACAAAGTAAAATTAAGAGTATGAATTTGTTTTTAATATTAAGTGAATTCAAAAAACACAGGAGTTAAAATCATGCTATCTGACATTAAAAACATAATATGAGCTATAAATTTATAAGGCTTAAATAAAATTAGCATTAAAGCACATAAATATTTTGGATCACATGAGCAACAAAATAGATGAGTAGACATATTCAGTATATTTATTCAAAAATAAAAGGATAAACAAGGAAATATTTTGTAATGAAAGGAACTATAAATAACAAAACTGATACAGTTTAAAAAATACGTGTTCTCAATGCTTTGGCATCAGAACTTATGAAGGAAAAATTATCTGTAAACTAAGAAGATATAGAAAATAATATAATTGGAACAGGACAATTCAAACTTTCTGTGTGTTTAATTGAAAGATGAATAAAAAGTGAAGTTCTCTAGGGAGTAAATCCCCAGAGAAATAAGAAGTAAAATACCTTTGATGTCTTTGTAATGCACGAGGAAAAGAATTTCCATATTTCTCAACAGCATATGAAACTTTTATAAAAATGGACTTTGTACTAGTGTTGAGAGATATTACAAACAAAATTTTAAAAGGTAGAAATAATCACTATGTCCTTTATATGCAATAATGCCACAAAAGTAGTTACTGGTTCAAGATACACATCCAACAGAGATTTAACAAAGAAATCCTAAATAATGAGTGGGTCAAAAAACAAATCATTAACCCAATTACTATTATGTGAAAGGACAAGGTAATGCTTAAATTATATATTAGAATTTCTGGGATACAGCTGAAGAAGACCTCAGAGGAAAAATCAAATCTTTGCAAAAGTACAATAACAAAATTGAAAAGGTGAATAAATGAACTGAATGTGCATTTACAAAAAAAAAAAGGAAACTAAGAAGTAAATACACTTAAAATAATCATAAAATTGTATGTATTAAAAAAAAAACTTGAGAGAACACAGATCTGTTGGGAACAGAAAAATAATAGAAATAATAAATAAAACTAAAATTTCTTCTTTGAAAATATCAATGCAATTGATAAATGCTTATTTTATCTTGTTTTTCAATGAGAAAAAATCAAATTCATTGAACCGGAAATTACAAGATTAAATTAATGTTCATGGAATTTTTTAGTGGAATCAAGTAAGAGAAATATAGGCTCTCTTGTCTATTTCTGGTTTTTGTAATCGCTTCCAAATTTGTCTGCATTGTCTTCTGGGTAAAAAGAGGCATTGAGTTTAAATTGTAAGGAGAAATTTCCTTATTGCTTTTTTTCAATTAAATTGAGTATGGCGGTCTTGAGACCTAGAGGATGTAACTTAAAAAATCTATTCATGAAACCACTGTTATAAGATGTGACCTGATGTTTTTGAATCCATTATGCAGTTTTCCCATAAGAGAGACTATAAGTTTATAGTAAGTATTCGTGGAAAAATACTAATAATAATATTATGAAGTTTAATATAGTGGTGTCCCCTAAATAATATTTTATTTACCTCTCTATTTTTTCCATGATAAAAACTATCCTTCATCAATAATATTTTACCCTTGCCCTTGATATGCAACTCAGCCAGCTTCAAGGAAATTGATCAAGATCTAAGAATAAGAATCTCACCCTCAGAGTAGCACTTTGAAGTACACTCTTTCCGCTGAAAGGATCCATGCTTCTTTCTTCCCTCAATGCAACCCTGCCATTGTATGAGTTTTACTCTCAATGTGTATATTTGAGCTAGATATTGGGTTCCCTTTTCCTCTCTCCTTTTCCTCCTCTTCTATATCACTTGCAATAGAAAGTAAGATCTAAGAATCAAGGTAAGCTTGATGTGGTCATATCAAAGATGACAAGTTTAAACACAGGCATCTCAAATATCAGTGGAATAAAATGGACAAGGAGTGAAATTAATTTAGATGATCTCTGCACATATTAATGTGGGTAAAAACCCGTAGAAGAAATGAAGTACCTCTTAGCCAATAAAAGGGAGATAAAAATTGTATTAGAGTATAATTTTTAAAAAATGACTAGTACCTGTTCAAATTCAAGGCAAACTGTTCAACAATACAGCAATGCAAATCTGTACTCCACTGATCCTGAAGACAGCAAAACTGATCACTTCTATGAAAATCAAAAAAATCTTCCTGAATAAGAGCTAAGCTTGGGCCTGGAATATAAAATGAAACAGGGCAGAGACTAATAGGGTTCTGTCAAGAAAAATCACTTGTTAGACCTAAACATATTTTAGCAACCCAAGAGGCAACTCCACACGTGGCTATCACCGTGTAGTCAATATTTAAATTTGATTGATTATACACTTTACAGCCTAAGGTGAAGAAGCAATATACAGTCAGTTAAAATTAGACCTGAAGCTGATTGTGGTTCAGATTATGAGTTTATTATTGTAAATTCACACTTAAATGGAAGTAGGAAAAACTTTCAGAATATATAGGTAGGAATTAAATAGTACCCATTATATATATGAAGTAGAGGTGATGAATAGATTTAAAGGATTAGACCTAGCAGATAGAGTGCTTGAAGATCTATGGACAGAGATTCACAATACTGTACAAGAGGAAAAAAAACAAAGAAAATGAAGAGCAAGAAAGCAAAATGGATGTCTGATGAGACTATAGAATTAGCTAAGGAAAGAAGGAAAGGAACAGAAAAAGGAGAAATGAAACAGACTGAACTGAATGCAGAGTTTCAGAAAATAACAATGAGAGACAAAAAATATTCTTAGATATTTCAGTGATGACTTGTTCAATTTCTTTTCCAGAAATATGGTTATTTAAGCATTTTATTTCCTCCTCTGTAAATCTTAGCAATTTTATTTTTGTAAATATGCATCATTTCATTAAGATTGTCAGATTTGGGAGGCAGAGCCAAGATGGTGGAGTAGAAAGACACACATATGCTAGCTCCAAACCCACAGCCCATAAAATATCTGTAAAAAAGAATTCCCAAAAAATTCTGCAGCAGCAGAAGCCATAGAACAACAGAGTGGACGAGATTTCTGTTCCAGAGAGCCCTGAAAACCCCTCAAAAAAAGTCCATCACACTGCAGACCCAGAGCCGAGCCCAGCCCTGCCGTGGCCAGGCAGCACCTAGAGGAGGAGATTTGAGCAGGCTTCAGGGACAGAATCTCCAGCTGCCACGCAGGTCCCTCCACCCACGGGCCCGACAGGTTGGTGAGAGGGTCTTCTCGGCTTGCCAAGAGGGGAGTGGGGTGCTCCCATAACTCAGGCCCCCTTGGGAGGCACCAGCAGAGGCTGGAGCAGACCAGGGCTCCCCAAGCAAGCAGGAGTCCAGATCCGACCTGAGCACCTGAAATTAATCTCACACTGAATAGCAGCCCTGCCCCCACCCAGAGCCCTGAGGCTGCGAAGCAGCATTTGAATCTCAGACCCCAAGCGCTGGCTGGGCAGATCTAGAGGCAAAGTGGGTGTGAACAGAATATGCAGAAGGCAAGTCACTAGCTGGGAAAATGCCCAGAAAAGGGAAAAGAAAATAAGACTATAGAAGGTTACTTTCTTGGTGAACAGGCATTTCCTCCCTTCCTTTCTGATGAGGAAGAACAATGCTTACCATCAGGGAAAGACAGAAGTCAAGGCTTCTGTATTCCAGCCCACTCAATGGGCTCAGGCCATGGAAGAGCTCAAAAAGGATTTTGAAAATCAAGTTAGAGAGGTGGAGGAAAAACTGGGAAGACAAATGAGAGACATGCAAGCAAAGCGTGAAAAACAAGTAAACACCCTGCTAAAAGAGACCCAAAAAATGCTAAAGAAAATAACACCTTGAAAAATAGGCTAACTCAATTGAAAAGAGGTTCAAAAAGCCAATGAGGAGAAGAATGCTTTCAAAAGCAGAATTAGCCAAATGGAAAAGGAGATTCAAAAGGTCACTGAAGAAAATAGTTCTTTCAAAATTAGAATGGAACAGATAGAGGCCAATGACTTTATGAGAAACCAAGAAATCACAAAACAAAACCAAAAGAATGAAAAAATGGTAGAGAATGTGAAATATCTCATCAGAAAAACAACTGACCTGGAAAATAGATCCAGGAGAGACAATTTAAAAATTATGGGCCTACCTGAAAGCCATGATCAAAAAAAGAGCCTAGACATCACCTTTCATGAAATTATCAAGGAAAACTGCCCTGAGATTCTAGAAGCAGAGGGCAAAATAAGTATTCAAGAAATCCACAGATCACTGCCTGAAAGAGATCCAAAAAGAGAAACTCCTAGGAACATTGTGGCCAAATTCCAGAGTTCCCAGGTCAAGGAGAAAAAATATTGCAAGTAGCTAGAGGGAAATAATTCAAGTATTGTGGAAATACAATCAGGATAACACAAGATCTAGCAGCTTCTGCATTAAGGGATCAAAGGGCATGGAATAGGATATTCCAGAAGGCAAAGGAACTAGGACTAAAACCAAGAATCACCTACCCAGCAAAACTGAGTATAATACTTCAGGGGAAAAATTGGTCTTTCAATGAAATCGAGGACTTTCAAGCATTCTTGATGAAAAGACCAGAGCTGAAAAGAACATTTGACTTTCAAACACAAGAATTAAGAGAAGCATGGAAAGGTAAACAGCAAAGAGAAGTCATAAGGGACTTATAAAAGTTGAACTGTTTACATTCCTACATGGAAAGACAATATTTGTAACTCCTGAAACTATTCAGTATCTGGGTACTGGGTGGGATTACACACACACACATGCACACACACACACATATACACACGTAGAGACAGAGTGCACAGAGTGAATTGAGGAGGATGGGATCATATCTCAAAAAAATGAAATTAAGCAGTGAGAGAGAAATATATTGGGAGGAGAAAGGGAGAAGTGGAATGGGGCAGATTATTGCTCATAAAAGAGGCAAGCAAAAGACTTATTAGTGGAGGGATAAATAGGGGAGGTGAGAGAAAAACATGAAGTTTACTCTCATCACATTCCACTAAAGGAAAGAATAAAATGCACACTCATTTTGGTATGAAAACATATCTTACAATACAGGAAAGTGGGGGAGAAGGGGATAAGCAGGGTGGAGGGGGGATGATGGAAGGGAGGGCCGGGGGAGGAGGGAGCAATTTGAGGTTGACACTCATGGGGAGAGACAGGATCAAAAGAGAGTAGAAGTAATGGGGAGCAGGATAGGATGGAGGGAAATATAATTAGTCTTATACAACACGACTATTATGGAAGTCATTTGCAAAACTACACAGATTTGGCCTATATTGAATTGCTTACCTTCTAAAGGGAAGAGGTGGGGAGGGAGGGAAGAAGAGAAGTTGTAACTCAAAGTTTTAAGAACAACTGTCGAGTACTGTTCTTGCCACTAGCAAACAAGAAATACAGGTAAAGGGGTATAGAAAGTTATTTGGCCCTACAGGGCGAAAGAGAAGATGGAGACAAGGGCAGAGAGGGATGATAGAAGAGAGAGCAGATTGGTCATAGGGGCAATTAGAATGCTCGGTGTTTTGGGGTGGGGGAGGGGACAAAAGGGGAGAAAATTTGGAATGCAAAATTTTGTGAAAATGAATGTTAAAAGTTAAATAAATAAATTAATTAATTTAAAAAAAGATTGTCAGATTTATTGGCATACAGTTTTGCAAAATAGTCCTTATTTATTGTTTTAATTTCCTCTTCATTGGTGGTGATTTCACACTTTTTAATTTTTGATACTATCAATTTGGTTTTCTTCCTTCTTTCAAAATATATTCTTTATTTATTTTTTTGGTTTTCAGCATTCACTTCCACAAGAATTTGAACTAAAATTTTCTGCTCATTTTTTCCCACCCCCCCACTTCTGAACAGTATGCATTCCACCCACCACTTCCTCCAGTCTCTCCTTCCTTCTGTTAATGTCCCTTCCTCCATTACCCTCCCCTCTACTTTCCTGTATGGCAAAATAGATTTCTATATCACATTGCCTGTACATCTTATTTTCCAATTGCAAGCAAAAAAAAAAATTAGTATTCATTATTAAACCTTTGAGCTCCACATTCTCTCCCTTCCTCCCTTCCCATCCACTTTCATTGAGAAAGCAAGCAATTCACTATAGGTCGTATATGTGTAGCTATGCAAAACACTTCTATAATAGTTATATTGTGAAAGACTAACCACGTTTCCCTCTGTTCTATCTGGACCTCCATTTATTCCATTCTCTTCCTTGATTCATCCTCCCACATTAGAGTTTGCTTCTGATTATCCCCTTCTAAAATCTGCTGTCATTTCTATTATCATTCCTCTCCTATCCCCTTCCTCCTGTCTTCCCTCAGGGTAAAATATATTTCCATATCTAATTAAGTGTGTGTTATTCCTTCCTCAAACCAAATTCCACACGAGTTAAGGCTCACTTTTTCCCTTTCATCTCCCCACTCCCTCCCTCCACTATGAAAGCTCTTTCTGTCCTCTTATATGTGAGATGATTTGCTACATTCTACCTCTCCCTTTATCTTATTTCTAGTACATGCCATTCAAAACTACATTTTATTTTTGTAGGTATTTTCCCTTCATTTTCAATTCACCATGTGCCATATAAATATATGTTATGCGTGTATATGGATATATCCCTATACACACATATACACATGCACCCATGTTAATATACATACATACACATATCTAATGTACACACACATACAAACCTACATAGATACATACGTACACACACACACACACACACACACACATATATTCCCTTTCACTATCTTAATACTGAAAAAGTTCTCATGAGTTACAAATACCACCTTTCAATGCAGAAATGTAAACAGTTCATGACTTCTTTTTCCTGTTTACATTTTCATGTTTCTCTTGATTCTTACATTTGGAAGTCAAATTTTGTATTCACCACTGTTCTTTTCAACAAGAAATGTGGAAGTTGCCTATTCCAATGAAATTCCTTTTTTCCCCCAAAAGTATTATATTCAGTTTTTCTGCATAGACTGATATTTGCTTTTAAACCTAGCTCCTTTGACCTGTAGAATATCATATTCCAAGCCCTTTGGTCCCTTAATGTCAAAGCTGCCAGGTCTTGTGTTATCCTGATTATATTTCCACAGTATTTGAATGATTGCTTTTGGGTTGCTTACAATATTTTCTTCTTGAACTGCAAACTGTGGAATTTGACTACAATATTCCTAGGAGTTTTCATTTTGGGGTCTCTTTTAGGAGGCGATCAGTAAATTCTTTACATTTCTATTTTAACCTCTGGTTCTAGAATATCGTTGCAGTGTTACTTAATAATTATTTGGAAGATGATGTCTAGGTTCTTTTTTTGATTGTGGTTTTTGGGTAGACAAATAGTTTTTAAATTATCTCTCCTGGATCAATTTTCCAGGTGAATTGTTTTTCCAGTGCATTGTTTCAGATTGTCTTCTATTTTTCATTAATTTCTTGGTTTCTCATAAAGTCATTAGCTTACATCTGTTCCATTATGATTTTTTAAAGAATTACTTTCTTCAGTGAGCATTTGGTCCTGCTTTTCCATTCGACCAACTCTGTTTGTTAAAGCATTCTTCTCTTCCTTGGCTGTTTTGAACCTCTTTTACAATTTGAGTTAGTCTAATTTCAAAGATGAAATTTTCTTTGTCATTTTTTGGGTCTCCTTTAGCCACATGTTGACTTGTTTTTCAAGATTTTCTTGCCTCACTCTCATTTTTTTTTCCACTTTTTCCTCTACCTCTCTCATTTGATTTTTAAAATTCTTTTTGAGCTCTTCCATTGCCTGGGACACCCGCATAATTTTTTGGAGGCTTTGGAAGTAAGAGCTTTGAACTTGCCATCTTTCTCCAGTTGCATGCTTCAGTTTTCCTCTAATTGCACGTTTTCTCTTCCTCATCTGAAGGGATTGAAGAAAATATGTTTAAGTAAGAAAGGAAGCTTCTATAGTCTTACTTTTCCCCCCTTTGGGGCAGTTTTGCAGCAAATAATTGACTTTTTTGGCCTTTTCTTCAAGTGAAGTGTATACTACCCAGGGCATCAGAGTTTTTGTCCAGCTGTTATCTGAGATATCTTTAGAAACCTGCAATTTCTCAGTTCATCCAAAATTACATAGTCAAGGAAGAGGAGTTTCCTCATCCTCTGGCCTGTACTCTGGTTTATGAGCATCTCCAAACATTCTTTCCTGCCCTGAAACTGAAAATAAGCTTCCCTTTCTTCAGCTGCCACCTGCTCCACCACATCTGCACTTCTTCTTACCCCAAGAACACTACTCAGGACTGAGACCCAGATAAGTTGCTTGCTTTCCCCAGGGTCTGAAGAACAAGAGCTCCAGAAGTGACTCCTACTGAGGCAGTGCCTGCTACCACACTTTGAGTGGTGCCGGGCTTGGTGCTAGACCACAGTTCCCTCTCATCCAGGTGAAAGAGCTTTCTCACTGACCTTTGAAACTGTCTGTGGGATTTGTGGGAAGAAAAATCTAGAAACTTGGCAGAGCCAAGATAGGGGCGTAGAAAGATGCATATACTCTAGTACTTCACCCACAGCCCACAAAATACGTGTAAAAAATTACTCTCAATAAATTCTAGAGTAGCAGAAGCTACAGAAGAACAGACTGAAAGAGATGTCCAGCCAAAGGCAACCTGGGATGTTAACAGGAAACATCTATCTCATGGGATGCTGAGTGGAGCGCATCTCAGCCCTAGCCAAGCAGCACTGTGAGGAACAAGACCTGAACAGACCTCCATGGCAGAATTTCCAGCAGGGAGGGTCCCAGATCCCTCAAATCACAACAAAAAAAGCTCCAAAGGTCAGTGTGGGAGGGTTTTCATAACTGGAGGAGAAGGGATCAGGGTCCCTGCAGCACTGGCCCCAGGCAGCAGCAGAGGTGGCTGCAGTGGCTGTGGTGGCTGTGGAAGCAGCCGGAGTGCATTCTTCAGGCAGCTCTGCTTAAAGTCTCTGGAGTAATTGAGCAGCTGATTTGAACTTCAGCTCTCAGTGGCACCCCTGCTCCCACCCAAAGCTCCTGGGGGAATTGAGCAGCTGATATGAATCTCAGCCTTGAGTGCAGTACTGGGGGGAGGAGGAACATTAGGACCCTCCTCTTGACAAAGGATTCAGAAAGCAAGTAACAGGCTGAGAAAATGCCCCAAAAAGTGGAAAAATATAAGACCATACAAAGTTACTTTCTTGGTAATAGGCATCTCCTTCTATCCTTTCAGATGAGAAAGAACAAGATATACTGTCAGAGAAAGTGAAGGCTTCTGCCTCCAGTACCTCTAAAATGAATATGAAATGGGTTCAAGCCACAGAAGAGCTTGAAAAGTGAGTTAGCAGCTTGAAAAACGAGAACCAAAACAATCCTGAGGAAAATACCACCTTTAAAAATAGGTTAACTCAATTTGAATAGAGATCCAAAAAGCCAATGAGGAGAAGGAGGCATTAAAAGCAGAATCAGCCAAAAGGAAAAGGTTCAAAAGCTCACTGAACAAAATATTTCTTTAAAAGAGCGACGAGAGTTCAGGGAAGCTAATGACAATGAGATAAACCAAGAAGGTGAAAAACAAAACCAAAAAATTGAAAAAATAGAAGATAATGTGAAACATCTCATTGGAAAAACAACTTACCTGCAAAATAGATCCAGGAGAGACAATTTAAAAATTATGAAACCACCTGAAAGCCATGATCAAAAAAGAGCCCAGACATTATTTTTCATGAAATTATCAAGGAAAACTGCCTTGATATTCTAGAACCAGAGTGCAAAATAAATATTGAAAGAATCCAACAATCACCTCTGAAAGAGACCCGAAAAGACAAACTCCTAGGTATATTGTGGACAAATTTCAGAGTTCCCAAGTCAAGGAGAACATATAGAAAGCAGCTAGAAAGAAATAATTCTAGGATTGTGGAAATATAGTCAGGGTAACACAAGATCTGGCAGCTTCTACATTAAGGGATCAAAGGGCTTGGAATGGGATAGTCCAGAACTCAAAGTAACTGGAATTAAAAACAAGAATCACCTATCCAGCAAAACTGAGTATAATACATCAAGGGAATAAACGGTCATTCAATGATATAGAGGACTTTCAAGCATTCACGATGAAATGACCAGAACTAAATAGAAAATCTGACTTTCAAACATAAGAATCAAGAGAAACATTCAAATGTAAATAGGAAAGAGAAATCATAAAGAACTTCCTAAAGCTGTGCTATTTACATTCCTACATGAAAAGATAATATTTGTAACTCTTGAGATTTTTCTCAGTATTTGGGGAGGTGGAAAGATTATACAGACACACACACACGTATATAGATAGAGAGTACAGGTTGAATTGAATTAGAAGACCTGGTATCCATAAAAAATAAAACAAAATTAAGGGGTGAAAGAGGAAAATATAGGGAGGAGGAATGGATAAATGGAATGGGGCAGGCTATCACACATAAATGAGATAAGAAAAATCTTGTTCAATGGAGGAGAAAAGGAAGGAAGTGAGAGAGGAAAAGTGAAGCTTACTCTCTTCACATATAACTTAAGGAGGGAATAAAATGCTCACCAAATTTTGTATGAAAATCTATCTTGCAGTACAGAAATGTAAGGGAGAAGGGGGCAAGTGGGGTGAGGTGTGTAATAGAAGAAAGGGCAAATGGTATCAGGAAGAAGCTAGAAGTAAAGATTTTTGGGAAGGGACAAGGTCAAATGAGAGAATAGGAAAGAAAAAGGGGGGGTACAGGGTAAAATGGTGGGCAATATAGTTAGTCTTACACAGCGTTAATATTATGGAAGTCTTTTGCAAAACGACACTTATATAGCCTGTTTTGAATTACCTGCCTTCTCAGTGAGGATGGGGAGGGAGGGAGGAAGGGAGAGTAGTTGGAATTCAAAGCATTAGAATGAATATTGAGAATCATTATTGCATGTAACTGGGAAATAGGAAATACAGATAATGGGGTATAGAAATTTATCTTGACCTGCAAGAAAAGAGATGATGGGGTTAAGGAAAGGGTGGGGTTTGATAGAAGGGAAGATAAATTGAGAGAAGGGATAATCAGAATGCAAGGTATTATGGGGTAGAGGGAAGGGAGAGATTGGGCAAAAAATTGGAACTCAAAATTTTGTAGAAATTAATGTGGACATCTAAAAACAAAAAAAACAAGTCAATAAATCAATAAATGAATTAATAAATAAATAAATACATGAATGAATAAATGGGCAAGTAAGCAAGCAAATAATTAAATAAATAAATAGGCGAGTGAGTAAGTAAGTAAATAAATAAGTGGGTGAGTAAGTAAGCAAACAAGCAAACAAAGAAATAAATAGATAGATAAACAAACAAATAAACAAATAAGTAAAGAAGGAAAAAAAAGAAAAATCTATAAACCACAACAGCTGCCCATGACTCGGTGCCCTGAAACCTGCTTCAGTCCTATGTGCTGGTGTGATCCATGCTGGGTTTTGCTCAGCTCTGAGTCTGGTGTGATAGACCCTTCCTGTCAGCCTTCTAGCCTGTCTTGTGCTGGAAATCTGTTTCCATCTCTCATTTTGTAGCTTCTGCTGCTCTAGAATTTCTTTAGAATAATTTTTATAGATAATTTAAGGGGTTTGGTGGGAACCATGCGAAGGTCAGTGCTTCTATTTCGCTACCTTGGGACTGTCCCCTTATTTTTTTGTTTGTTTGTTTTTGTTTTTTTTAAAAATCAAGTTGACAGAAGATTAATTGATTTTACTTTTTCATAAATTCAGCTCCTACTTTTATTTCCTAGTTCAATAGCTCTTAATTCCAATTATATTAATCCCTCCTTTGATTTTCAGAATTTCTAAAGTGTTTTATAATTGGAGCTTTTTAATTCATCATTTTTCTGGATTTTTTTTTTAGTTGCATGCCCAGTTCATTGATGTCCTCTTTCTCTATTTTATTCATGTAAGAATTAAAAGATATAAAACTTCGCCTATGAACTTCTTTCACTGCATCCCATAAGTTTCAACATGTTTTCTTATTATTGTCATTCTGTCATACGAAGATAGTGATTGTTTTTATGATTTATTGTTTGACCCACTAGTTTTAGGATGAAATTATACAGTTTCCAATTGATTTTTAGTCTATTCTTCCCTGGTTCTTTATTATATGTAATTATTATTGCATTATAATCTGAATATTTATATCTTTCTGCAGTGAATTGTGACGTTTTTATGTTAGGTACTATGTACGGTTGAGAAAAAAATGGATATTTCCTTCTATCTCCATTCAGCTTGCTCCTTAGTTTTATCACATCGAACTTTTCTAAAATTCTGTTCACCTCTTTAACTTCTTTCTTTTGTAGTTAGATTCATATAGCACTGAGAGTGGAAGGTTGAGTTCCCCCATTATTGCAGTTTTCTTGTCTATTTCTTCCTGTAACTCCACCAATTTCCTCCCTAGGAATTTGGATGCTATACCACTTCCTGCATGTATGTTTAGTAATGATATTAGATCATTTTCTATGGCACCTTTGAGCAGGATGTAATTTCATTCCTTATTTCTTTTGATTGGATCTATTTTTGCTTTTGCTTTGTCTGAGATCAGGATTACTTCCCCTACTTTTTTTTTTTTAATTCAGCTGAATTACAATATATACTGCTCCAGCTTTTCAGCATTGTTATTTCTGTATCTCTCTGGTTCAAATGTGTTTCTTTTAGAAACTTCTTCTAGGACTGTGGTTTTTAATCCACTGTTCTATCCACTCCCATTATATGGGGGAGTTCATCCTATTCACATTCTCAGCTATATCATTCTCTCCATTCTATTTTTCCCTGTTTGTACTTTTTTCTTTCCTTTTTCCTTTCTCCTCACCAGTGTTATGCTTTTGACAACTAAATATACCCTCCATTCTATCATCCTCCTTCCCATTTCTTTTACCTTTCCCGCACTAATTCTTCCCTACTTTAAACTCTTTTTTCTAAACATCCCCACTCTTTTCTTTTCCCTTTTCCCTCTTATGTCCTAGATGAGGAGATAGATTTCTATACCCGATAGAGTGTGTATATTATTTGATATCTAAGTCAAGTCTTAGAGGCAGCGAGGTGGTGCAGTGGATAGAGCACCAGTGCAGGAGTCTGGAGGACTTGAATTCAAATCTCACCTCAGACACTTGACACTCACTAGCTGTGTGACCTTGGGCAAGTCACTTAACAACAATTATCTCATCTTCGGTCATCTCCAGTCATCCTGATGAATATCTGGTCACTGGATTCAGATGGCTCTGGAGGAGAAGTGAGGCTGGTGACTTGCACAGTGCTCCCTCACTCATAGCAAAGTCAAGTGCAAGTCATGTCATTATTTCTCTGATGGCATGGCCTTCTTTGACAACGAAGGACAAACACACACACACACAAATCTGATGAAAGTAAGATTGAAACAATGCCCACCTCCTGTAATGCTAATGTGATATCCAAGCAGCCACTATAAACATTCATATGTATTTGCAGGGTAAATTCACAAAACATGAACAACTTTCTTCCTCAGAGATGAAATCAAGATATTTATTCAGATACTAGAAAGGCAAATAGACCATAGTAACAAAGAAATTAATACATACCACTAATCCAGGGAGCACTGATTTCCACAAGCCTTTCCTCTGATAGGCCTCTCCACAAACAAGGTCCCCTATGCCAAATTCCTCCCACTCTCACTTGTGGTAGAAGTTCTACTTCAGATCTTCCTTGCTCTGTCCCAGGTCTACCTCTCTCACACTTTCTTCTTGCTCCACACTTCCTAGTCTAGCCATTTGACAAGCTCCTTCCACTGTCAGTTCCATATGACTTAGGCTATGATCTAGATCAAAGTTCAAAGCAGGTCACATGAATCTATTAAGGGACAGGGAAGATAGTCATATTGCCTTAATATTACATTCTGCCTCAAGGTCTTTTGTGTCTATTAAAACGGCAGTGCGATTTCAAGTGTAACTGATATCAACAAAACTGAACAACAATATAACAGAGATAACCCAAAATAAACACATAAAACAACATTTTAGGGTGGAGGCTTGAGCACAAGCATCCTATCATTCTCTCCTCAAATGAATATAGCCCCAAATTACTTGACCTAAGGGGTGAAAGTCTCTTGCTCTATAACTACTTCCTGCTGATACTGGACATAGAGATGTCCCTGCCTCGAGAGGTCCCATTTGAGGGGTTAATTCTTTTGCTGGTATCTAGAACTTGGTCAATGCCAGATCCAAAGGTGAATCATGACAGTCTTGAACAAAGGGAGAAGTTCAGCTTAAGCAATTAGTCATTTAAAAGTGGAAGGCACTAAGCCAGCAGGATAGAAATCTAGCAAGCAGGTTAAACAAATAAACAAAGGCCAAAAATAATAAGGAGACAATAACCAGAGGCAGGGTAAATGCAACTTTAGTCAAGCTTCTGTAGTCCACCAACACACTAGAACTGCATTAATTCCCATCTTCCGTACTGCAAATTGGTATCTTCCCCCAGGCAAAATTAAATTCATACTTCTTAATATATTTATCCCAATGACGTGTTTGGGAATGGGTACAATTAACAGAGTATATTCATTCTTTGGGGATTGTCCAATATTCATCATTAGTTTATCTTATCTGGCTGCTATTTCAGCCCCTCACAGACCTGTGATGGTAATAGAAGTTCCATGTTCAAATTTATTAAGGTTTCCATATATAAAGGGAGGCCCTTGTCCCATATCTATTAATTCCCTAGCTACAGGAGTTGATACATTTTTTCAGTATGTGGTAAAACTGATATGGGATCTGTAATTTCATTTATGTTCTTCTTTAATCTGAGCTGGGTCTTAGCCAATTTCTTATTCTCCCTGAAGGTCTGACAAACTTGAATACAATGATTCAGGACAATCTGTAGGGGCAGTTCTTACTCTCTACTCCATCTAATATTATGTCCTTTTTCTTGGAAAATTTTATATGGTTCATTAATTGGAATACCATCTCTTCTTCCAAAAATCTATTCCTGCTTCTAATAAAGTAATAAGCAATTCTTTCCTTCTGAATCTTTTCTGACTGAATCCACTGGCTATTGACTCTTCTCTCTTGAGGAAATTTATTTTTTCCACATTCCCCTAAGTCACCTAACTGTGCAATTTTATTGAACACCTCTGAAAGAGGGTATTTTTTTCTTCAATTAGTAGAATCAAAATTATTTGCTTATGAGCAGGAGGAGCAGACTTCAGTATTATATTTCTATAAGAAACTGTGCAGTGAGTGCTGTAATACATGTCTGCATCTCCAGGAATAATTAGAATTTTCATTACCTCTTCCCTTAACTTTCTCATACAGTCTCTAAGTAAATACTAGGATCTATCTTCATCAGGCCACAAAGAGTCAGTGGGACACTGCCTGTTGCATCCCTTGGCAGCTAAATCTAACAAATTAGATCCATTTTTCCTCCTTTAATATGGTAATACCTAAAAGCTTGTACAAAATGATTCTGAGTAACACCTGTAAATTTCAAACAATCTGGTTTGTCTACTGATACTGCTCTGGCCCCATTGTCACTGATTCTAAATGTTCAACATACTGACTGTTCTCCCATTTTGGGGGGGTAAATGGAATTAAACTATCTATGATCTCCTCCTAAGAAAAATTTTCAGTTACTTCCATAAATACTTGTGGCACTCTTGGTTTTCCTGCTTCTTTCATTTTATTGGATGATCATCCACATTCCTAAAAGCCTCCTCATTTGATTTTTACTTTTCAGTTTTATCTAATATGTCTTCCTTTCAGGTGTGTGGGCACCAATCAGAGCCCACATGTGTAAGGGTTGCATGAATCTTCCTTTTGTTAACTTTTATCCTTTTTTTTGTCTAAGCTAAACTAACACCTGCCTTTTCTTCTACCACCTGATACTTTCTAGCTTGCTCTTCTAAAGGAAAATTCAGATACTGTAGCATAGAAAGCTTCTCATGCAAATTAGCTAACTCCTTTTTCAGGTGAACCTTTTCTTCCAACAGTATGTCTACTTTTAAACATAATAAAATAACTTGTTAACAATGCTCATTCTCTTCTACCCAGTCCTGATATTTCTTTCCCTTGTTCTATTGATATTCTGCTCAAACATCTTTATAAATTTCTAGGTTCCCCCTTCCATAGCCTTGGTTTCCCATTTTCACAAAATCTTGTGCTTTTATCCCATTCTCTTACCACAGAACAATAAAGTAAATCCTCCTTTTCCTTTTCTTGGGCCTTGTTGTTCCTTGGTAGAGACCAACAAGCAACAGGTAAAACCAAACATGAAATAACTGATTGGTTTAAGATTGGAGAAGTAGTACGGTAATGCTATATATTGCCACTATATTTATTTACCTTATTTTCACAATACTTTATGTGTGATGCACAAATGAATGAATGTAAAGCTGGAAGTAAGGTTGCTTGGAGACAAAACAAATAATCTCAGAAATGCAGACAATACTATTCTGATGGCAAAAAATGAAGAGGAAGTCTCTTGATAAGGAAGAAGGTGAAGTTTAACAGAAGGAAAAAAAAGGCCTTATCCACTAGTCTCACCACTTCCTGGCAAACAGAGGGAGAATACTTGAAAACATTGTTAGATTTTATATTCTTGAACTTACAGATCACTGTAGATGGCAACAGCATCCATGACATTAAAAGACACTATTTCCTTGGAAGAAACCTTGTGGTAAATCTAGATAGAATACTACAAAGCAAAGACATGATTGCTGACAAAGGTCCTTATAGTTAAAGCTATAGTTTATCCAGTAGCTGTATATGGCTGTGAGAGTTGGACTATGAGGAAGGCTGAGTGCCACAGAATTGACATTTTGAAGTGTGATGCTTAAGAAGACTTTTGAGAGCTCCTTGGATTGCAAGCAAGTTAAATCAATCAATACTAAAATAAATTAATTAAGGTTATTCACTGGAAATGGAAATATTGAAGCCAAAACCTATGTACTTTGTGGACATAATGAGGAGATGGAGCTCGTTGTAAAAGACCTGGTGTTTGAAGAGATTGAGGGCAAAAGAAGAGAATGGATGAAGATGAGACAGATAAATAGTATCAGATACAGTGAACATGTACTTGATCAAACTTAGAGAAATAGTGGGGGATAGAAAGGCCTTGCGTGCTTTGAACCTTGACATCGTGAAGAATGGATATGACTGAACAATTGAGCAACAAGCACCACCACCACAACAGAATAAATCCACAGGGAGTATAATTTCCAATTTGAGCCTAAAGCATCCTTCAAAGTGATGTGTGGGATGATTATGGGTGAAAAATTCAGGATGACATCAAAATGAAGGAGAAAGAAAGATTTGAGAAAATGTAACTTGCTTTAAATTGTGAAAGTTTCTCTGACATAAACCTTCTATTTATAATTGAAACATTTTTTTCTTGATGATTCTATAGGGCAACGAACCATGTAAAACCATTATCTCTAAGGAATCTACATTACAAATGAACTAAAGAACATTGCAAAAATATGTGGTAGGTGTAATTTAGATGCAGCCTTTTAATAGTGATAATTTGCACAGAACAACTAGAGCTAAAAATGATCAAGGAGATTTGTGTTTTCAAAATAAAGTAGAGAAGTCACACAGTAAGGGCATGAAATGACATTAGTTTCTTTGTTATACACATGAGTTATACAAAACATTTAATTGAAGGTCTCAAATATAGTTTTGACAGATTTTTAGATATGTTTTGATAGATTTTTATTGGGGTACAGGATAAAAGCCCTGGATTCAATGTGTTATGCATTACTTAAGGGACTGCCAACATTAACGAGATCAAGAATCCTTCAACATATTAAACATTACACAAACATGGTAACAATGGAAATACAACAAAAGAGAATGAAAAGAAGACAAAACTGATTATAGTCATGCAACTTATTTGCTTTCTATTATTTTATTGCATACCTAGGAAAATTATAAATTATGTATTTACATAGTGAGAGTCTGTCAGCAAAATTTAAAACAGTGGGTAGAAGTTTCAGAGAGACAGATTTTCAGCTCAATAGAAAGAAAATCCTCCTAACATTTCGTTCTTCTAAAAGACAACTAGGTTATGTAAGAAAACACTGAATTTCCTATCAAACAAAAGATGTATTCAAACATAAAACAAATAGTCATTTATTAGAGATGCAATTGAGTCAATTCTGATTTAAGTAGAAATAGGACTGTTCTATTCTCAGATTACTTTAACTGATAAGATACTGAAATTTCTTTTATAATCCTCCCCAAGTGTCTTTCAATTGAGTTATGCCACTAGAAATTGATTCCCTTATTAGTATCCTGCATATATAAATATGAAAAGAAGAGAAAGAAATGCCACATCATGTTCCTCAAGATATGTTTATCAAGTGCTCATAATGTGCCAATCCACATATGTGCAATATAATAACCATTGTACTGTAGGAAACCATCCTTGTCTTTCAAGAGCTTACATTTTTCTGGAGGAGTACAGACAGATGAATGAGGAAGGAAAACAATTTCTACACAATAAGGAAGTGTGAAATATAAACTACAAGAATGAAGAAGAATTTTGGTAGGAAACACTAACAACTTGGCAAATCAGAAAATATGGTTTGTTTGTTTTTTTTTGTATGTAGGGGCATTTATGTTGAGCAGCAAAGGGAACTGGGTTTCTCAGAGGCAGAGATGAAGGGAAAGAAGATTCTAGTGGCTGGGGAGAAAATATTTCTACAAAAACATGAGGCAAAAAGTGGAATGCCATGTATAATAAACAGTAAGCAGGAGAGTTCAAGTGGGTTATATAAAGTATATAGGGGAATATTGGAAAATTAATCTAGAAAAAATAGGTACAGAAAAATTTTAAAGACCTTGAAGTGTCAAATAGAGGAGTTTGTATTTTATGCTAGAGCCCACAGGGAGCCAGTGAAGCTGCTTGAGAAGGGAAATGGCATGACTAAACCTGTGTTTTAGGTGATATAATAGAGTAGTTGTGTGAAAGACAAATTGGAAAAGAAGAAGACCAGATTTAGGTTGATCAGAGAGTAAGCAGGCAATTATAATAATCCAGGCAATAACTATGCCACCTTGAATCAGGGTGACTGTGACGTGAGTGAAGATAAAATATAATTATCATGACTTGGCACATAATTTTATATGAGTCTCAATTAGAGAAAGGCATCAAAGTTCACATATTAATACCTGAAGTCCAGTTGACTAAAGGAATGGTAAGGCAACTAAACATACATTAAAAAGCTTGTAGAAGTGACAGAATTAGGGAAAAAAGATTATATTTTGTTTGAAAAATAAATATTTTCAGTTACAAAAATTATCTGTTTGGGTTTGAACTTCTGGAAGCCAAGATGGTGGAGTAAGCAGTAGATCTCCTTCTCTTGTATACACCTCCAAACAGCGAAAAACCACAAAATAACACCCCAGAACAAATACTCGAATAGAAAAGCCAGCAGAAAGTCTTTTATCCAAGGAGGCTTGGAAGATCAGCAAGAAAGGTCCATGTCACTGAGGTAAAAGGGGAACACATTCTAGGAAGCATCTCAGCAAATCTGCAGAAATCCCGAACTCAGCAAACCAGTGGGAGATCACAAGTCCCAGTGCAGTAACTGAGAAACACTAGCACCAGGACCCCTCATGTGCCTTTGCATATTTTGGAGAACAAGCAGATTACAGCTCCAAGAACCACCACATGTTTCAGCACAGCTCCAGGTGGATGAGTGGGCGTCATCTGGTGGCCAGGCCTCCACATACTACAGCATTGTCCTGGGCAGGCAGGTTTCCTATGACTGGACCGCCACATGCTTCAATGTAGCCATGGGGAAACACAGAAACATAACACCTAGCCTCAGCACTTGCCAAACACCACTACTGAGAGCCCAGCTCAGCACCAGGTAAGATTCCAGACCCCTATAGTCTCCAGCAGCATCAGCCACCCTTTACCCCCACCTCAACACAGAAACAAACAAGAACATCCCCTATGGGCCTCAGAGTAACATCAGCACAGCACCACATAAACATCCAGGGATGCAGCCCCTGGCACAAGAAGTCTAAGATACAGCCCCTTAGAACCTGGGAACAAAAATCAAATTTAAAAGAAAGGGAAAAGCCTCCCTCCCACAAAACATGAGCAAAAGTCAGCAATAAAAAGGAATCTTACCATAGAAAGTTATTATGGTGGCAGGAAAGACCAAGACACTCACTCAGAAGAAGACAACAATGACAAAACACCTTGGGCAATACACAAAGAAAAGAAGAAAATGATTTCAATTCCAGAAAGAACTCATGGAAGAGCAAGAAAAGAAGCTTAAAATCATAGAAGACAGAATACATACATACATACATACATACATACATACATACATATATATAACTGGGAAAAGAAATGAGAGGAATGCAAAGGAATTATGGGGCGGAAAGAGTCAACAGCTTGGAAAACTGCTTAAAAAGTAGTGTTGGCCAAAATGGAAAAGGAAGTACAAAAGCGAATTGAGAAAACACCTTAAAATTAGAATTGAATAAGTTGAAGTTTGCTCTCTATGAAGCTTGATGTCTATGAAATATCAAAATCAATCAAATAAAATCAAAAGAATGAGAAAAGGAAGAAAATATAAAATGCCTTAGGGGTAAAACAACTGACATGAAAAATAAATTCAGGAAAAATAATATTAAAATCAGTGGACCTCCTGAAAGCCATAATGGAAAGAAGACCCTGGACAGCATCTTTAGAGCAAGTATCAAATAAATCTGCCCTGATGTACTAGAATCAGAAGACACAATAGGCATTGAAAGAATGCATTGATCACCTCAGGAGACTCCAAAATAAAACCCCCTAGGAAGATTACAGCCAAATTCCAGAGCTATTAGATCAAGGAAAAAGTATCACATGTGGCCAGAAAGCAAAAAAAATAAAATATCAGGGAATCACTATCAGGATCAGACAGGACTTGGCAGCTGCAACATTAAAGGAGCAGACATCATGGAACATGATATTCTGAAGAGCAAAGAAATTAGAACTACAACAAAGAATAATTTACCCAGAATAAAATAAGCATAATACATCAAGAGCAAAAATGGTCATTCAATGAATACAGGAATTTCAAGACTTCATAAGGAGATCAGAAATAAACAAAGAAATTGATCTCCAATATTAAGACTCAAGAGAAGTATAAACAGGTAAAAAATATATATATAAGGGATTCAATAAAACTAAATTGTTTCTATCCCTAAATGGGAAGATGATATTTGTAACTCTTAAAAATTATATCCCTAACAGTACAGAGAAAAAGGCAGATATGTAGAGTGAGGGTATGAGTGTAAGTTGAATTTGAGGGAATGACATAAAAAGCATAAGGTATGACAAAGATACATTGGGTACAGGAGGAAGTGAGAGGTATGTTGGGGTGAATTATCTCACATGAAGAAGTGAGAGAGATCTATAACAGTGAAGAGGAATATGGGAGTTAGGGTAGCGGGCATTGCTGGAACCTTACTCCCATCAGTACTGGCTCAAAGAAAGAATAATATTCACGGTCGGATAAATATAGAAATCTGTCTTACCCAACAGTGAAGTAGGAGGGGAGGAAATAAAATAAAATGGAGGAGGGTTGGGACAGAAGATAGGGCAGATCCAGAGGGGAGATAGCAGAGT
The DNA here is from genome assembly GCF_028372415.1 of Notamacropus eugenii. Classification (NCBI taxonomy): domain Eukaryota; kingdom Metazoa; phylum Chordata; class Mammalia; order Diprotodontia; family Macropodidae; genus Notamacropus; species Notamacropus eugenii. The sequence goes on along the minus strand of NC_092877.1, from coordinate 249,279,988 downwards.
CAAAACACTGGTGAGTCTGGAAAAAATGAAAAGAGAGAGATGACAAAAAGGAGAAAAAATTAGATGGAGGGAAAAACAAAACTAGTAATAATAATTGTGAATGTGAATGGGATTTCCTCTTCATTAAAACAGAAGCGGATAGCAGAGTAGATAAAAAATGCATAATATACATGTTATTGTATACAAGAAACACATTGGAAGCAGAGAGACACACACAGAAAGATAGGGGATTGTAAAACAATCTACTACACTTCAGCTGAAGTTAAAAACAAAACAAAACAAAACAGGTGTAGTAATCCAGATCTCAGATAAGCTAAAAGTAAAAAAAGATTAAAAGGTATAAGGAAGGAAAGTACATCTTGCTAAAAGGTACAATAGACAATAAAGCAATCAAATTAGAAGAGCAAAGCATAGTCTATCGATAAGACCTATGAGAAGTGGAAGAATTCATGATGAAACAAGAGATAGAGAAAATTACAGAATGTAGTACAGATAAGTTTGATAATATTCAATTGAAAAGTGTTTTTACGAACAAAACCAATGCAACCAAGATTAGAAGAAAAGCAGAAAGCTGGGAAACAATATTTACAGTAAGTATCTTTGATAAAAGTCTCATTTCTCAAAATATATAGAGAAGCTATTTTAATTCATGAAAATACAAACCATTCCCCAATTGATAAATGGTCAAAGAATATGAATAGGAAGTTTTCAGATGAAGAAATTAAAAATATCTATAGGCACATAAACAAGTATTCTAAATCACTTTTTCATTGAAGAAATGCAGATTAAAACAACTTTGAAATATTAATTCACACAAATTAGTTTGTCTAATACCTAAAAAAAGGGAAAATGATAAATGTTGGAGAAAATGTGAAAAAATTGTGACACGGTTGAAGTGTTTTTCTAATTGAGAATTCATCTAAACATTCTGGAGAGCAATTTGGAACTATACCAGGGCAATCAAACTGTGCATGCAGTTTGAAACAGAAATACCAGTACTAGGTCTAAAACCCAAATACATCATAAAAGAGAGAAAAGGACCAACATGTGCAAAAATATTTATATTTTCCATTTTCATGGTGGCAAAATATTGGAAACTGAGGAGATGCCCATCAATTGGAGAGTGGCTGAACAAGCTATAGTATATGAAAGTAATGAAATACTATTATGCAATAAGAAATGATGAAAAAGCAGGTTTAATAAAAAAATCTGGAAAAAACTTGTACAAACTTATGGAAAGTAAAATGAGCAGGATAAAAAAGAAAAAAAAACCACTGCAAGAAATTTCATTAACATCATGTGATGATCAACTATGAATGACTCAACTTTTCTCACCAACACAATAATCCAAGATAACTACAAAGGACTCATAAAGAAAAATACTATCCACATTCAGATAAAGAAGTGATGGATTCTGGAAGCAGACTGAAGCATATTTTTCACTTATATTATTCTTCCTCATGTTTTTATCTTTTGATATTCCATAACCATAATGAATATGGGAATATGTTTTATATGATAGCCAATGTATAAATTATATCAAGCTGTCTAATATTTTTAAAAGAGGGAAGGAGAAGAATGGCAGGAGAAAAATTGGAATTCAAAATCTCTGAAGAATGAATGCTAAAAGTTTTCTTGATATGTAACTGTGGGAAAAAAATAAGACATTATTTAGTAAAACCATTTTATTAAGGAGAACCATGCTTACTGAACAAACCAAAGAGACACAGTAAAGGGTCAAGTGCAGGAGGTCCATTGATTCAGGACTCATAAAATTTACAGAAAATCCATTTACAAGATGATTTTGACTGAATTCAGGTTCAACAAATGATGCTCTTCTCATTTAGGTAAAATAAAGGCATCTAAGAATTTAATCCTCATTTAAACACAAGAGAATCTATATAAGGGTGCTTCAGAGAAACACAGAAGAACCAAATGAGTCTATTCAATCCATTTGCCTTTCAATCCCACAAGTTCAAATTATAAGAGAGCAATTACATTCTGAGGGCATACTGGGATTCAAAGTCAGTCACTAAAATTACCATGATCTATATCATTTGGGACCATGGCTCAAGGTCAACACTACTTGGTCTCATAATATATAAATAAAATATAATCAAAACACTGAGAAGATAGATTTTTTCTTCTTTTTAAAATATCCTCTATTAAAAAAAAAACAACTATTCATTATAAATTGGAGGAGTGATCATTCAATATGAAAGTTTATCAGACTTTCCTTGGAAAATATATTTGCGTCATTTTTGTTCTGTTTTGCTAAGAGTAATCTTTTGTTGTGTGTTCAGTTGTTTTGTATTGACAGCTGTAATGCAAGTTCCCAGATGAGCATTTATTTGATAGTATGTACAAAAGTTCTATTTAGCGGGCTTGAATTTAAGCCTACAATTTGAAGAAGCAAACTATCATATCCCTGCAGCTTGATGGTCTTTGTGTCGATTGTAATCCTCAATAACTTTTCAGGCTTAGAGAGCCTCAATTATTTGCATTATTGCTGGAAGAATCTTCTATGTTCCCTCAAATTACTCGAATAATAGCAATAGAGAAAATAATAATGCTTTGCCCAGAATTACCCAGATTGTCTGTCTACCCTTCTTTATATGAACAGGAAAAAAAATACTTTATCTATTACTTTTTTAATATATAAACGTAGGATATTCATGTTTCAAAATTTACCATTGATTTAAAAGAAAATGACTACTTTCTCTTTCTCTCCCTCTTTCTTTCAGTATTATAGGAATAGAGGGAATTTATGAGCCAAATAAAGAGAAACCACCATCCAGATTTTGGGGACAACTTTTGAGCAAAGAGATGGGATATAGAGTGTATTGTGGCAAACAGAGAGAAAACCTCAGTCACAGAGTACAATGACATTGGAATGATAGTTTGGGTGAATTTTTGGAAAGCAGAACAGAGATGTTTATATTATAGAGGAGATATGAAGCTATGGGATATTTTTGGTTAGGTAAGTGATGTAGATTGGTGATTAAAGATAATCATTTTGGCAGCATTGTATATAAGATCAACACTTATCTGGGAACGCATTTTAAAATTTTCCATACAAAACAGCTGAAAAATCTAATACAAGTTATTCATACCTCTACCATTCCATCCATAACACAAATTTTCATTCACTTTAGGGGATTAACTAACTAGCCACCCCTAGTTCCAAACATTCAAATTCATCTCAACACTCACAATCTTCCTAAAGTATCTTTTACAAATTAACAAATCAGATGAAGTTAGATCTATAAGCTTCTAGTTATAGGACTTTTGCCTTTATTCAAGGTAAACAAACTCTCTCTTTGGTTATAAAGCATTTTTCTTTAACTACATTGTTTCCTGGCTTGTAAAATTAGTACCTAGAACTGTCTGCAAAAAATAATAATGAGTGGAGATGATCTTTCTTTCAAGATAAGTATATAATACCATATGTTATCAGGGTAATCTTCAATTCCACAATGGGTGAAGAGTAAAGAAGAAAGATGATATTCTCTTAGATAAATGAACACAGAATCATATAGCTTGAAGGGACTTCAGAAGTCATCTAGTTTAACTTCTTCATTTTACATGAGAAAACTGAATGACAGGGAGATAAACTAATTTATTGTGAGAGGTAGGATGTGAATCCAACTGTGAACCCAGCTACTTTGATTGGAGAATCAATGCTCTCTTCGCTATAGCAAGAAGACTTTTAATAAGAACTTACAGATTATTGTTTTGTATATTTAGGAGCTAAAGTAAATTCTAATTGAACCAAAGCCTCCAGAAATATTCTAATGAAGTAAAATTGAAGATTTTGAAATGGAACACAATCTCCACCTTCACACAATATGAATGAAAATTTGCCTTACTTGAACCTACATAATTTACTATCCATTGAATAACGGATTTAGTATCAAGTGGCAAGTGAAAGATGAAATAACTGAGGAGAACAAAGGTGCTATCTTATGAACATATGGATTTCAGTAATGCTTGCTAATTGCTCAGCAAACTGAGACCAACCCTTCTCAGCTTAGGGATCTATTCTGAATACAGGGGGAGACAAACTGCTACACATTAAAACAATTAATGAAATTAGAACAACTAATTGAAAGGAAACAGAACAACATTATGTAAACTGATTTCTAATTGGGTGAAAGATTATGGACTTTCCAAGTTGGGAAGAGGAGAGCAAAGAGGGAAAATTCCCCAAAATCAGAAAAAGAAGTGTTCCAGTCCCCAAGTGTCTATAAACATTCAAAGGAAAACAAAAGCAATAATTAGTTGATCAGTATAGGGCCAGTTTTCAGATAAGATATAAGGGTTGCTTGGGATATACAATTGTGTGAAAATTCCTTGCATTTATCATCTTATCTGAGTTTTTGGTCAACAAAAATTAAATCCTCTGTTAGGAGTCTCTAAAGAAAATGCAGAGATGGTCCAATTTCCTAGCCAAACAAGACTAGATTAAAACAATGCAATAAGGATTTCTTACAATTCCCATAACTGAATAGTTCCCCCACACACACACAAGCCAGAATTCCGATTAAAAAGGGAACTGATCCAGCTCAAAAATTGAGATACAAGATGGAGTCAATGTGGTTCACTCAATTCTCATAAATAACCATTTATTGTCCTCATCCTCTCAATTCCCTCAATTCTCTCCCTTTTGACTTATAAAGACGTGGGCATGCCCAACATGGTTCATTTATTTATAGGCCAAAACTATATTTTTAAAAATATATTCGTAATCAAAATTATGTAAGTTGTGTTACAGAACAATGAATTCACAATGGACTAATTTTGAGAAGAGATATTACATGTTACCAAGGTAACCAAGAAAACTTAAACATAAACACCATGAAATAGAAGGTAAAAGAAGTATAATAATGGCCAACAATATTAACTAACAACAATTCTCCTTGTATCTTAGTAACTCACTTAATTAGTACATTTAGAGTCTCAGATGTCTCCAGCAGTGATTTGATTCTTGGATATCTTCTCTCATATGTTTTGAAATAAGCTTAATTTCATCACTGAAGGAGACTCTGCTTCTTTGGTTCCACTTTTTTTTTCCCAAATGACTTTTGAACTTCTTAGATAATTCTGATAAAATCTGCTAGTAACGAAACAATGCAGCTTACTATGTCATCTGAAATTTGGTTCTTCAAACCTGAAACTTTAGAAAATTTTAGTTTTTGCATGTTATTTGCTATTTCTCTCTGGTAAATTCTGCGCCTAATAGTATAAAATCTTTAAAAAATCATGATCCTAACTGTAAAATGAACGCTTCTTGTTTTTAAAATGATCAGACAGACACTAAAATAGTAAAAGTAATTACACTTTCTTACAATTGACACTACAATTTCATATGTAAAATCCTTTATATAATTTTGAGAAGATATCATTAAGTCACACTTAATGCCTGAATTTCTGTACCAGATACATTTAGAATCCAATCATATACATGTGTGTATAGTTCTTAGAGAAAAAAATCTAATTCTGTTGTTTTCTCAAAATGTATTATTCCATTTAATTAGAAAACTTTTACCTTACTTCTTTTTCTTGCTTTTGTTACCTGATTATGGAAACTTTCTGTCAAATGAAAAGGAGGGACATAGTTATAACAATGTCAGGACTTGTTTCCTCAAGGGCAGAGAGGAATATGAAATACAAAATAACAAGGGGAAAAACTCCCTTAATTCTAGTTGATTCCAGGTATGAGTCATCAGTCATATAGTAACAGAGTATCGAAAACAAAGTTCAGGATTTTAAAGAACTTTCTTATTTAGAAAAAAGCACATACAATGGGGAAACTGATTCAAGATAATCCTATATTAAGTTATGCCAAAGTCATTTGCAAAACTTGTCCAAGGCATGGATATCGATCTTTAGCAGTTCTCAGACATCAACAAATGTAATTTTCTAATATCGGCTTTGTCACAATTTGGACAATCTTTTCTATAATCAAACTCAAAAGAGTAAATCATAGTTTCAATATTTTTACCTCAAACAGCAACATTTCACAAATCATCATTTAAAGCTTAAATATTTTTATTTATGCTTAGTTAACGGGTGAACCCCTTTTATCTTTCATTTATAAATTAAAACTAAACATTTTCTGGTTTTCAAACAAAGTATCTGATGGTTGACTTACATTGCTATATTGAATTTACATCGGTAAACTACTCTATACATCTTCATAATTTTAAAGTGATGGGCAATTTTTTTCAAAAGATAATTCTCTAGTGTATAAATATATTCTGTTCTTACGATTATTTTCTATTTTTAAGCCAAATATAGGCCAACAAATATTTAACAGTTGTCAAATATCTATTTTTATAACATTCTTTCAATACCTCAAAGAAAAATCTAATAGCATTTAGGATTTTTTTAAAAAACAGCTTTTCTGATGCAATGGTTGCCAAAATTTCACAATATAAGAAAATTAAAAATACAATAACGACATGCAATATTTAATCTATTTAAAGCAGGAAATGAAACTTATTACCACTTATATGATGTTAAAACAGTCTAGAGTTCCAGAGGGGGAGGAGCCAAGATGGTGGAGTAGAAAGACACACATCTGTTAGCTCTGAACCCACAGCCCATAAAATATCTGTAAAGAAGAACTCCCAACAAATTCTGGAGCAGCAGAAGCCACAGAACAATGGAGGAGAGGAGATTTCTGTTCTAGAGAGACTTGAAAACGTGAAGCAAAAGGTCCCTCGAGCGCTGGACCTGGAGCAGAGCCCAGGCCTGCCTTGGCTGTGAGGAACCAAGAGGAGCAGATCCCAGCAGGCTTCAGGGACAGAATCTCCAGCAGCCGTGCAGTTCCCTCCACCCACAGATGACAAGGGTCGATGAGAGGGTCTCTTTGGCTGGTCGAGAGGGGAGTGGGGTGTCCCCATACCTCAGGACGCCTCGGGAGGCAGCAGCAGGGGCAGAAGTGGACAGGAGCTCCCCAGCAGTCAGGAGCCCAGATCCATTGTTGAAGATCTCTGCATAAACCCCCTGAAGGAACTGAGCCCTGTGCAGTGGCCCTGCCCCTACTTGAGCACCTAAACTTAATCTCACACTGAATAGCAGCTCTGCACCCGCCCAAAGCCCTGAGGCTTGGGAAGCAGCATTTGAATCTCAGACCCTAAGCGCTGGCTGGGCGGATCTGGAGGCCAGGTGGGGGTGGAAAGAAAACTCAGAAGTCAAGTCACTGGTTGGGAAAATGCCCAGAAAAGGGAAAAAAAAAAATTAGACTATGGAAGGCTACTTTCTTGGTGAACAGATAATTGCTCCCTTCCTTTCTGATGAGGAAGAACAATGCTCACCATCAGGGAAACACACAGAAGTCAAGGCTTCTGTATTCCAGCCCTCGCAATGGGCTCAGGCCATGGAAGAGCTCAAAAAGGATTTTGAAAATTAGGTAAAAGAGGTGGAGGAAAAACTGGAAAGAGAAATGAGAGAGATGAAAGAAAAGCATGAAAAGCAGGTCAACATCTTGCTAAAGGAGACCCAAAAAAATGCTGAAGAAAATAACACCTTGAAAAATAGGCTAACTCAATTGGTCAAAGAGGTTCAAAAAGCTAATGAGGAGAAGAATGCTTTCAAAAGCAGAATTAACCAAATGGAAAAGGAGGTTCAAAAGCTCACTGAAGAAAATTGTTCTTTCAAAGTTACAATGGAACAGATGGAGGCTAATGACTTTATGAGAAACCAAGAAATCACAAAACAAAACTAAAAGAATGAAAAAGTGGAAGAGAATGTGAAATATCTCATTGGAAAAACAACTGATAAGATGGAGGAGTAGAAAGACGCACATACACATAGCTCCGAACCCACAACCCATAGAACATCTATAAAGAAGTAACTCACGGCGAATTCTGCACCCAGAGGCCACAGAACATTGGAGCAAGGGAGATTTCTGTTCCGGAGAGACCTGCAAACCTCTCGCAAAAGGTCCTTCTCGTCGTGGACTGGGCGCCGGCACTGGGAGATGAGCACAGCCCTGCCACAGCCGCGGCACCGAGAGGAAAAGATCTGAGCGGGCTTCAGGGACGGAATCTCCAGCAGCCGTGCTGGTCCCTCCACCCACAAGTGACAGGGGTTGGTGAGAGGTTCTCTTTGGTGGGTCGAGAGGGGAGTGGGGTGCCCCCATAACTCAGGCCCCCTCGGGAGGCAACAGCAGAGGCAGGAGCAGACCGGGGCTCCCCAAGCAGGCAAGAGCCAGGATCCATTGTTGAAGGTCTCTGCATAAACCTCCTGAGGGAACTGAGCCCGTGAGGCGGCCCTGCCCCCACCTGAGCACCTGAACTTAATCTCACACTGAATAGCAGCCCTGCCCCCGCCCAAAGCACTGAGGCTGGGAAGCAACATTTCATTCTCAGACCCCAAGCGTGGGCTGGGAGGATCCAGAGGCAAGGTGGGTGTGAGGAGAATATTCAGAGCGCAAGTCACTGGCTTGGAAAATGCCCAGAAAAGGGGAAAAAACAAAGACTATTGAGGGATACTTTCTTGGTGAGCAGGTTTCTCCTCCCTTCCTTTCTGATGAGGAAGAGCGGTGCTCACCATCAGGGGAAGACACGGAAGTCAGGGCTTCTACATCCCAGGCCACTCAATGGGATAAGTTCTGGGAAAAGGTCTTAAACAACCCAAACAATTTTCAAAATCATGATAGACAGGTGGAGGAAAAACTGGGAAGAGTGATAAAAGACTTGCAAGCAAAGTATGAACAACAAATCAACACCCTGCTAAAGGAAACCCAAAAAAATGCGGAAGAAAATAACACCCTGAAAAATAGGCTGACTCAATTGGCAAAGGAGGTACAAGAAGCCAAGGAGGAGAAGAATGCTTTCAAAAGCAGAATTAGCCAAATGGAAAAGGAGATTCAAAAGCTCACTGAAGAAAATAATTCTTTCAAAATTAGAATGGAACAGATGGAGGCTAATGACTTTATGAGAAACCACGAAATCACAAAACAAAACCAAAAGAATGAAAAAATGAAAGATAATGTGAAATATCTCATTGGAAAAACAACTGACCTGGAGAATAAATCCAGGAGAGACAATTTAAAAATTTTGGGCCTACCTGAAAGCCAGGTTCAAAAAAAGAGCCTAGACATCATCTTTCATGAAATTATCAAGGAAAACTTCCCTGAGATTCTAGAACCAGAGGGCAAAATAAGTATTCAAGGAATCCACAGATCACTGCCTGAAAGAGATCCAAAAGAGAAACTCCTAGGAACATTGTGGCCAAATTCCAGAGTTCCCAGGTCAAGGAGAAAATATTTCAAGCAGCTAGAAAGAAACAATTCAAGTATTGTGGAAATACAATCAGGATAACACAAGATCTAGCAGCTTCCACATTAAGGGATCAAAAGGCGTGGAATAGGATATTCCAGAAGTCAAAGGAACTAGGACTAAAACCAAGAATCACCTACCAAGCAAAACTGAGCATAATACTTCAGGGGGAAAATGGTCTTTCAATGAAATAGAGGACTTTCAAGCATTCTTGATGAAAAGACCAGAACTGAAAAGAAAATTTGACTTTCAAACACAGGAATGAAGAGAAGCATGAAAAAGTAAATAGCGAAGAGAAGTTATACGGGACTTTACAAAAGTTGAACTGTTTACATTCCTACATGGAAAGACAATATTTGTAACTCTTGAAACTATTCAGCATCTGGGTACAGGGTGGGATAACACACACACACACACACGCACACGCACACACACATAGAGACAGAGTGCACAGAGTGAACTGAAGAGGAGGGGATCATATCTTAAAAAAAATGAAATCAAGCAGTGAGAGAGAAATATATTGGGAGGAGAAAGGGAGAAATGGAATGGGGCAAATTATCGCTCATAAAAGAGGCAAGCAAAAGACTTCTTAGTGAAGGGAAAAAGAGGGGAGGTGAGAGAAAACATGAAGTTTACTCTCATCACATTCCACTAAAGGAAGAAATAAAATGCACAGTCATTTTGGTATGAAAACCTATCTTACAATAGAGGAAAGTGGGGGATAAGGGGATAAGCAAGGTGGGGGGGATGATGGAAGGGAGGGCCTGGGTAGGAGGGAGCAATTTGAGGTCAACACTCATGGAGAGGGACAGGATCAAAAGAGAGAACAGAAGTAATGGGGGACAGGATAGGATGGAGGGAAATATAATTAGTTCTTACACGACACTAGTATTATGGAAGTCATTTGCAAAACTACATAGATCAGGCCTATATTGAATTGCTTGCCTTCCAAAGGGAAGGGCTGGAGAGGGAGGGAGGGCAGATTGGCAGACAGGAGCAATTAGAACGCTCGGTGTTTTGGGGTGGGAGGAGGGGACAAAAGGGGAGAAAATGTGGAACCCAAAATTTTGTGAAGATGAATGTTAAAAGTTAAATAAATTAATAAAAAAAAAAAAGACAAAGAAAAACAACTGACCTGGAAAATAGATCCAGGAGAGACAATTTAAAAATTATGGGATTACCTGAAAGCCATGATCAAAAAAAGAGCCTAGACATCATCTTTCATGAAGTTATCAAGGAAAACTGCCCTGAGATTCTAGAACAAGAGGACAAAATAAGTATTCAAGGAATCCACAGATCACTGCCTGAAAGAAATCCAAAAAGAGAAACTCCTAGGAACATTGTGGCCAAATTCCAGAGTTCCCTGGTCAAGGAGAAAATATTGCAAGGAGCTAGAAAGAAACAATTTAAGCATTGTGGAAATACAATCAGGATAACACCAGATCTAACAGCTTTTACGTTAAGGGATCAAAGGGTGTGGAATAGGATATTCCAGAAGTCAAAGAAACTAGGACTAAAACCAAGAATCACCTACCCAGCAAAAGTGAGTATAATACTTCAGGGGAAAAAATGGTATTTTAATGAAATCAAGGACTTTCAAGCATTCTTGATGAAGATACCAGAGCTGAAGAGAAAATTTCACTTTCAAACACAAGAATGAAGAGAAGCATGAAAAGGTATACAGCAAAGAGAAGTCATAAGAGACTTACTAAAGTTGAATTGTTTCCATTCTTACATGGAAAGAAAATATTTGTAACTCTTGAAACTTTTCAGTATCTGGATAGTGGGTGGGATTGCATACACACACACATCCACACACAGAGAGAGAGCACAGAGTGAATTGAATACGATGGGATCATATCTTAAAAAATGAAATTAAGTGGTGAGAGAGAAATATATTGGGAGGAGAAAAGGGAGAAATGGAATGGGGCAAATTATGTCTCGTAAAAGAGGCAAGCAAAAGACTTTTTTAGTGGAGAGAAAAAGAAGGGAGGTGAGAGAAAATCATGAAGTTTACTCTCATCTCATTCCACTAAAAGAAGGAATAAAATGCACACTCATTTTGGTATGAAAACCTATCTTACAATACAGGAAAGTGGGGAAGAAGGGGATAAGCAGGGTGGGGGGGAGGATGGAAGGGAGAGCAATGGGAGGAGGGAGCAATTGGAAGTCAACACTCACGGGGACAGGATCAAAAGAGAAAATAGAAGCAATGGGGGAAAGGATAGGATGGAGGGAAATATAGTTAGTCTTACACAACACAACTATTATGGAAGTCATTTGCAAAACTACAAAGATATGGCATATATTGAATTTCTTGCCTTCCAAAAGGAGTGGGTAGGGAGGGAGGGTTGAAGAGAAGTTTTAGGAACTCAAAGTTTTAAGAGCAACTGTCGAGTACTATCCTTGCTACTAGGAAATAAGAAATACAGGTAAAGGGGTATAGAAAGTTATCTGACCCTACAGGAGAAAAGAGAAGATGGGGACAAGGGAAGGGATTGATGATAGAAGAGAGGTCAGATTGGTGATAGGGCCAATTAGAATGCTCCATGTTTTGGGGTGCGGGGAGGGGACAAATGGGGAATTTGTAACCTAAAATGTTGTGAAAATGAATGTTAATAGTTAAATAAATTAATTAAAAAAAGTCTAATCCATTCTGAATGATCGCATATAAAACTCATTAATCTTTTCACCATTGGTCTTTTATACTAATCACATATAAAATTCAGAAAAGAGTTATCAAGTATGGAGTGATCATGCTCAAATAAAGAATAATAGTAAGACTCTACATTTGTATAGTGTTTACCACATGCTGTTCACTGTGCTAAGAATTTCTTAATCATTATATTGTTTGATCCTCATAACAACTGTGAAGTAGGTGGCATTATTTTAGTTCTCATTTGTAGATCAAGAAATGGAGGCAAAGACAAGTTGTTCAGTATCAGACAGCTAATAAATTTCTGTGACCAGAATTTAACTCAAGTTGTCCTGCACTTTTCCAGTGGATTTTTTAGCATCTTTTTTTTATTTTTTTTGGCAGGAGGTGAATCTGATCTGAGATGAGAAAGGTAATGGAGACACAGTGTAAGCGTCTCTCAACTGGTGTGGTAGGGGCTCAGGAGGTCTCTGATTTAAACTATCCCTTTTCTTTCAATGATCAAGGAAAGGTTAACAAGAGGTCAATATAAAGTCCACACTGTATACCTTTTTCCCCTCCATTCTGATCTTGCTTTCAAACTAGTGGTCCACCTTTATTACATTGTAATCATAGGGATATCAATATTTGGGATGGGGTGGGGGGATGATCTAAGTTCTATTTACCCATGAAACTTCTACAGAATTTATTTATTATTTTTCCTTAAAGTAAATTCTACAGAGTGGTACCCCAAAACTCACTGATATTTCAGAAGTGAGTTCCTGAAATTGCCCAAGTCTCTGGAGTTCTCCCCTAAAATACTTAAATAATTAATCTTACAACTTTCTTATGATTAATTTCTAATCCGCTTAATCCTTAAGCCTTCAAAACCTACTGAAATTATCTGGCTGGATTTCTGTGATTCCAACATGGCAATATTTGAAATGACAGGAAAAAAAATAAGTGTCTTGCAGGTTTTTTTTTTTTCTTATAACTTGATATGCTACTGAAAGCTTAAAGTGAGAGTTAGTCCTCTATTCTGAGACAACTGCTTTGTGCATGAAACTTCTTTAACGTTTCCTGGCATTCTAAACTCTTTGATTGCAGATTTTTAGTAGTTTTTCCATCAGGATGAGTTTTCCCTTTAAAAAATCTGCAGTTTACAATGACAAAAAATTACAGATAGAATGATGAGAGGCACATAAACAGGTTATAGATTAGAAACGCCTTTTAAGGGGAGAGAAGTAGAAAGCATTACTTAAAGCTGCCCAGTGAAACAGTTGTTCTTTTCAGAATAAGTGTTTTTCAATGACTAATCTTAATTTCTTCAGTTGACATTAATGATAAGAGACAAATTAGATAAAAAATATTGCGAGGTAAATCTATTATGGATAAGTCAGAGGTCACATAATTTAATCAGTTCTGTTTGATCATTTCTGTAACTATCAAAGCATCTCATGATCCCATGTTATCAAAAATCCATCCAAGGGAGTGGTGATTTCCAGAATTCTCAGACAGAGGGGGAAGGGTGAGACAGCCATTCAGAAGGAGATCAGAGGTGTCCTGTGGCTGGCACTGAAGGCAGGACTCTGTTGCAATGTATATATTTAGTTCTGGATTACAGTCCTAGGTTATTAGTCCTGAATTACAGAAGTAGTAGAAGACCTAGCACAACAGAGCCTACTGTTCCCGGGTTGCTGGGATTCTGGTCAAATTTTTAGGAGAGAAAAGAATACTTTTGGTTATTTACAAACAAAATCATACGCCAGAGGAATAGTAAATACACTCCTTCCTAGATCATGCCACCTTTGAAGAACTAAAAACTTAGAGATGCCACAGAATTAGCTCTGAGACAGCAATCTGATAAAATGGAAACTTGGAACAGTGCCACCTCCATTATGGAAGCACAAACCCACATTAGCATAAAGTTAAAAGTGAAAAAAATAGGGACAAAAATAGGCAAACAGAAGGAACAGATCCTGACTTAGAAAATTACTGTGGTCACAGGGAAGATCAAAACTCAAACTCAGAAGACAATAAAGTGAAAATCACTACAACTGAAGCTTCAAAGGAAGATATGTATTGGCCTCAGGTCATGGAAGAGGGCAAAAATATTTTATTTATTTTTAGTTAATTTATTTATTTTTAGTTTTCAACATTCACTTTCAAAAGTTTTAAATTTTCTCCCCCTCCCTCCCACCTTCAGACAGCATGCAATGTGATATAGTCTCTACATATACATTACTATTAAACATATTTTCACGTTAGTCTTGTTGCATAGAAGAATTGTAATGAATGGGAAAAACCATGAGAAAGAATGCAAAATGAAACAAAGTAAAAAAAAAATAGTATCCCTTGCTCTGTATTCAGACTCCATAATTTTTCTCTAGATGTGGATGGCATTTTTCATCATAAGTGCTTTGAAATTGTTTTACATTCTTATATTGCTGAGAGGGCTAAGTGTATCAGATCCTGTCACTGTCACTGTTACTGCGTACAATGGTTTTCTAGTTGTAATCACTTCATTCAGCATTACTTCATATAAGTCTTCAAGATTTTTTGAAATCTGCCTGTTTATAATTTCTAACATCACAATAGTATTCCATTATGTTCATATAACACAATTTATTCAATCGTCCCTCAATTGATGGTCATCCCCTCAAATTGTAATGCTTGGTCACCACAAAAAAAAAAAGAGCAACTATAAATGTTTTTTAAATGTGGGTCCTTTTCCCATTTTAATGATCTCTTTGGAATACAGTCCTAGAAGTTATACTGCTTGAGTAAAGGGTCTGTACATTTTTATAGCACTTTGGAATAGGGAAAAGATTTTAAAAATCAAGTAAAACAGGTAGTGGAAAAATTGAGAAGATAAATGAAAGTGATATAAGAAAATCAGAGGGAAAAGGAGTCAACAGCTAGGTAAAGGAGGCTCAAAAATTACTGAGGAAAATAATAACTTCAAAAAGAGGTCAAATAATAAAAGAAGCAAAAAGTGAAATGAAAAGAAATATGCTTTGAAAAGGATAATTAGCCAAAAGGAAAAAGTGGTACAAAATTCACTGGAGAAAAGAACTCCATTAAGGGTAGAATTAGCCAAATGGAGAAGGAAGTAAAAAAGGTCATTGACTTTTTTTTATTATAATTGAGCAAGTGGAAGTTAAGGTTTCATGAGAATTTAAGAAGCCATAAGACAAAATTAAAAAAAAAAAACGATAAATAAAAGAAAACTGTGAAATACTCCATTGGAAAAACAACTGACCTGGAAAATAAAAGCAGGAGAGATAACATAAAAATTATTAATCTATCTGACAATCATGATCAAAAAAAGTGCCTAGATGTCATCTTTCAAGAAATTGTAAAGCAAAACTGCCCTGACATCCTAGAACAGAGGATACAAAGGAAATTGAAAGAATTCACCAGACACGTACAGAAAGAAATAAAATTAAAACTTGCAGGAATATTAAAAACAAATTCCATAGCTCCGAGGTCAAGGAGAAAATCCTGAAAACAGCAAGAAAGGACCAATTGAAATAGAATCCAGCCACTATTAGGATAACACAAGTTTTAGCAGTTTCTACATTAGATAACTGGATGATTGTTAATATGGTATTACAGAAGGGGAAAGAGCTGGGATTATATCATATCCAGCAAAATTTAGTATAATCCTTGAAGGGAAAAAAACATATTAAATTAAATAGAGGACTTTCAAGCATTCCTAATGAAAAGAAAACAGAGTTGAACAGAAAATTTTACTTTCATAAACAAGACTTAAGAAAAGCAAAAAAAAAAAAAAACCAAAAGTTATCATGAAAGAGAAATCATAGGGAATGCAATAAAATTAAAATGTTTACATTCTTACAATGGGAAAAGGAGACTGGTAACTTCCAAAAACTCCCTCATCATGAGGGAAGTTGGAAGGCACATATATAGACTTATGGCGTGGAAATGAGTTGAATATAAAGGGAAAATATTTAAAAATAAAATTTAGAGGTCCGGAATGGGAATATTCTGGGAAAAGGGGAAAGTGAAAGGTGGAATTGGGTAAATCATGTGATAAAAGAGAACTGAGAGACTACAGTGCAGGAGAAGAAAAGGGAAAGGGTGGGCAGATATAAACCTTATTCTCATCAGAATTGGCTCAAAAGAGGCAATAAGATATACACTCAGTGCGTGTAGAAAACTATTTCACCCTACAGTAAAGAAGAAGGGGAAAGACGTAAGAGAAGGCAACGTATGATAGAATGGAGGGCAGATGTGGGGAGGTAAGAGACAGAAGGAAAACATTTTTGACAATGGACAAGGTTAATGTAGTAAGAGCAGAAGAAATTAAAAGGAAAACAGGACCAAGGAAAGTATATACTTGGTAATAAATACTGTGAAAAAATGTACAGTTAGCTTCTCTGTCAAAGATCTCATTGATAATTAGAAAACTGATTCAAATTCATAGAAATAAGATCCATTCCTCAATTGAAAAATGGTCAAAGCATCTGAACTGGCAGTCTTCAGACAATGTAATCTATAGTTAAATTTTTTAAATGCTCTGAGTCATTATTGAGTAGAGAAATGTAAATTAAAGCAACTCTGGATTACGACTCCACACCTATCATATTGGCTAATGTGATAGCAAAGAAAAATTACAAATGTTGCAAGGGGTGTGGTAAAGTGGAAACATTAACACTGTTGGTGAAGTTGTAGTCAACCACTCTGGAGAGCAGAATACCATGTTTTTATTGTTTTTTCCTTTTTCTACTTACTTTTTTTTTTGCCTCTCTTTAGTCTTGTGTCAAATTTACTGTTCAGCTCTGGTCTTTTCAGCAGGAAACATTGAAAGTCCCCTATTTCATTGAATGTCCATTTTCCCCTGAAAGGTTATGCACAGTTTTACTTGGTAGTTGATTATTGGTTGTAATTCAAGCCTCTTTGCCTTCTGCAATATAATACTCTAAGCCATCTGATCCTTTCATTTTCAAGATGCTAAATTCTGGGTAGTTATGACTGTGGTTCTTTGATATTTGAATTGTTTCATTTTATCTGCTTGCTTTATTTTCCCTTGGACTTCTAATGCTGAAATTTAGCTACAATATTCCTTGAAGTTTTCATAATTGGAATTTCTTTCAGGAAGTGTAGTGCCAGTGCAATATTTACAGTGCCCAGGGCAGCCATGAATATCATGGCTTAATTCAGAATTGCTGAATACCACTGAATCTCTACATGGAAAGCAGCATCAAAACATTTATTCAGATGCAAATTCATCACCACAGCAAAAATCTATACACAGTAACAATGCAAAGGACAACATCATCCCCAAGCCTTATCCCTTCTAGTCTTCCTACAAACCACATCCATTAAACAAATCACAAGCAGTCCCTCTTAAACAAAATCACAAACAACCACAAAATCACTCATGCATCCTTCCTAGGAGCCTGCATCCTTCCTAGCTCTGCCAGTCTCAAGACTAACGTCCTCTCAGCTTTGCTCCATCTCAGCCTCTTCCTGTGCCACCCATTCATCAAACTCCTCCCACCACAGACTACATAAGACTTAATTGGCTTATTAATGAATAAGAAAGGTTTTCCAATTCAAATTAACATTACAGGAAGTGATTAGTGGATTCTACTGAATTTCCATCATCTATTTTATCCACTTGTTCTATGGTATCAAAGCAGGTTTCCCTGATAATGTCTCAAAAGATGCTGTTCAGGGTCTTTTTATGATCATGATCTTCCATGGTCCAATAAGTTTTAAATTATCTCTTCTGGATCTATTTTGCAAGTCCATTGTTTTTTTTTTTTTTTTCCAGTTAGGTATTTTACATTTTCTAATATTTTTTAATTCTTTTGATTACGTTTGACTGATTCTTGCTATCTCATTAGCTTATACTTGGTCAATTATAAGTTTTAAATAATTATTTTCTTCTGTTAGTTTTTGTACCTTCTTTTCCACCCAGCCAATTCTACTTTTAAAGAAGTTGTTTCCTTTAGTCAATTTTTTGCTTCCTTTTCAAAACTGTTGATATTTTTTCATGATTCTCTTGCATAACTTTCATTTCTCTTCCCAATTTTTCTTCTCACCCTCTTATTTGATTAAGAAAATCCTGGGGTGCTGGGAGCACTCTCCCATGTTTTTTGTACTATGAGCCAGGGACATAGTCGTTTGTTTTCTGTACTGGGGCTTCTGGTACTGGTGGCTTGCTCACTGCAATAGGGTGGCCCTACATCATCATGCCTATTGTGTCCTGGATTCCAAGGGTTGACAGTTTGTCTGCCATACTTGGACTGGTGGCCTCACAAGTGGCCTGCTGAGCCTGACACATCTTTCCTGAATTCCTTCTAAGTTAACTTGGGCTGGAAAATTGTTTCTTTCCATCTTTTTGTGAAATCTGTCACTCCAGAATTCATTTTGAGGCTTGTTTTAACACTGTTTCTGAGAAAAACTGGGGAGAACTCAGACAGCTTCATGGCTTCTCTCCACCCTCTTGGTTCTGCCTTTGTCTTTTTTTTCATACCATGATTACCATAGAACTATGTTTTGCATGGCTCCACATATATAACCCATGTTAACTTGCTTGCCTTCTCAGTGAAGTAAAGGAGGCAAGGGAAGGAGAGAGAGAACTTATAACTCAAAAATTAGGAAAAAAAAGAAAAGTTTAAAATTGGCTTTACATGCATTTGGGGGAAAATAAAATGTGAAACCAAAAGAAATCCATCCAAGTAGGAATCCATTGGTTTATTACTACTGTTGGAATCACTTTTCTGTCATGACTTCTGAAAACCCAACACAATTCCAGATCATCCCAGTTCCTGGGAAAAAAACAAATATAACTTTAAACTTTTCCTGACCCTGGGGCAATTCTAAACTTCCCCAATACCTGAGGCAAACTAAAAATTTAAGGGGAGGACATAATCCTAATTGTGGATTATGTATATGTATCTTAGGAAGTATCTCTACTGGGGAGTACCAAAATTTTAGGAGATTATATCTTCTCCTGAGTATCAAGAGATAGTGAAGGGACCTTGAGGATCAAAGAGAAGGTATGAAATACTATTGTGGGCATGTGCTAGAGAGCACATCATAAGAATAAATAAATTTCCTTCTAGCAGTAAGGGCTTACTTTTGGAAAAAGTGGTAATGTATATTGGACTTAATAAGAGTCTGTTCTTAACAATCACAAAACATATCTAGATTTTTTTCTCTAAATATTTGGAACTGCAAGAACTTCTTACAGTCCTTCTGACTTGGTCACTTTCACTGCCCCTAAGTCTTCCAGCAATCTGAAGAAATTCCTTCTGCACTCATGCAGCATTACAGCTCATTGTTCTCTCATTCTTTCAAAAATGCAGTTCTCTTATATATAATGAACACAGCATAGTGACAAAGTCACAAGGATGTATCACCGACACAAGGGCTGACACAGTTTTATACACACAGAGATGTGTGTAAATACACATACAAACACACATATATACATACACATACCAACTTTTCTATGACAAATATCAGTGTTTACATACATACACACATGTACACACATAAATATATACATGCACACATACATATGCACACACAAAATGCACATGTGTGTGTATGTATATATGTGTGTATGTATGTATACCTCCAGCAATAAAATCCAAACTCTGGAAAATAACAACTTACCAAAGTACCTGTTGCAGAGCAGAGAATACTATGGTTAAAAATGTTGTGCCTACCATTGTGGGCTTCATACAGTGCTGAAAAAGGAAGCAAGCATAGATCAAAGCAATGCTAATGAAATTAGACATTACACTTTCTTAAACTTTTCTCTTGATAATTCCCTCTTTATATTTCCAGTACCAAACCTAGTTACAGCTCTTACACACACACAATGAGAGTTTTGAAATTTAACTATGGACAATTTAAAAATGTTTCCAGTATTCTCATTTCATATTGATGTAAATTCAAGTCTCATTTCTCATATTTCTTTGCAAAAGGGTAAAATTTTATCAATTGTATGTAGAAGTCAGAAAATTAGTTTCATTATGAATATAATATATAAATATAACAAAGATGTCTTCCTATGTTACATTCATTTACTTTAAAAACTGAAAGCTGTTTAGGACTTAGTTTTCCTACAAATAGTAAATACTTTTATAGTAACATTGAAAATTATAGCACCAATTTTATTATACAAATTTCCTGCTCTTTTAGTGTGGACATATAGTTTTCTCACTTCCTAAATCAACCTCACCCTACCTGACCTTATTTCAAACCCAGCATAATAGATCTAAAGATAAAAGGCTGGCAAATTGGTATTCCATCTGAGAGGATATATATCCACATGAGGACACAGTAACTGTTGTTTTATAGTTCTAAATATGTTTTCTTATTGAATTTGCACCTGCCTAAAACTCAGCCAAATTATGGTGCATGGGTCAGTTCCATTTTCCATTTTCCTTGTGAATTAAAAGGAAAATGAATGTTCATTTGAGCCTAGACAGCAGATGGTCTGCAATAGGTATAAACATATTGTACCATATGTCTGAATAGCACTTTTAGAAAGTACTTGGCACTGCTAAAATATTTCCATTTAAATAGATAGCATAAACATGCAAAAATATTATATTTAAGGTAAATGAGCCTAATTTTTCCCTTTACTGTATTGGTTTGGTTATGGTCATTTAGGTGATGGAAAACAGTATTTCTGTTTTTGTAGGAGGAAGTAGTTCTTCTTGGCCAACATTCAATGTATCATATATATTGCCCCACAAGAGGACATGATCTTGGAAATGGCAAAGATATATAGTAGCAGAATAAATAAATCCATGCATAAGATATTTCTGTTGGGATTGCTACTGTCTGCTGATATTCCCAGAGGTAATTAATAATTAGTGGTTCTATTTATCATAGTGCAAAGTATCATATATTTTAGCAATTCATATGTACCTCCTCTTTGCACTAATTTCATCCCCCTTTCCACATCCATATTATAGAAAGTAACCTCTCTCTCCCCAAATGTCATATGATACTTTTCCAGGATCTTATTTTCACTCTCACTCAATCACCCAGTAAGTATTTATTAAGTACATTTTTCATACCAGGCATCTGTTAGACCCTGGGAAATCAAAGACAAAAAGAAAATACATCTTGTCCTTAAACAGCCTATTTTTTTTACTGGAGAAATTAAATACATCCACACATACACATACAAAAATAAATCAATAACAAATGTATTCTGATGCAAGGAAATACAAGAACATTTTTGAAGGAAAACTACCTTCTAGGAGGGTCAGAAAAGACCTTGGGGTAGACTTTTTTTAGAAATGAGTTTTTAAGAACCAGAGAATTTAAGAGGTAGAAATTCTGAAGAAGTGTGTTCTAAGTTCATATTCTACCTTATGTCAAATTTTAATGTGTATATTCAACATTCTGCAAAATCTTTATACCATTAGGCCCCTCCTTTTCTCCCTATTCCTTCCAGAGTTAATTAAACTTCTGGAACTGATTGACTTTATAAATATTGTTTACATTGTTAAATCCCCAAAGTCCAAGAGAGTATAAGAAAATAAGGGGAAGATGTGTATTCAACAAGGATATTGATGGACAAGGGTGGAACACAATAGTTCTAAATCACATCATATTACAGAAGGCTTAGAGTCATTTTCCTTGCTTCTAAAGTACAGCATGAGAAGTAATCATAGAAGTTGATTAAAGGAATATTAAAGTATATTGGAAAACAATAATTATAGCAATCCCAGTTATGATTTACCTTGTGTGGTATAGTGAGTTTCCTCTTTCTAGAGGTCTGTCTTTGAAGTTTGGATGATCATTTGTTTAGGATATTGTAAAGGTAATTCCCATTCAGGTAGTGTAGGACTAAATGTTGAACAATTTCCCTTTTGAGTTTTAAAAATTATGTAATACAACATTTACCACTGAGTTAAGTCAAATGTGGATAAACTATTGAAGGATATGCTGGCTAAGCATAAGTTCTGGCAAATATTGCCATTTATAGAAAAGCTTTATTGATGGCCTCTAAAATGGACATTATGATATCTTGAATTTCACCTAGAAAAATGTGGATAGTTTCACTTTCAGATTGAATCAGGAAATATTTTTTTTCATTTATATATCAACTCTTGAAAACTATATCCTAAGACATCTAGGAGTACCTGTATCAGTAGAGGGAATATTGGGCCAATAAAATTAAAAATAATGTTGATGAATTAGTTATATGAATTTTAAATGGACTTGCTATTTCATTGGCATGTTGGAGTTGCTCATGCTTCATTTTGGGCTGATGTCTACACTTATGCATGAATTAGATCAAAGTGAGACAGGATTGTGCAAAATTGTCCGGCTTTCTCTTATCAGAGTCATTGAAGTCCAATGGCAAGAACAAAATCAGGATAACTGGTAATGGCCTAGGATACAGTATATGACCTTGGGGTCTTCAATATCTTCAAGATCTTAGCATTACTTCACCTGCCTTCGTAGCCATTGAAACATACTCTCCTTTTCCTCCCATTCTACCAAGGGAATTCTTCAGATTCTTGGGGCAAACATTCCTCTAAGTCACCAGTGAATTTGAGACCTATAGGTTGCAATCAACCTGGTTTATCCTGTGGAAATATTTTACCAGGGTGTGGCCTCTGCAAATACTACAGCTTCTTGGAGCCACAGGTGAGAATTGTGTGACTGGACACCAAAGATAGAGGAGTAGCCCTGAAAAAGGTACTGTAAGGCCTCACAATGGAGGTGATAGAGCTCACTTAACAAACCATACATTCCATTCATTAGTATGGAAGATGATTCATGAGAAGGCTGAATGATACAATGGAAGAAGAGGTAGTTCTGGAATCCAAGGCCTTGGATTCAAATTCTACCTCTTAGGCTTACTACTCTTTTGGCTAATCACTTAAATTCCCTAAATTTCTTCATCCCTCAAATACAATATATGTGGTTGTAGTTACTTTTCAGATGATTTCATGAGGTCCAGCAATGACTGAGGATTAGCAAATTCACCAAGACTTGTAGTCTGATGAAATTTTTTGCTAATACTGGGATTTTAAGTTATTTGTTCAGGAATACCTTTGCAATATGGGGAAACTGAGTGACTTAAATTTGTTTCCTTGATTCTGAAACCAGTCTTCCATCCTTTTTTTCCTTTGTTGGTATGAATGTACACACACAGACAAACATACCTATGTGTGTGTAGTAATAATGGAAATGATTTTGCTTCATTCTGTTGATAAGCATGAACATGATTTATAATAATAATACCTAGTGTTTAAATAGCACTTTAAAGTTTCTGAAGAGCTTTACATATCAATCACTGAGAGACGTATCTCATTTAATTCTCACAACAACATTGTGAGGCAGATACTATAATCATTCCCATTTTCCAGATGTGAAACTGAGGCATAGGTTATGTTGCTTCTTCAGAATCACATAGCTATAAGTATCTGAGATGGGATTTCTCTTGATTTCAAGGCCAGCAATTTATCTACTGCACCACCTATCTGCCTACATGTATGGTTTTTAGCCTTTGGGAATTCCAAATAGAATAATAATTTCAAGTATAGCATATGTGCCATGGAAAATGTCAGAAGAGTTATATATGTGACTTTGGTTGTGCTTATAATGAGGGGTAAGGAGAGGCAAAAGAGTGGCAGAATGGCATGTTCTTGGGCCTAGAGATGAACTACATTTTCCTACCCCGATTCCCTGTATAATAATTCGTCATCCAAATGGCTATAGTAGTTTTATTTTTGTTGTTGTTGCTGTTGTTCCTTTTTTGAATAATTCTGCTTTGGACCATTTTATATGGGATAAAAAGCATAGCCTTCATGATATTCCATTTTACCCTTCTACAGTAACAAATATTCTCATCATCTATAAAACTGCGTATGTGGGGAAAGAACATCAATAAGGAACCTTTCAATAAAATTCTAGAATATAAGGATTTAAAATGCATTTACTATATAAAATCCTTAGTGTCAGATAAAATGGACTACATTCATGTGAAATTACTTATATCTGTAGTTGAGAAAAGACTGAACCATTTCTTACAAATAGTTATTGTTGACTACTCTAAAAATAGATGTTAAAAATTTTAGAATTCTATTTTATATTGCTGGATTTTCTTTTGACGGCTGAAAAATATCACCACATCTGATTTCTATTAAGCTGTCAAATGAGATTGTATGTATTCAGAGTTCATTAAATAGGTGGTTTAAGTTTTGCTGCTAATTCAGGCAAGCATGTTGTAATACATAGGTTCAAAAAGGTAGGCCCATTTGGGTTACATATATTGCTTTTCTTGGTAAATGTTATTATTTATTGAAAAGGGAAATTTTAAATTTTATTATTGATTTAATTAAAATGATTTTAACTTTCTAATTTTAGTAAAATAACTATAATGATGAAATAGAATCATGAGAAATATTTTTCTTTTTTTTTTTGAAGCATATAGTGGTTGATACCCTTGGCCACAGTAACTGACAAGATCTAGTAATTTTCCTCCTTGTGGATTTCTTGTTTTCTTCTACATTTGTTTTTATTTTTACAACCCACCACGATTTAACATTCGGCTTTCTGAATGTTTAGATATCTTTAGTTAAAAGAAGGAACACCCACCCACACACACATTGGAGGCCTAGAAAAAAATAATCTAATGTTTTCAATGTTTTGTCACTGAAAAAGTAAACAATTAAATCTTTGGAGGTAATAATTACTTTTGAGGTCTGCTGGAATAATTTATTCCTTCCCTTTCCTCTTCTACAATAATGGTACATGGTCACAATGATAACCCTAAGAAAAGTTAAGACACTGTTGTTGTCTCTTTGCTCTCTATACCTCCTCCACAAATAAGATATACTATAGAAGAGAATCAAAATGAGCTTACATTTATTACAAATCTGTTATGTACATATTAATAAACACCATTTTACATTTTTTTACAAGTTTTGTTTTTAGTCTCATAGTATGCTATTTTTTTTATAATTACATGTCAAGAAAATTTTGAGCATTCATTTTTACAAAATTTTGAGTTCCGCATTCTCTCCCTCCTTCTCTCCACTCCCCCTTTTGAAAATGGAATGCGGTTTGATACATTTTATACATATGCTATCATGTAAACATATTTCCATATTCATCACAGTTGTGGAAAAAGAAACAGATCAAAAGGAAAAAATGAGAAAAAACGTAAGTGAAAAAGAAATTATTTAATATTCACTCCGAGTCCATCACTTCTTTACCTGGAAGTGCATATTATTTTCCCTAATAAGTCGTTTGAACTTGTCTTTTATCATTGTGTAACTGAGAAGAGCTGAGTCATTCATAATTGATTATACCACAATGCTGCTGACTCTGTACAATATTTTCCTTGTTTGGCTCATTTTAATCTGCATTAGTTTGTACAAGTCTTTCCAGGTTTTACTGAAATCTGCCTGTTCATCATTTCTTATAGCATTATAGTATTGTGTTATATACGTATACCAGTTTGTTCAGACAGTCCCTAATTGATGGTTATCCCATCACTTTCCATTATTTTGCAACATGAATAGGGTTGCTATAATTATTTTTGTACATTTTTCACTTTGTTATGATTACTTTGTCATATATACCTAGTAGTAACATTACTGGATAAAAGGGTATGTACAGTTTGGTTGCCCTTTGGGCATAATTCCAAATTTCTCTCCAGAATGGTTGAATCAGTTCATAGCTCCACCAACAGTGAATCAGTGTCCCAATTTTCCCACAGTCTCTCCAATATTTATCATGTGCGTGTGTATGTGTGTGTGTGTGTGTGTGTGTGTGTGTGATAATAGTCATTCTGATAGGTGTGAGGTGGTAGGTAACTCAGAATTGTTTCAATTTGCATTATGCTAATTACACATAATTTAGATTCCTTTTTAAATGTCTATAGATAGCTTTGATTTCTTTATCTGCTTCTTCGTATCTTTTGATATTTATCAGTTGGGTAATTGTGTGTATTCTTATTAATTTGACTCAGTTCTCTAAATATTTGATAAATAAGGCCTTTATTAGAGACACTTGCCATAAAGATTGATTCCCACTTTTCTGTTTTCCTTCAAATCCTGGTTGTATTGGTTTTGTTTGTACAAAAACTTTTTAAATTTACTATAATCGAAATTTATTATTTCATATTTTGAATTGCTCTCTCTCTTGTTGTTTCATGTATTCTTCTCTTTCCCATGGACCTTAGAGGCAGGCTATTATTTGCTTGACTAATATGCTTATGGTGTCACCTGTTATGTCTTTATCTTGGTATACATCTAGTTGGTGTTCTATTGGTTTCTAGTTTTCTCCGTAGTTTTTGCCAAGTACTGAATTCTTATCTTTAAACCTGGGCTCTTTGGGTTTGTAAATCATTAGGCTACTATTAAGGTCACTGACTACTGTGTCTTATATACCTATCCTATTCCATACTTCCATCACTGTCTTTCTTGGCTAGTACCAGATAGTTTTGATTATTACTGCTTTATAATATAGGTTGAAATCTGATATTGTTAGGGAACCATCTTTTGATTTCTTTCTCCATTAGTTCCCTTGAAATTTTTTACCTTTTATTCTTCCAAATGGTCTTTTTTTTTTTTTTTTACATTTAATAGTGTTTTATTTTTTCCATTTACATGGAAAGATAGTTTTCAACATTCACTTATATGAGATTTGGGGTTCCAAATTCTTTTATTCCTCCCTCTACTGCCCTTCCCCCTTCCCTAGATGGCAAGAAGTCTGATATAATAGATATACATGTGCAATCTTACTAAATATACTTCCATATTAGTTATGTTGCAATAAAAAAAATAATCAGAAGAAAGGAGGAAAAACCAGAAGAAAGAAAAAGAGAGTAAGCATTATGCTTTGATCTGCATTCAGGCTGCATAGTTCTTTATATAGATGGAGAAGGTCTTTTCCATCAAGAGTATTTTGGATATATTTTAGATCATTGCACTGCTGATAAGAGCTGTATATAAAATTTGTTCATCACACAATGCTGCTGTTACAGGGTACAGTGTTTTCCTGGTTCCACTCACCTTACTCAGCACCATTACATGTAAATTTTTACAATTTTTTCTAAAATCCATCTGCTCATCATTTCTTATAGAACAATAATATTTCATAACACACATACACCGTAACTTGTCCATCCAATCCCTAATTGATGACCATCCCCTCAATTTCCAATTCTTTGACACAACAAAAAGTGTTGCTATACTTTTCTACCTGTGGGTCCTTTCCCACTCCCCCTTTCTTAAATATCTCTTTAGAATATAGACCTTGTAGTGGTAATACTGGATCAAAGGGTATGCACAGTTGATCGCCCTTTGGGCATAGTTGCAAATTGTTTTCCAGAATGCTTGAATCAGCTAACTACTCCACCAATGATGCATTACTATTCCAAGTTTCCTACATTTTCTACAACATTGATCTTTTACCTTTTCTGTTATATTAGTCAATCACATAGATTTGAGGTTGTACATTAGAGTTGTTGTTATTTGCATTTCTCTAATCAGTAATGATTTAAAGCACTTTTCCATGTGATTATATGTAACTTATATTTGTTCATCTGAAAAGTGCCTATTGATATCCTTCGATGATTTATTAAACAGGGAATTACTTGTATTCTTATAATTTTGTCTCAGTTCTCTATATATTTAGAAATAAGAATTTTATGAGAAATTTAATGGTTCCTGTTTTATGATTTCCTTCTAATCTTGGTTGCATTGACTTTGCTTGTTCAACACCTCTTTTTATGTAATGTAATCAAAATCATACATTTTGTATTCCATAATGTTTTCTAATCTTTGTTTGGTCATACATTCTTCTGTTCACCGTATATCTGACAGTTCCTTTATTCCTTGCTCTACTATTTTCCTTGTGCTGTCACTCTTTAAGTCTAAATCCCGTACTAATTTTGACCTTATTTTGGTATACAGTGTAATATATTGGTATATGGCTAGTTTCTGCCGTAGTAGTATCCAGTTATCCCAGCAGGTGTTTTGTATTGTTTTGTTTTGTTTTGTTTTTCAAATAGTGAGTTCTTATCACAGAAGCTCGAGTCTTTGGGTTTATCCAACAGTTGATTACTGTAGTAATTGATTACTGTGTCTCGTGTACCTAACCTATTTCACTGATCTATCATTCTGTTTCTTGTCCAGTACCAAATAGTTTTGATGACTGTCACATTATAATACAGTTTTAACTCTTTTACAGGTGGGTAGGCCACCTTCCTTTACATTTTTCATTATTCTCTTTCATATTCTTGATCTTCTGTTCTTCCAGACAAATTTTAGGTCTATAAACTTATATACATATATATATATATATATATATATATATATAGTAGGTTTTGGCCTTTTGATTGGGATGGCACTGAATAAGTAAGTTATTACAGATAAAATTTTCATTTTAATTATATTTGTTTGGCTTAGGAATGAATGATTGATATTTTTCTAATTAATTAGGGCTAACTTTATGTGTGTAAACAGTGTTTTGTAATTGTGTTTATATAGTTCCTGCATTTGCCTTTGAGAGCAGACTTCCAAATATTTTATATTGTTTACAGCAATTTGAAATGGAACTTCTCTACCTCTTCCTCCTGGACTTTCTAAATGATACAAAAAAATACTGTTGATTTATGTGGTTTTATTTTATATCTAGTAGCTTTGCTAAAGTTGTTAATGATTTCAAGCAATTTTTGAGTTGACATTTTAGGGTTTGCCAAGTATACCATCATATCATCTTCAAAGAGTGATAATTAATTTATTTTCCTTCCTCTATTGTTATTGCTAACATTTCCAGTACTATATTGAATTAAAATGGTTACAGTGGGCATCCCTGCTTCACCTCTGATTTTATTGGAAGGCTTCCAGCTTATACTTTTTACAGTTAATACTCCTGATGGTGTTAGATTGATATTGCTTATGATTTTAAGGAATACTTCCTTTATTCCTTTGCTCTCTATCATTTTCAAGAAGAATGTGAGCTATATTTTGTTCAAAGCAGTTTCAGCATATATTCAGAGAATCACATGTTTTCTGTTAGTTTTGTTATTGATGTGATCAATTATATTGATAATTTTCCTAATATTGAACCAACCCTGCAATCCTGGTATAAATCCCACTTAGTCACAGTGTGTTATCCTGGTGGTATATTTTTGTAATCACCGAGTTTCTATTTTGTTCAATATTTTTGCATCAATATTAGTTAGAGAAAATGTCATATAATTTTCTTTCTCTGATTTAAGTCTTTCTTGCTTGGTTATCTGCATGATATTTGTGTCATAAAAGGAGTTTGCAAAAACTCCTTCACCTGTTTTTCCAAATAGTTTATATAGTATTGGAATTCATTTTTCTTTAAATGTTTGTTGGAATTTACTTGCAAAATCATCTGCCTCTGGGGATTTTTTTTTCTATGGAGTTCATTAATGACTTGTTCAATTTCTTCTTTTACCTGATCTGTTGATCTAGGTAATTTGTAGTTTCTAGCAATATGTATTCATTTCACTCAGATTATCAGTTTTATGGGCATATAATTGGGCAAAATATTTCTAAACAATTGCTTTAAATTCTACTTCATCGGTGGTGATTTTAACCTTTTCCATTCTTTCTTTCTTCATTTCTTAATCAGATTGACTCATGCTTATCAATCTTACAGTTCTTTTTTTTATTTTTTTACAAGACCAGGTCCCATATTTATTTATTAGCTCAAAAGTTTTTTTTCAATTTTATTACTCACTTCTGATATTCAAGATTATATCAGCTTACCAATACATTCTACCTCTCTTGTATGACTTTCAAGCTCCTTTTTGAGCTCTTCAGTAAGTTCTGTCTCAGCTTGAGACAAATTCTTTTTTTTTTCCTTTTTGGTTTGCCCATGGATATTTTGATGTTATTGTCCTTTTCTGAGTTTGTTAATTCCTCTTTCTGTCACCATAATAGCTTTCTTTGGTCAGATTCTTTATTGCTGTTGTTGCTGTTTTGTGCATCCTTTTGTTTTTGCCCTTTTTCCTTTCTTTTAAATTTGATCTCTGCTACCAGAGTGGAAAGGATTCTGCCTCAGACTTCTTGTGTTAGTAGCTGTAGGCTCTGGCTGTTTGTCTGTTCTTGCACTGATGTTGGCTTGAGGCCTACAGGGTACCAGACTGTCTGTTGCTGCATTGAAGGTTGAAATGGGGTGTGACTGGGACTGCTGGAGACTGGAGTCATATAGCAGCTTAGCTGGTACTGAGTTTTAGTTTTGGTTATATTGTCTACTGTGTGCTGGGGACTGGTGAAACTTTTCTGCGTTTCCCTGGGGCTACACTGAAGTCCATGGAAATTTGACCACTAGAAGGTACCAGTTTGCCATGGTCTGTACCAAAGCACATAAAGATCTGGCCCCAGGAGGACACCCGTTTTCCTTGAGTTGGGCTCAAGCACATGGAGGTCTGCTTGCTGGAGAATATGTTTGCCTAGAGCTACACTGAAGCACGGGGAAATCTGGCCTCCTTTCTTGTCATGCTGGAGGAAGTCTGTTTGCTTGGTGTTGTGCTGAAGCACTTGGAGGACAGGGCACTAGAGAACTCCTGTTAGCTAAAGGTTATGCTGAAGCACATTATAGTTCTTAGAGCTGCAATCTTCCAGTTCCTCTGACTATATTAAGGCATGGAAGGAGGTTCATGGTGTTGCCATATCTTTGCTCCAGGGCATTGGAGTTCAGGATGTACCACTGGTTTGCTGAGGTGAGGCTTGCTGCCGGTTTGGTAGGAATTTCCTCTACTGCACTGCACTCCTCTTTTTACCCAGTGAAATGGACCTTTCTTGTTGATCCTACAAGTCTTTCAGGCTACAAGACCACTCCGTCCCATCTTTACACTGGCCCTGCTATACTAAGATTTTTTCTAGGTTACTATTTTATGTTTTTTTGCAGGTGAATATATGAGTGCTATGGAGATTCACTACTTACTCCACCATCTTGGCCTCTGGAAGTTCTTTTTACAATAATTAATGCAAAAATTATTTATTTAGTGCCTACAATGTCCTAGGAATCGTGCTAAGTACTATGTATATTATTAGCAAGCAAACAAATAAATACAAGCAGTCTATACTCTCAAGGAAGTCACAGTCTCATAGAAGAAACAAAATACAGAAAAAAAAAAAAGAAAAAAACAAAAGCACACAACAACAACAAACTACCATTTGAAGCATTATAATAGTCCTGAGGTCCATGTGACTTTTCCTCTTGCTATTAACCTGTTACTTTTATAGGGGGAAAAATGTTCTATAATCAGTCACAGTTGCTCTGCAGTCACAAGTATGAATATTGCTAATATTCAGCAAAGTCACTTTATATCTATAACTCTTTTTAGCTAACTATATCAAATTTTTATGTGAGACAATTCATTTTACTAAAAACTTTGGGGTTATAAAACAACAGATTGTATTATAATATGTTTGGATAGATCAGGAAAGGAAGTTGAGAAAATTTTAACCTTTTCTTGGAACATTCCTCAGTCTGAGACTTGCATTCAGAGAAGCCTATACTGCTGATTTCTTCCTAGATATCTTCCTTCTCTATCCCATCTCAGTCTTGTCTTGGTACCATCAGCAATGTGTCCTCAGCCTTCTTCACTTGTCCAACTATTCTATTTGACATGGTGATTCCATCAGCTCCCATCTATTTAACACTTCCCGAGCATCTTCTGACCTCTAATCTTGCATCTACAATTACCTTTCAGGTATTTCAGACTGGATGTCCAGGAGCCATATGAAATTCAGCATGCCCAAAAAAGAACTTATTATCTTTCATTCTAAACTGCCTCCTATTCCTTCTATATTACTGTAGAATGTAACACTATCACAGAGTTCCTCAGGCTCATAACCAGAGTGATCTTAGACACTGCACTATCTCTCACTTCCAAGCCATTTTCAATCCCTTAACAAAACCTGTTGATTTTACTTTTGAAATATCTCACAAATACACCCCCATCATAACTCTGACACAGACATCACTTTAGAGTTCATAACCCTATTACCCCTTATTGTCATATTCTTGCTTTTAGGTTTGTCTGTCTTTCCTCTCCCCATTTGATTCTTTCTTCAGCTAAAAAAATAATGAGTGATGCACAGGTTTGACCATGTTACTGTTTATTACTCAATAAAATTCATTGGCTCTGTATCACCTATAGAACCAAATGTAAAATAGTCTGTTTGGTATTAGAAGTCCTTCAAAACCTAGTCTTCTTCTGATTTCCCAGTATTCTTAAACATTACTTCTTAACATGTACTTTTCAATTCAGTGGTTCTGGCCTTTTACCTCTTTCATGAACAAGAGATTCGATCTCGCAACTTCATGTATTCTCTCAAGCTATTCCTTATGATCAAGAATGTTTTCCATCCTCAGTTCTACATATGAACTTTCATACTTTCCTTTAAATATCAGCAAAAATCTCATATTTTGTAGGAAGCCTTCCTTATCTCTCTTAATTCTTGTATCTTTCTGTTGTTGACTGTTTCCTATATATTTTTAATATGTTGTATATATTTCTATAATTATTGCCTCCCCCAACAGATTATAAGCTTCTTGATGGAAGGCACTGTCTTTTCTTTTTGTATCCCTAGTACTTCTCCAAGTGTCTCACATGTGTGAGAATGCCATTCTTGAGGCAGAATCAAGATAGTAGAGTAAGGGTAAGGACTCATTAGAGATCTCCCCCAAACCCCAGCAACTACTTTTAAAGAAGACTCTAAATAAATTTTAGAGAAGCAAAATATACAAAAAGACATACCAAAACAAATTTCCAACCCAAGACAACTTGGAAGGTAGTCAGGAAAAGGCTGTTGATCCATGGTGAGAAAAGAATACAATCCAGTGCAAGAGAGGCCCCAGCAAACCCAGAGGAGGCCTCAGAACAACTGAAACACTAGCTGCAGTGGAAGTTTCCAGCCATCAGCCCGTAGACACCAAGGAAAACTTGCAAGGTCAGCAGGAAAGGTCTGTTCCAATTGGGTGAAAGTGGAGCGCAACCACCACAGGTATATCCAGCATCCTGTATACCAGGAGCAGGTGTTGTGAGTGACTAAATCATCACCATCAGCCACTGCTTCTACAGTTTTCAACCCAAAGATAGCAAAGGGGTCAAATACCTACTCAAGTGGTGATTGTAGAAGTCTTTTTGCTACCTGCTGCTTTGCACATAATCAGTCCCAGGCCACATTCCAGGACTGCAGTTCTAGGGCAAGGAGGAATACTAGCACATCAGAGTTTGCAGCTTTAATGGATCAAAGATACTCCTCACAGTTCCAGGGCAGGGAAGAATGCTTTTAGTGAATCACAGACCACAGCACAGTCCAGGAGAGTAGTAAACACCTCTCCTTCAATCATACCTCCTTAGAAGAACTGAAAACTTACATATTCCTAGAATTATCTCTAAAATCAGCTGCACAAAACCTTCAGTCTTGTGGTAGTGTGTCATCCACACTGGAAACAGAGATCTAATTTAACAATGAATTAAAATTCAGGTAAAAAACTGGAAAAATGAGCAAATGACAGAAGAAAATTCTGACCTTAGAAAGTTACTATGATGACAAGGAAGATCAAAACACATACTCAGAACAAGATATCTAAGTGAAAGCTCCTACATCCAAACACTTCAATAAAAATATGAGCTGGTCTCAGACCATGGAAAAGCTAAAAAAAAGATTTGAAAATCAAGTAAGAGAGGCAGAGGAAAAATTGGCAAGAGAAATGAAAGTGATAAAGAAAATCATGAAAAACGAATCCATGGTTTGTTAAAGGAGATGTAAAAAAATAGTGAAGAAACAAATAAACAAAATATTATAAAACAGACTAAGTTAAATGGCAGAAGAGGTCCAAAAAGCCAGTGCTAAGAAGAACGGTGCTGGATACACTCCACTTTCACCCAAATGCTTTTAAAAAGCATAATTGGCCAAATGGTAAAGAAGGTTTAAAAGCTGACTGAAGAAAATAATTCCTTCAAAATTAGAATGGAGCAAATGGAAGTTAATGACCTTAGGAGAAATCAAGAAACAATAAAACAAAACCAAAGAAATGAAAGAAAATCAGCCAATGTGACATATTACATTGAAAAATCAACTGACCTGGAAAGTAGCCTCATGAGAAAAATATTTTAAAATTCTCACACTTACCTGAATGCTCAAAAAATAGCCTAGACATCATCTTTCAAGAAATTATGAAGAGAAACAGCTCTTATATTATAGATCCAGAGGGTAAAAAATGAGAAAAACCCTCTAATCACCTCCTGAAAAAGATTCCAAAATGAAAACTGCCAGAAATATTACAGACAAATTTTAGAGTTCCCAGATCAAGGAGAAAATATTGTAAGCAACAAGAAAGAATTCAAGTATCATAGAGCCACAATTACGATAACACAAGATTAAGCAGCTTCTTGATTAAAGGATCAGATGATGTGGAATTTGATATTCTAGGACGAAGGAGCTAGGATTGCAACGAAGAATCACCAACCCAGCAAAAGTGAGAAAAATCCTTGAAGGGGAAAATGGAAATTCAATGAGATAGATGACTTTTAAGTATTTTTGATGAAAGAGTGTAAAAGCAAGTACCCCAACACATACTGGGAGGCTGCTATCACTTGGACTGTGATCTGCTTTTCTAAAAGGAAAAGCAACTTTGAGGGGTCAACAATCACTGTAATTAAGCACATGTATTATTCACTTATTCAGAGGGAAAAGTCAGCACCCTGAACTTCAGAGAAAATACAGAAAAATCAAAATCAACAGATATGCTTCCAGCTGTCTAACATAAGCAACACATGTATCACAGATCATCAGACAGATGCAACTGTGTGACCATTGCATAATACATAGTCAACAGAGAGGGAAACACCAACATCTGAGTTTTCAAAGCTTGGAGGCTGCTTAGAGGCTTCCCAGAGTCTCATCTGGCACACAACACTTCTTCTAAAAACTAATCCCCCAAGTAAAATTGCACCTCAAAGTCTTTAGACACTTTTTAGAGCCAGAGGGCTTCACAGCCCCTGAGAACCAGTGTCTCATTATTGGATAGGGAAGATCTTTTATCACATTAAAATGACAATATAAATGCATATATTGTTTCTAGTTAAAGAAACTCTTGTTTTTGTACTTTACTCCTAGAAAAGATTTTTGGTTGATAAAGGCAAGATTCAATCAGAGGCACTTGATTATTTTTAAACAAAAATATCAAAAGTTCTGCTTGCTATCACAAAGAGCCAGAACCGAATAGACAATTTGACTTTCAAATACATGTTTCAAAA
Source organism: Notamacropus eugenii (assembly GCF_028372415.1). Classification (NCBI taxonomy): domain Eukaryota; kingdom Metazoa; phylum Chordata; class Mammalia; order Diprotodontia; family Macropodidae; genus Notamacropus; species Notamacropus eugenii. Next base: position 249,244,782 of record NC_092877.1, on the reverse strand, counting down.
CAAGAATCAAAAGGTAAACAGGAAAGGGAAATCATAAAAGTATTTGGAAACTGTATGCATTTCTAATATGGGAAGATAATATTTGTGACTCATAATATCTTTCTCCTCATTAGGACAATTAGAAAGAGTATACATAGAAAGAAGGCACAGGTGTGACTCAAATATGAAGACATGACATGTAAAAAATAAAATTAAGGGTGGGAAAGATATGTACCTAGAGAAAGAGAAAGTGACAGAGGTAGATGGAAGTAAATTATCTCACATAAGAGAAAAGAAAAAGTAGCTATATTGGAAGGGGAAAGAAAAGGGGGCCAAGTGAACCTTGCTGTCATCAGAACTAAGAATTCATGTATCTTCCATTAAATCAGATATTAAATAGATTTTCAAAAAAAATGTAAAACAATGTCATTGTTCACAATATTTTTCATGTTTTGGAAAATATGGTTATATAGAGTAAAATGTTATTTATGCTAAGATGCATTGTTTAGTATTTTAAATGAATAAGTAAAAATATATATCAGTTTTGATTTTTAATGTCATAAAAATCAATAGTTAAAACTCACATCAACAAAAGCTATTTCGGGTCCTTGATAAAGTTTCAAACTATAAATTCACCCGGAGTCCTAGATATCTGATAACTGCTGGTTTACAGCATAGCTTGCTGGACTTAGCATATTGAAAAACCTAGGATAGAACCCCATTTCTGATATTTTCTAGCACAGTTCTGTTGGCAAATTACTTAACCTTTCTAACCCTCAGTGTTCTCATCTATAAATTAGAGATAATGATACCTTCTCATATGTCTTACAAGGATTAGTAGTGGTCAGATGAGAGAGAGTCTGTCAAACCCTTTTCAGTGTTAAAGAAAAGCAGAAATTATACTGTTATTGTACTTTCAATAATTTTAGTTTTCTAACTATAGTTGTCTCCTAGAGAAAAACAAGGTAAAACAGGCCAAAGCAATTTATTCCGTAAACATTCAATATTCATTACAAAAGCTTTTTTCCTCAAGGATAATGTCTTCAGGAAGTTCAAAATTATTTCTGATGAAGAAAAGGTTGTGTTAGACACCTTTAGACAACATACAATAGTATGACACCCCTCTCAAAAAATGAAAAGGAAGAACAGCTGAGGATAAAATGACCCTGTAGAAATGTGGGTGTTAAATAAGAATTAGCAACTTACTGGAATATTGAGATTTGTATTTCTCAGTCATGAGAAGGTATGTAGAACTGCTGGAGTCTTTGAGTAGGAAAGTGGGATTGAGTTATAGTTTGAGAGTTCTTGAAGATACACCAATAATCTCAGAGGCAAACTGAAAGGATTGCTTGGGAATCTCAATAGCAAATCTTGACAACAGAAAAAGGGTTAACCTTTTCAGCTTCCCCCAATACTAAGTGAGCTGAGAGGGGAGGGTGTTTGCATATTTATATGGTCTAAGCATGAAATAAGAATGGAGTAACTGAAAAGAGAACTAAGATGTGACAGATGAGGGAGAAATACGAGAAGGTAAATTACAAAAAGCAGCAGATCACTATGTTGGAAAAGGGGATGAAAGGAAACAGGATAGGAAGGCTATGTGGGGTGAATGAAGTCATAATAATAGATAACATTGAGAAAACACAGCTGTTCAATTTTGATTTTCTCTGCCAAAGAATTGTGGTTTTTGTTATGGAACGAAGAGACAAAAAAATGACTAACAGAGACTTGATTTCCAGGACATATAGGGAGTTAGTAAGAAAACGCCTAAACACACTTGAAGACTTTGTCACCAGGCCATGAAAAACAGAGTTTCGGTTACTTTCTTAATTAAGAAATGCCACACTGTACCTGTCTCCAAGATCATGAGGCATAGACAGGTACCTAGTGATTAGAGCATTTAAATATTGTCCATATATAAAACTGAACATAAAAGACTTAAAGCTATAGAACAGAGACCTTAATTTATATTTCTGCCAAAAGTTTTCATATGTAACAAATACAATGGAAATTATTACTGAGTACTGTTAATGAAACAAATACAATAAAAAATAGCCTGTATGACTTCATTGAGAAAAATCATGGGAGACTACCCTTATTTCCTTATTAGCAACATTACTAGAACAGTAGCTTAGAATAGTGGTGCAGATATAGTTTTTTATAGATTTTATCAAAACATTAAACAAATTCTCTAATACTATTCTTATTGGAATGTCAGAAAATTATTAGTTATGTCTTAGTAGAACTAAGGAGATTTAGAAATAAATTAGTAGACCGAAGGAGGAACCAGTAATGTTCAACCTCAACTTGGTTGGAGGTCTCTAGTAAACTGGATAAAGGATTTTGACCTGAAAATTCACTGTTGTACATATTTATCATTATATAGGAAAATGGCTCATGTCCTGCATTTGCAACTCTCAGATATTGAGAAGTTGCCAGAGAAGTTGACAATACTCACCGATAGAATTTTCTTCTCTGGGAGCTCTACATTAAAGACCTCAGAATTCTTATCCCCATACATATCCCTATCTAATACTCAATATCAATATTAAAATAATAACTCTTCAAAGGAATACATATTTCATATCTGCCCGTTATTGATTCTCATACCTCCAGAAGATGACAACCTCATCTTTAACTATTAGGATCCTTATCTTTGCCATGGCACAGAACAAGGACCCTTTACTCTCTGAAACTTTGCTTGATTAATCCTGACGTTTTATCTACCTCTCAACTTTTAAAGGGTTCTTTTCCTCACATTTTTGGTTCCCATTTGAAAATGCAAAAAATGTCTTTCGTATTCACTGGAATGTGATTTCTACCTTTACAATGAAAAGTACTTTCTCAGTTGCAGCTTTTGCAACCAACTACCTTAGTACTATAGCCAAGTCATTTTATCAATCCGAGTTTGATTTTTCATTTTTTTTTCATTTTTAAAGAACTGTTTTCTTCAGTAAACTTTTGACTCTCCTTTTCCATTTGGCTAATTCTGCTTTTTAAAGCATTCTTCTCCTCATTGGGTTTTTGGACCTTTTTATTTAATGCTTTATTAGTAATTTAGTAGTGAGTTCTTTTTAAATTTTAATTTAATTTTATTTATTTTCAGTTTTCTACAATCACTGCCACATAACGAATTTTTTCCTTCCTTCCTCATCCTTCCCTCCTCACTCCCTCCTCTCTCCCTGACACAACATACAATTTTATGTAGATTCTACAGATTCATTCCTATTATATACATTTAAACCATAGTCATGTTGTACAGAAGAATGAAAATGAGTGGGAGAAATCTTATAGCAAATCAAAACGTAATGCAAAAGAAAATTATCTGCTACATTCTGTGATTGAATTCCATAGTTCTTTCTCTGGATTTGGAAGGCATTTTGACTTAAAAGACCACTGGGAATTTTTTAAGTCTTTGCATTGCAATGAGGTTCTAAGATTACCAGAAAAAAATCCTCACGCACGGTGGTTGTTGCCATGTACAAATTTCTCCTACTTCTGCTCCTTTCATTCAACATTAAATCATATGAGTCTTTCCAGACCTCTCTGAAGTCTTCCTGTTCATCATTTCTTATAGCAATAATATTCCAGAGTATTCACATTCATATTCATATTCCAGAGTATTCATATACCGTAATTTATTCAGGCATTCCCCAATTGATGGGCATCCCCTTGATTTCCAGTTTTGTTCACCACAAAGAGTGTTGCTATAAATATTTTTGTACATGTGCATCCCTTTCCCATTTTTATGATCTCTTGGGGATACAGTCCTAGAAGGTGTATGGCTGGGTCAAAGGGTATGCACATTTTTGTAGCACTTTTTGCATAGTTCCAAATTGCTCTCTAGAATGGTTGGATCAGCTCACAGCTCCACCAACAAGAAATTAGTGTTCCAACTCTCCTACATGTTCTCCAACATTTATCATCTTCTTGTTTTTTTGTGTTACTCAATCTGATAGGTGTGATGTGATACCTCAGAGTTGCTTTTATTTACTTCTCTCTAATCATAGTGATTTAGAGCATTTTTTCATTTGACTATAGATATCTTTAATTTCTTCCTCTCAAAACTGTCTGTTCATATTCTTTGACCATTTATCAATTGGAGAACAACTTGTATTTTTGTGCATTTAATTCAGTTCTCTACATATGTTGCAAATGAGGACTTTATCACAGACACTGATTGCAAAAATTATTTCCCAGTTTCCTGCTTCCCTTCTAATCTTGCTTGCCTTGGTTTTGGTTGTACAACATCTTTTCAGTTCAATGTAACTAAAATTATTCATTTTGCTTTCAAAATGTTTTCTCTCTCCTTCTTTAAGCAAAACTTCTTCCATTCTCTATAAATCTGATTAATACAATGTACCTTGCTCCATTAATTTGCTTATGGTATCAATTGTTATCCCTAGATCATGTACCCATTTGAATTTTATTTTTGTGTACAGTGTCAGGCATTGGTGTGTGCCTATATTCCACCTCACTGTTATCCAGTTTTCCCAACAATGTTTTTCAAATAGTGAGTTCTTATTCAAGAAGCTGGGGTCCTTGAGTTTATCAAACAGTAGATTACTATATTCATTGCCTACAGTGTCTTGAGTACCTAGCATATTCCACTTGTCTACCCTTCTGTTTCTTATCCAGTACCAAGTAGTTCTGATAATTATTGCTTTATAATACAATTTGAGACCTAGTAGAGCTAGGCCACCTTCCCTAGCATTTCTGTTCATTAATTCCCTTGATATTCAGGGCGTTTTGTTCTTTCAGATGAATTTTGATATTTATTTTTTCAGTTCTGGAAAATAATTATGTGATAGTATGATTGATATGGCACTATATAAATAAATTAATTTGGGTAAAGTTGCTATTTTTATTATATTTGCTCAGCCTACCCATGAGAAACTGATGTTTTTCACATTTACTTATATTTGATGTTATTTCATCTCTGTTTTACTGCTATGCTCTCATTAATTGCTTGTTCAATTTCTTTTTCTTAGATAGGGTTATTTAAGTATTCCACTTCCTCTTCTGTTAATCTAGGAAATTCACATTTTTTTTTTAAATAATCGTCCTTCTCATTTAGATTGTTGGATTTATGGATATAAAGTTGGGCAAAGTAATTTTTAATTACTGTTTTAATTTCTCATCATTGGAGGTGATTTCATTTTTGATATTGGTAAACTGGTTTTTTTCTTTCTTTTGGGACCTCTTTTGCCATTTGAGTTAGTCTATTTTCAAAGGTATCATTTTCTTCAGCATTTTTTTGAGTCTCCTTTAGCAAGCTGCTTACTTGCTTTTCAAGATTTTCTTGCATCACTCTTATTTCTCTTCCCAGTATTTTCTCCACCTTCCTTACTTGATTTTCAAAATTGGTTTTGAGCTCTTGCATGGGCTGGTACCATTACATATTTATTTTTGAGGCTTTGGATGCGGAAGCCTTGGCTTTTATGTCTTCTTCTAATAATACGCATTGTTCTTCCTCGTCATAAAAGGTGGAAGAAAATACCTGTTCTCCAAGAAAGCAACCTTCTATAGTCTTATTTTTTTCCCCTTTTTGGGGCATTTTCCCAGACTTGACTTTTGAGTTCTTTGTCAAGAGGAGGGTAAACTCCAGGAATGTGTAAGTTCTCAGTCTCTCCAAGGTGGTACAATGAAGGGAGAGAAGTTTACTCCTTTCCTGGCCTGTGTTCTGGTATGGGAGCTACCAAATGTTTTTTTGCCTAGTATCTGTGAGTAGAAATCCTTGTCCAGAGCTTCCACCAACTCCTCCACTCTTCCTCAACCACGACCACCAATAAGGGCTGAAATCCAGATCAGTGGCTCAATTCCCTGAGGGTCTTTAGAGGGAGGGCTCCAAAAATGGCCACTGTCACTGTAGTGGCTGCTGCAGACTGGGCCAGACAATGTTTCCTTTTCACCCAGGTAAAGGAGCTTTCTCACTGACCTTTGAAGCTGTTTTGGGGTTTTTGGGTTCAGCAATCTGTGAATGTCAGGGTGCTGCCAGGGATTCCACACACAAAGCCTGCTCTAGTCCTGTCCCACCCATGCCATGTGTGGCCAAGCCTGAGTTGCTCAGTGACTGGTGTGATATACCTTTCCTGTTGCCCTTCCAGGCTATCTTGTGCTGTAAATCTCTTTCACCCTGTCATTTTGTGACGTCTACTGCTCTAGAATTTATTTGGAGTCACATTTTACAGGCATTTTTTGGGGTGTGGGGGAGAGTGTTTAACAGGTTCATCCTTCTCCCCCACCATCTTGGCTCTGCCCCATTGTTTTCTCACTTATTAAAAGGAAAGGAGAAGAGGGAAAGGCAGCAGGAGTCCAGTATTGGGGGAGAGTTGGTCCCTTCTAGCTTTGTAGTGCATAGCCCATAATCTTACTTGTCATTTATGTGTGTATGTGGTGTGTATATATGTATATATACATATACATATATGTGTGTATGTGTATATATACACATGTATACACACACTCATACACACACACATATATATATGCATATATACACACACACACATATACACACACACATATATATATGTATATATATATATATATATATACATACATATATATATATATATACATTCTATTTGAAAAAGTGTCATGTGAAAGGTTTGGAAGTTTGAAGTAATGAAACTTTACCAATACTTGTTCTGTGATTTAATTATTCACCTCTGCATTCCAAAAATTGAACATTTTAACAGTATATTCATAATTATTATGGTGCGTTTAATGAATGAGGCTCATACGTTTTATGAAAGTTATGAGAACTGATTATGATCATAAGAATCATCAAGCTCTACTTTGGATGCCTAGATGTGTATATCAGACTGACATTACCATTACAGGCTTCTCTTTTCTAAAAATAATGTCAAATATAAAATCAAGTTCATCATATATTTTAATAAAGCATTTGGATTAAATATGCAGGGTGTCTCAAAGTCCTACTGTGTTCTTACAATTATAGATATTTGTGTCTACTATTGCCATCTCAGAAATCTGAATCACTTCCATTTGAACTGTTTTAAAAAGATTGTGAAAATCACCTGGCAGGATAAGGTACCAGACATTGAGGTCCTTGCTGGAACTAAACTGCCAAGCATTCAAGCTGTGCTTCAGAGAGCAACTCTGATGGGCTAGCCTTGTTGTTCAAATGCAAAATGTAGGCTTACCAAAAATTCTATTTTATGGAGATTTCACATGGGGCAGGTGACCACATGGTAGTCAGAAGAAGCGATACAGGTACACTCTCAAGGTCTCTCTCAAGAACTTTGGATTTGATTGTAGGACATTGGCACAGGACTGCTCAGCATAATGTGCCCACATCAGGAAAAGTGCTGTGCTCTATGAACAAAGCAGAACTACAACATCCCAAAGGAAACTTAGGATGCACAAATTTGGAGTGACCATCCCAAATGTTCATACGGACTGTCTGTGCCCAATCTGTGGTAGAGCATTCTGAGCTTGTATTGGTTTGATCAGCCACAGTTGTATACAATGAAACTTCAATTTATCATGGAGACGTCACTTTTGTCCCCTTCAATAATGAAAGACCTCAACCAGCCACATATATTATATACATACATAAATACATGCATACATATATACATTTATGTATATATATATGTATATGTATACACTCACACACAGATAAGTTCATGTGGTTTAAATCTCATCATAACTTTGCTACATATTTTTGATTTGGTTTAGCCCTTAGTCATAACAAACTCTTTAAAGATATAACTTATTTTCCTTTGTAGAATGATAAAAATTCAAACAAACTGATAATGAAAATCAGAGAATTGCTTTTGAAGAAAACAAAAGTAAGATTTTATAATGATCTTTAAAAAAAACTATATTCAAAAACCTTCAAGATTTGAAAATATTGAGAAAATTTGAGAGGTTTGTTGAAAGAAGTCAAAAGTATTTTGAACATCTACTCAATCATGAATCAATAAAGCATTTGGGAATCAGGCTTTATTGTGTGCTATTTCACACTAACAAAAGCAATCTATATCCTGGGAAATGTAGTTGTGGTGCATTTTACTGCCTCAACAAATTGCAATGGCAATAATCAGAGGTTCCCATTTGATGATATTGGCACTTTTCAGAAGTTAAATGCAGTGAAGCCTATTACATTTGTGTCTTATTAACCAGCTTCAAATGGGGCCATGAAGCACTTTGTTCTTACTTTGCAATAAACCCGGGAGACATTTGGCTGCTGGTTAAAGATTTGTCTTTGCCGCAACGTTGTGTAAATTACCATTTACTATAGAGAAAGAAAACGGAAGATTTGAATTGTGATTAAGAGGAAGAACAAGTTAGCGCTGTTCTCTATTTTCATTTCCCTAACCGTGTGAGGAAAGATGGCTCAACATAGGTGTCTCATTTTTATCTGCAAAAGCTACTATTTGTTTGATCTTGAGAGGAAAGGAAATGAAGTTTAATTCAAATAAAACTGTGGATTAAAAATTACACTAGAAAGAAATTTCAGACAATGAATCAATACCTACTAGCTGTGTCGGTACAGTAAGCATTGCCCCTTCAAAAGATGGAGCTCATCAATGTGCATCCTGGAAGTGAGAAAAACAAAAAAAACAACTCATAAAATCTCGGTATCTTTCATTATGTGGCTATTCCTGAATCATAGTCCAAATTTCTGCCTAGACTTAGCTCCGTGGTAAAGCCAGAGCAGGGTAATAATGACTTTCACAGAGCTCCTGACTGCCATAGCTGGTTGCCTTCTTTGGCCTGGCTATTTAGCCCTGCATTCTAAGTTCAGATCTTTGACTTCTTGTTCTTCACACTGATTTGTTTATCTTCAGTAAACGTCTTGATTATCTTTCATTCTGTATATATCTGTCTGGAAACTACAGTGGGGAAACACACATATAAATACAAATCTTATCTGCCTGTCTATGACTTTGCACTGGTAGTCTCTTCTGCTTTTTGTGCTCTCCCTCCTTAACTCTTAGATACCCCAGTTCCTTCCAAATTCAACTCAAATTTCACATCTTTCAAGAGGCTTTTCCTAATAATTCCACCTCCTTTTCCTAGTACAATCTCTCTTACCTTTCATCTAGTTTGTGTCATAAATGTACGTAGTTATTTATGTGTTTTTCTTCTCCATTAGAATGTAGGCCTCTCATGATCAGTAACCATTTTTACCTTTCTCTATATCTCTAGTATTTAGTTTAGCTTTGGCACATGGTAATCTCTGTCTTTGTCTCTCTCTCTCTCTCTCTCTCTCTTGCACACACACACTTACACACTACAAACATATCAAACATTTGCTTCTAAATGCATGGTGAACTGAACACCGTTGTTCTTTTTAATCATTCTGAGGGTAAACTCATTTAGCCTAAAGTTATCTTGATTAAAATGGTAGTGTACATCAGTTATGCAACTTAAATCCCCAAAAAGCTACTACTGGTAAACACTGAGGAATCATTCCACAGTGGTGAGAAGAAAGGCAGAAGTCAATGGAACTGGTTTTGGGAAATGGCAAAATAGCTGCTTTAGAAGGTTCCAAATCAGAAACTGTTTTCACCTTTGCTTTGTTCTTATAGTTCAGGGAAAAGAGTGGCGACTTATATTCAGGGTCTCAGAAAAAAAAAAATCTCCTAGTTATGGAACTGGAAAATGAGAGCTGAGAATGATTTGTTCCTAAAATCTTAATGGGTGCACTGAGGCATCGAAGGCATTTAAATCATTTTTATTCTAAGTGCTTGGAAGGAGAAGCTTTGTTAACTTGTTCAATAATTTTTGAGATGTTAATATGTATCATCTTCAAGCTTTGTGGTATGCTCTATACTATAAGCTATACAGTATGCTCTTGTAATACAATGGTAAGTATCATATAGTTAAGGTTTTAGGAAAGGTGAGAATCAGTGTGGAATAGTCAATGAAAAGACTGTCAAATTTAAGACTGTGAGTTGAGTTTCTCTCACCTCCAGCACATACTAGATGCATGACCCTGAAAGAACTATATAACTACTTCGTATCCCAGGCAACTCTCTAAGGATGTGAAATGCAGGAAAGGACACCTCTCTATGGATAGAGGAAGCACTTCACTGACATCTTCTTATACTAATGAAAACATAAGTCTTATAAACAGAAAAAAGCACCAAACCAAATCAAAGGCATATTTTTAGTTTCAGGACTAGGTGCTTCTTGTAGTCTACCCTACAACATAGCTTTAAAAAAGATTTTGGATTGAAAATAAAGAAACCACTTTGCATCTATAGATGTCATGAGAAATTAGGAAAACAGAGGAATTCACTGTAGACACCCCAAAGGGCCTAGAAATGTGTAGCAAAGTAATGTTTAGTGGAAAACAAAAAAGATTGCTAAGAATACTAACAGTGAAATGAAAAAGCTAATCAAATGAACTTAACAGAGTGAATAGGCTACTCTAGAAGGTCAAAGACATGAGCTGCCCTGCTTTACCACCTATATATGTTTTCCATGACTACAGTAGTTCTCTAAAAGTCTGTCACCTTTATCTGTGTTGTCTTGTCACGCTTTTATCCTAAAATATAATCTGTCTCATGAGGTTCCTGGAGAAAAAATCATAGTCCTGCATATGAAGAGGGTGATATTTCCTATTATTAAGTCAGTTATTTTGCTAATTTTTTTTTAATTACATGCATTGTTCTTTGAACCAAATATTTTCTGGTTGATGTAGTGAAAAGAGATTTCATTTTGCAAGTAAATTTATGATTTTGAGTGATGCTATAAAGTAGATCAAAAATAGGATAATTTTTTAAGGGCACACATATAAAAAGGGCTTAAGGTTCCTCAGATGTAGCCGTGATAATACCTTTTGCTAAGAAAAACATGTGTAAAAAAACCCAACCTAAAGAAAACCTCTCCTTAATTTGAATTCTGCTTTGAATACACTCTGTGAAGGTGACAAACACCTCTCATAAATATGTGTCTCTCTTTTTTGTACTTATTTTATATAAGAGCATTGTGAAAAGTTAAATAGTTCAAGAAAACTTGGAATTTATTTGGAGGACTTGTTATTTAGTAGTTTTTCAGTAGTGTCTGACACTCTGTGTCCTCTTTGGAGGGTTTCTTGGCAAAGATATTAAAGCGGTTTGACATTTCCTTCTCTGGCTCATTTTACACATGAGGAAATTGAAGCAAACAGTGTTAAGTAACTTGTCCAGGGTCACACAGGTAGTAAATATCTGAGATCAGATTTGATCTTTCGTGGATGAGTCCTTCTGACTCCAAGGCTGGCACTTTCCACATTGTGCCACCTACCTGCACTTGCAGAGGGAAAACTGTGGCACAAGAGTCTTTAAATTCCAGTTTACTATTCCAACTCATTTTTTTTCCAAATAAGTAACTATTAGCCATAATGGGACCTGACATTCTCTACATCTTTCAGTCAATTGTGTTTTTATAAATATATAGATTGATTTAGAATATTATTGTAAAAATATGTTTATTTCTTTCTTATGTGTTCATTCAGGATGTTAATATTGTTGTAATTCAATAAATTCAGTTGTGTATAATTTTTGTGACCTCATGTAATATCAATTTAAAAGGAAAGATCTTTCTCATTCATTAATAGGCCCTAATGATTTGCTTAAATCACCTGGAAGCTTTAGTCACATGTGATGGGTGGAGATTGCTGAACAGGCAGAACAGAAAGAGTGGAGCAGAACCAGGAGGAAGAGAGTGAGCATGGTAAGGTCAGAGGAGAGAGGACACAGGCGGGCAGGCAGGTGAGGCTAGGCTCAGACTGCTAAGTGTTTGCTTGTGAAAAGGCCCAGGCCGGTGGGGGGGTGGGGGGGCTTGGGAGTGTCTTTGTCCTCTGCATAGATCATTTTTATTAAGTTTTTGGGCACCATAATGGATTTTGTTTTCTGGTTCTGGGACTTGACTTTCTGGTGTCCAAATAAATGTTATTCTTCTGCTTTTTATATGAAGAGTCTTTTATGATTGAGAATTATGCTGACATATTCACGCTCACCATCAGTGCTGTGAATATTGCCTTGGCAATACAACCCACTTAGGATTTTCTTTGTACAGATACTGAAGTGGCTTGCCTTTTCCTTCCCCATCTCATTTTACAGATAAGCAACTGAAATCAACAAGGTTAAGTGATTTGCCTAGGGTTATACAGCTAATAAGTGTCTAAGGCCAGATTTGAACTCCTGAAAATGAATCATCCTCACTTCTGGAACTCTATCTGCTATGCCACTCACTTCCTAGGATGCCAATGATACAAATTTAAATCTTTTTCTTTATTTTCTGGGAGGAGGTTGGAGACAGAGAAGGAAAATTAGGCGTACATTTTGGTAGTTAATAATTTCAGTCATCATTTTGGGGAAATGAATTTTAAGGATATTTCCCCCTGCCTCTTATGTCTTCTTTTCTTATTAACAAATCTGCCAACAACCTCAAAATTTTCAGTTGCCTAGTCATTTATCCTTTATTAATCACTTGCTCCATCAGTCACTGTGATAAATACTAGTATATAATTTTGTAAAACACACCAGTTCTAGAATAGACCTCTGTATATATTTGGTGTAGTAGAGTTGTATTTACCATCTCTGTTTTACTGCTGTACTCTCAAATATTCAAGTTCACAAAATTGGTGTCATCCTTGACTCGTCATCCTACTTCAACTTGCATATCCAAATTCCAAAACACTTTCCTTGACTTTTCTATCTCTGTAGAATCCACATAATCTTTTCTCAAACAGTCACAATCCTAATTAAGTACATTATCACCTCTAGTCTGGATGATAGTTTTCTAATTGGTCTCCCTCCTTCAAGTCTTTCCCTTTTAATCTCTTATCTACACAACTACTCATGAAATTTTGCTAAAAGCACAGATCTGATCAAGTCACTCTCCAATACAATAAAGCACTGTGGCTCCCTATTGCCTCTCTCTCTCTATTTTTTTAATTGGGCATGTAAAATCTATCATATCCTAGTCCCACCTGCCTTGTCAGCTTTATTATACATTAAACCTCATCAAAATACTCTAGTATTGCATGTCCAATTTTTGTACCTTTGCAATGACTGCCCTGGATGCTTGCAATGCAAGTTCTCCCTCAACTAAGTTTCTCAGAATTCTTAGTTTTTGTTCAGTGAGTAAACCAAACACTTAACAAGCATTTGATCATTTCCAGGTAATATAACAAACACTGAGGATAGAAAAATAAAATGAATCAGTCCCTACTCAAAGAAGTTACATCTTGGAAGGTAAAGATATACATAAAAATATATATGACATATATAAATTAGTCTGACAGCTAGCATTTTATGTGCCTACTATGTTCTCAGCACATACTAATCACCAAGAAAACAAAGAATAACAAGGATATCATACTCCATTTAATATTTAATTTTTTCACAGTTAAATATGAAAAAAAAAATTAACATTCATTTTGAAAACTTTGAGTTCCAAATTCTCTCAATTCTTCTCCCCAAGCTACCCTCCCCAATTATGAAGGCAAGCAATTCCATATAGATCATATATGCGTAGTCACACAAATCATTTCCATATTAGTCATGTTGTGAAAAACAGACAAAAAAAGCACCTCAAGAAAAATGAAGGTAAAAGATAGCATATGTCAATCTGGATTCAGACTCCATCAATTCTCTGTCTGGGATTGGATAGCATTTTTCAACCTCATCGTCTCAGAGGTATCTTGGATCATTTTACTGTTGAGAATAGCTCTGGTAGCCTAATCAAAAAGGATAAATGACTTATCTGTCATCTTAATTGGTTTTTAACACATAACCATGTTCAAAGCTGTGATTCTTACCCTATATTCTTGACTCGAAATTCAGTCTTACTTCATTATGCAATTCTTCCTAAATTCAGGCTTAGGGGTTGAATAGGGATAACAATAGATTGAACAAAGAAATAAAGGTGTAGCCATCAAAAGGGAGGGGTAACCTTATACTAGAAAATGCAAATCAATTCCAATTGATCAAACAGATAAACATTTATTAATTACCTAGTATGTAACTAAAGACAAGGATCTCAACCGATAAAAATTCTCCTTGTTAAGACAAATCATTGGCTTTGAGCAGTAATGTCTATAGCATCAGTGTGATTAAAAAGCAATAATATTTTGCAAGAATTTCTGTTCCAGTTTTGATCTTTGAACTTTAAGTTTAAGATCTTATTTTGCTATAATCTGTGAGATTTTGAGCAAGTCACTTAATTTCTCTAAGCCTCAGTTTCCTCATCTGTCAAATTAGAGGGTAGGGTAGAATTTGCTCTTTCTTCTTCTTTAAAATCAAATGATTTTTTTAAAGTAAGTTATTTTTCAGTCATTTTACAGTTATGTACAAATCTTTGCAACCTCATTTGTGCTGGTTTATTTGTTTGTTTACTTTAGCAAAGATACTAGAATTATTAGCCATTTCTTTCCCCAGATCATTTAAGAAATGAGAAAACTAAGACAAACAGGACTAAGTGACTTGCCAAGAGTCACACAATGAGTGAGAGTCTGAGGACAAATTTGAACTTAGGAACATCAGTTATCCTGACTCCATGGCTGACATTGTTCCCACTTTGCCACCCTGCCACTGCGGTTTTAAAAATAATACTTATAGAATATAGAGGCAAAAGAAATTCACAAGAAAATCTAAAAATTTAGGCAAGAACTCTATTACTTCTGCTATTGGGGCCCGATAGCAGTGAGAACCTGAACCCAGGACTGGTTAGCAATGAGGTGCTTCCTCCAGTACAAGCCAGAAGGAGGCTTCCCCTCCAGTGCAAGCCAATAGCTAAGTTCAAATGCTTGCTCAAGCCAGCATCAAGTTCTTGAATTCAAGTACAGAAAGATTGGAACAGTGCCCTCTCAGTACAAAGTCTCAAAAGGAGAAAAAAAAAATGAGTGAAAAACAATGAGAAAAGATCCTGACCATAGAATGTTATTATAGTGACAAGGAGAATCGAGACCCAAACTTATAAAATGACAATAATATCAAAATGGCTACATACAAATCCTCAAATAAAAATATAAACATTTCTCAGGCCACCCAAAAGAACTTCTCAAATAGATTAATAAGGATTTTTAAAAAGAAAATAAGAGAATGAGAAGAAAAGCTGGAAAAGAAATGAGAATCATTCAGGAGAATCATGTAAAAATATTAAGTATGATGAAGGAATAACAAAAATTATAAAAAGCCAAACACATTCACTGAACAAAACTATTCCTTAAAAATATAATACGAAAGTGCAAGCTAAAGAACCTACAGTACATCATTAAATGACAAACTAAAGTAAGAAGAAAGAAAAACAGAAGAAAATGGGAAATTTTCATTGGAAAGACACTTGATTTGGAAAATAGATCCAGAAGAGATAATTTGAAAAATATTAGCCTAGATGTAAGTCATAATCTCCTCCAATTCCCTCCAAAAGGATCCAGATATCATGCTTCAAAAACAAATCAATGAATTGGTTGTGAAAAAAACAAACAAAACAAAATATCTAGCAAAACATCTAATTAAAAACCCAAAATTAAATATCAATTTGGAAATCCTGAAAATTAAGGACAGATTAATAAAATTGAAAGTAGGGAAACCATTGAACTAAGAAATAAAAGTAGGAGCTGATTTTGTGGGGAAAAGCACAATAAAATAAAAAAAAAAACCTTTGGTTAATTTTTCTTTGGTTGATTTTCTTGTTTGTTTATTTAGTTATTTATTTTTAAATTATTTAGTTTATTTGTTTATTTTTAGTTTTCAACATCAATTTGCACAAAATTTTGAGTTCCAAATTTTCTCACCATCTCTCCTGTACCTCACCCCAAAATGCCTTGCATTCTGGTTATCCCTTCCCCCTATTTGCCTTCACTAATATCATACCCCTATCTTCCCTTATCCCCATCTCCTCTCTTTTCTTGTAAGGCAAGATGGATTTCTATACCCTATTAGCCTATATTACTTATTTCCAAAAACTTTGAGTTCTGACTTCTATCCCTTCCTCCCTCCACACCCATCCCCACTGAGAAAACAAACAATTCAATATAGTTTATACATGTGTAGATATGCAAAAGACTTCCATAAAATTTATGTCCTGAAAGACTAACTATATTTCCCTCCATCCTGTCCTGCCCCCATTTATTCTATTTTCTTAACTTTGTTTCTCCCCAAAGTGTTTACTTCTCATTACACCCTCCTCCCATTTGCCCTCATGTCTATCATCCCTCCCATACCCCATTTATCCCCTTATCTCCTACTTTTCTGTAGTATAAGATACATTTTTGTACCAAATTGAGTGTGCATGTTATTCCATCCTTAAGACAAATGTGATGAGAGTAAGTTTCATTTTTTCCCTCTCACCTCCCTTCCTTTTGCCCTCCATTGAAAAAGCTTTTTCTTTCCTTTTTATGAAAGATAATTTGCCGCATTTCATTTCTCCCTTTCTCCTCCCAATATATTCCTATCTTATCCCCTCATTTTAGTTTTTAGATATCATCCCTTCCTATTCAACTCACTCTGTGCTCTCTGTCTATATATACGTGTGTGTATGTGTGTGTGTGTGTGTGTGTGTGTGTGTGTGTGTGTGTGTGTGTGTGTGTAATCTCTCCAACTACCCAAATACTAAGAAAAGTTTCAAGAGTTACAAATACAATCTTTCCATGTAGGAAAATAAACATTTCAACTTTAGTAAGTACCTTATGATTTCTCTTTTGTTTATCTTTTCATGCTTCTCTTCATTCTTGTGTTTGAAAATGCAATTTTCTATTCAGCTCTGGTGTTTTCATCAAGAAAGTTTCAAAGTCCTCTATTTCATTGAATGACCATTATTTCCTCTGATGTATTATACTCAGTTTTGCTGAGTAGGTGATTATTGGTTTTAATTATAGTTCCTTGGCCTCTGGAATATCATATTAGAAGGCTTTCAATCCCTTAAGATAGAAGCTACTAGATCTTGTGTTATCCTGATTGTATTTCCACAGTACTCGAATTGTTTCTTTCTCGATGCTTGTGCTATTTTCTCCTTGAACTAGCAACTCTGAAATTTGGCTAAAATATTTCTAGGAGTTTATCTTTTCGTATCTCTTTCAAGAGATGATTGCTGAATTCTTTCAATATTTACTTTGCCCTCTGGTTCTAGAATATCAGGGCAGTTTTCCTTGAAAATTTCATGTAAGGTGATTTCTAGGTTCTTTGTTGAGTATGTCATTCAGGTAGTCCCATAATTTTTAAATTTTCTCTCCTGGATCTACTTTCCAGGTCAGTTCTTTTTCCAGTAAGATATTTGACATTATCTTCTATTTGTTTCTTTCTTTTGGTTTTATTTTATAATTTCTTGGTTTCTCATAAAGTCATTAGCTTCCATCTGCTCCAATCTAATTTTTAAACACTATTTTCTTCATTGAGTTTTTGAACCTCATTTTCCATTTGGTTAATTCTGCTCTTTAAAGTTCTGCTCCTCATTGACGTTTTGGACTCTTTTGCCAGTTAAGTTAGCCTATTTTTAAAGGTGTTATTTTCTTCATCATTTTTGGGGGTCTCCTGTAGCAAGCTGTTGACTGGGTTTTCATGATTTTCTTGTTTCTCTCTCATTTCTCTTCCCAATTTTGCCTCCTCCTTTCTTACTTGATTTTCAAAATCCTTTTGAGATCTTCCATGAACTCAGACCATTGTATGTTTATTTGGGAGGTTTTGGATGCAGAAACCTGGAGTTCCTTTGATGATATGCATTGAAAAGATGGAAGAAAATGCCTGTTTATCAAGAAAGCAGCCTTCTATAGTCTTGCTTTTTGTCCTTTCTCGGCATTTTCCCAGTCAGTTACTTGACTTTTGAGTCCTTTGTCAAGAGGAGACTGCTGCTACCAGTAGTCCAGACAATAGTCCCTTCTCCTGGGTGAAATAACTTTCTCACTGACTTTGAAGCTGTCTTTGGTGCTTGTGGATTGAGCAATCTGTGAACTTCTCCTGTTGCTGACTTCCTGAAACCTGTTCTGGGTCCTGTTCCTGCCAGGCAATGTGGGCCATATTGGGCTGCTCTCTACTCCTTGCCAGGTTCCATGGACCTTTCTTGTCAGCCTTCCATGTTTATTTGGTCTGGAAATCTCTTCCACTCTGTCGTTTTGCAACTTCTGCTGCTCTAGAATTTTTTAGACTCATTTTTACAGGTATGGGCTATGGGGAGAGCTTTTACAGTTCCATCTTTCTACTCCACTGTCTTGGTTCTGTTCCCAGTTTATTTGTTAAAAAAAAGAAGAAAAGAGGAAAACCAAAAAACTAGCATGAAAAATGAAAGAGGTGAATTCAGTACCAAAGAAGGGGTTATAACAATTACTAAGAGCCATTTTGCCAAATTATATTCTAACAAATCTGACAAGCTAAGTGAAATGGATTAATGTTTATAAAAACCAAAAACCCAAAAGGGCCCAAGAAAAAGAATGGGAAATTGAATACTTAAATAAATCCATCTCAGAAAATTAAATTGAACAAGCCAAAAATCAGCTTAAAAAAAATTCTAGGGTTAGATGGATTCATAAGTGAATTCTACTAAACATTTAAGGGATAACTGATCCCCCAAGTATATAATCAGTTTTGAAATATAGGTGAAGGACTCCTGTCAAATTCCCTTTTTGATACAAATATGGTGCTGATACCTAAACATGAAAGAGTGAAAAAAATAAAGAAACATATAGATCAATTTCAAAAATGTGTATTGACCCAAAAATATTAAGTAAAATCTCAAAGACAAGATTACAGCAATGTATCACAAGAATCATGGAATATGACCAGGTTGAATTTATATCAGGAATGTACAGTATGTTCAATGTTGGGAAAAAAATCAAGATAACTGACGATATCAATAATAAAATTAACATAAATCATTTAATTATCTCAACAGATGTCGATCGTTTCTGTTGTTGTTTGTCCATCATTCTCCATGACATCAGAAAAATGATGCCATGACTTGTAAGTCAATTGAATTTTAGTGGAAGAGGGTTGTATAAGGTCACCAACTTCACTTTCTTCTGTGTAGCCATCTAGGTCAAGTGGCAAGATAGAGATTGGGATGATTGGTAATGACCTGAGAAAAGCATTTGATAAAATACAATACTCATTCATACCAAAAACACTAGAAAACATAGGAATAAATGGAATTTATTCTAAAATTATAAGTAACATTCGTCCAAAATTCAATCAGTAAACATTATCTGTAATATGAATAAGTTGGAAACCTTCCCAGTATAATTAGTGGTGAAACAAGGATGTCCGTTCTCATTGCTATTTTTGAATATTATACTGGAAAAGTTAACCATAGTAAGAAGAGAAGAAAAAGAAATTAAAAGAATTAGAATAGGCAATGACAGAAACAAAACTGTAACTCTTTACAGGTGGTGTGACGGTGTACTTAGAGAATTCTAAAGAGTAACCTGAAAAAATAGTGGAAATAATTAACAACCTTAACAAAGTTTTAAAATACAAAATACATCCACTTCAATCATTAGCATTTCTATACGTTACAAACAAAGTTCAACAGAAAGAGATAAGAGAAATTTCATTTACAATAATTCTAAACAACATAAAATACTAGGGAGTCTATCCGTAAAGACAAATCCAGGAATTATGTGAACGTAATTAAAAACATTTTTGATGAAAAATCAGGTCTAAAAAATTGGGAAAAAAAAGTATCAATTCTTCATGGGTAGGGCAAGAAAATATTATAAAAGTTATAATTCTAATTAAATTATCTATGTATTCTGTGTCATTTGCATCATGCTGCTAAAAATTAATTTATAATGCTAGACTAAATAATAACAAAATTCATCTTGTAAAGCAAAAAATCAAGAATAGAAAGACAATCAATGAACAAAAGTGTGAAAGGAGGTTTTCTTGTCCTACCATATCTCAAATTGTGCATTATCAAAGGTAATTAATCAAAACAATCTGATACTGTTTAAGAAATACAACGATGGATCACTGGAAAATATTTACTACACAATGATTTGTAGCAAATGACCACAGTAAAATGGAGCTTGATAAATCCAACTTTTTTTGTACAAAAACTCATTATTTCACAAAAACTGCTAGGAAAACTGGAAAACAGTATGGCAGAAAATTGGCATAGAGCAACTTCTCAAAAACTACATCAAGATTAAGTCAAAATAGGTACATGATTTAGAAATAAAGAGTGATACCATAGGCAAATCAGGAGCGTAATGAATAGTTTAGCAGTCAGATTTTTGGATAAGGGAAGAATTTAACATCAAAACAGATACCAAGTGCTACAGAATGTAAAATAATTTTGATTATGTAAAATTAAGAACTTTTTGCATAAATAGAACTAATGTAACGAAATGTAGAAGAAATGCGGAAAAATGGGGGTACATTTTTGCAGAAGTATCTCTGAAAAAGATCTCATTTCTCTAATATATGGAGAACTGAGCCAAATTTATAAGAATACACATCATTCCCTCAATGGATAAATGTTCAAATATATAAACAGGCAGTTTTCAGACAAAGACATCAACGTTATTTGTAGACATTTGAAAAAATGCTTTAAAACACTATTGACTAGAGAAATGTAAATTACAACAGCTCTACTGTTTAAAAAGGTTTCAGATATAATTTGTGGGTAATTTAATCATTGTATTAATAACGCCATTCTATCTTTCAGTAAAAAGATGGTCATGTGGACATTTCTTAGACCTAAGACAACCATGGGGTGGGCTCATGCTATATGGAAGAGTGGGTGTTCCAGAGGGTGACATTCAGCTCTAATTGGTTAAAAATCAATGAGAGAATGAATTTTACAAAGAGGACTTTGAATATGTCATTTACTTCTTAAGTTACCCTCCGTCTTGAGCAATCTATTTCATGAATTTATCCCCACCCAAACCTAAGTAGAACACAATAGCTACCTCACCTAGGTAGGGTCAGAATAAGAAAGACAGAACTTTAAAATCAGGACTTTAGAAAAAGAAGTAAACTCTGGATCTCACCAAATCAATTGTCATTAATAATTATTTCTCCCACAATTCTGAGACAGCACCTCACATCTACCAGATTGGCTAGTATGAAAAAAGGAAAATCATAAATGTTGCATGGGATGTGGGAAAACTGAAACACTAATGCATTGTTGGTGGATCTATGAGCTAATCCAACCATTCTTGAGAGCAGTTTGCAACTATGAGGGAAGGGCCATAAAGTTATGCATTATCTTTTGATCCAGCAATACCAATTATAGACATATATCCCAAAGACATCAGAAAAAAAGGGGAAAATGACCTATTTGTACAAAAATATATTTGTAGCATCTCTTTCTGTGGTGTCAAACAATTGGAAATCCAAAGAATACCAATCAAATAGGAAATGGCAAAACAAATTGTGGCATATGATTGTGGTGGGATATTATTGTGGTACAGAAAGATCTGGAAAGACTTACATGAACTGATGCAAAATGAAGTGAATAGAACCATGAAAATATTGTGCACAGTAACAGTAATATTGTGTGATGATCAACTGTGAATGACTTAGCTACTCTCATCAGTACAATGATAGAAAACAGTCCTAAAGGATTCATGATGAAAAATGCTATCTGCATCCAGAGAAAGAACTCATAGAGACTGAATGCAAATCAAAGCGTATGATTTTCCCTTCCTTCCTTCCGTCTTTCCTTCCTTTTGTTTTTTTTTCTACAGTATGACTGATGTAGAAATGTTTTACATGATCCCATACATACAACTTATATCACATTGCTTACCATCTCAGAGGGTGGAGGGAGGGTTGGAAGGGGTGGAATTAGAAACTTAGAATTTAATAATGAATGCTACAAACTGTTTTTATAACATACAATTGGAGAAAATGAAATGACAAAAAAAGAACTGTGTTAGGAAGATTAAATTTCCCATGAACTAAGCCATGTGGCAAAAGCTAAATAACTGGGAGTTTTGTTTACTTGTGTCTTAATATAGAATAGGTAATTGTGTAGTCTGTGGTCTTTTTGTGTGGTCTCCTCTACAGTCCTGGTGATGTAATGATGGTTAATGGAGACCTACAGGTGGACCTACAAATAAAGCAATGTACAAACACCCCATACAATCCCACATTTGGGGACTCACAACTTCTATCTAGGTGTGTTAAACACCCCACTTCTCCATGGATTTGACTACCTTCTCCAACTTATTCTCACAGTAGCTGAACTAAGTGCTCAAAAACAGATTTATACCACTTAATTGCATTCCAGTCCTCTCAGAGTTCCAGAGGTAACGATCTTTTGAGAAAATATACACCCTATCACTCTATGTTTGAGCCCCCATCTAATCATCCAATATGTTTTCTACCTATAAAACCAAATATTCACAATGACATGATGCTTTTTATATATCAAACATTAACTTAAGAAGTCCAAAAGAAGTATACTAAAGATATAACATATTAAAATAAATGCATATGTAATCAATATATCACAAAACCCATGTAAACAGAGATCACAGTCCCTACATAATGAACTCAGTAGTTATGGTGAAGAGTGGGCTCTCAATTAAAGGAATATGGCAGAGAACATGGGAAGAGAGAAAATTCGTTTGTGTATTGCACATTACAACTCTGAATGGCAGGCCCATTGATGAACATCTCTGTGACAGAGAACTGCTTTTCTGCGTACTGTTCAACTATTGCTCATTACTACTTTTCAGCTATAGAAATCCTTTACCCCTATTTAAACACATTTTTTACAAGCGTTTTCAATTAAGCATTATATTTTAAAAGGTATTTAGAAAGTATTAACTCTTAATCTAGTTAGAAGATGTCTTTAAGCCAAACAAGTGAAAAATTCATCAATTTGTGTTCTCTAGAATATACAGATCAAACTGGCCACTATACACTAATTCTGTGCTGTCCAAACAAAATAAGTTCACAGCAACACATCTCAACTCTCCAGCATAATGAAGCAGCTGCCAAAGGGTTCTTTTTTTCCCCGTCTCAAGCCATATGTAACAGAAAAGAGCAAACAAAAAAGAAACCAAAACAAAACAAAACAAAAAAAAAACCTTTTTCATAAAGTTTCTTCTTTTTCAAACTCAAACTGAAGCTGGAGAACAAAAAGGGTTATATGAATTCTTGGCAAAGGACTGCAATTTTCTGTGACCAGTCAAGAATCACTCCACTGACTCCTGGTCTGATTTCCACTAAGTGCCACAGTTCCAACTGAGTAGCTTTTCAGCTAACACTACTTTTCTTCATCCTACTTTTCACTTCACTGGCTGCTATTGTATTCTCTTGCCTTTTTTGTCATGTCATTCTCTCAGCATTAGCAGCTGCGTCTCAGTGGCAAAAATGAGAACCTGACAACTCTTAGTGACTTAATTAGTTTTGTTGAAAAAGAAACAAGTCCTTAAATATCTACTTTCATATCAAGATTGCTTTTAAAATAATACCCCAGTCTCTCAATGTTTGTGATTTCTCACTTTTCCTAGTTTTACACACTTTAGTTCTAAAATAATATTAGGCAGATCAGCCCAGTTACCATTAACTTTAGCATTTCTAGAGAACTTAAAATGATATTCTCTTCATATTACTTAAATGTTTTTCTTCAAATTCATTTCTTTAATTTCTCAAAGACTAAATTGCTATAGTCATCGACTACTCTGTCTTGGGTACCTAACCTGTTCTCCTGGCCAACACTTCTGTTTCTTTATCAGTACCAAGTGTTTTCGACAATTGTTGCTTTGTAATACAATTTCAGATTTGGTAAAGCTATGTCACCTTCCCTAGCATTTCTTTTAATTAGTTCCCTTGATATTCTGGACATTTTCTTCTTCCAGATGCATTTTGATATAATTTGTTTTTAACTCTACAAAATAATTGTCTGATTGATTGGTAGGGCACTGAATAAGTAAATTGATTTAGGTGGAATTGTCATTTCTATTATATTCACTTGGTCCACCCAGGAGCAACTGATGCTTTTCTACTTACTTAGATCTCACTTTATTTGTGTGAAAAGTGTTTTGTAAGTCTGTTCATATAATCTCTGGGTTTGTTTTGGCAGGTAGACTTCCAAATATTTTATAATGTCTACTGTACCTTTAAATGAGATTTTTCATTCTTTCACTTGTTGTTGGGCTTTGTTACTAATTTATAGAAATGCAGAAGAATTGTGTGGGTTTATTTTGTAGCTTGCCACTGTGCCAAAGTTGTTTATTATTTCAGTAGTTTTTTATTGGATTCTCTGGGATTCTCTAAGTATATCATTGTATCATCTGCAAAGAGTGATAACTTAGTTTCTTCTTTGCCTATTCTAATTTCTTAAATTTCTTTTTCTTCCCTTATAACTACAGCTAACATTTCTAGTACCATACTGAATGATAGTGGTGATAATGGGCATCCTTGTTCTACCCCTGATTTTATTGGAAAAATATTTAGCTTATCCATATTGCACATAATGCTTGCTGAAGGTTTTAGGTAGATACTGCTTATTATTATATGGAAACTTGAATTTATTCCTACACATTCTCCAGTGTTTTCAATAGGAACAGGTGTTGGATTTTGTCAAAAGCTTTTCCTGCATGTATTGAGATAATAATGTGGTTTCTGTTAGATCTGTTATTGATAAGATAAATAATGTTAATAGTTTTCCTAATATTGAACCATCCCTGCATTCCTGGTATAAATCCTACTTAATCATAATGTACTATTCTCATGATAAGTTGCTGCATTCTTTTTGCTAAAATCCTATTTTAAATGTTTGCATCTATATAAACTAGAGAAATTGGTCTATAATTCTCTTTCTCTGCTTTGGCTCTTCCTGTTTTAGGTATCAGAAAAATACCTGTATCATAAAAAGAATTTGGGAGGACTCTTTCTTCCACAATTTTTCCAAATATTCTATATAGTTTTGGAATTAACACTTCTTTAAATGTTTGATAGAATTCAGTTTTGAATCCATCTTAACCTGGAGATTTTTTTTCCTAAGGAGTTCATTGATGGCTTGTTTAACTTCTTTTTCTGAAATGGGGTTATTTAAGTATTCAACTTCCTATTCCGTTAGTCTGGGCAATTTGTATCTTTTCAAATAATAATCTGTCACATTTAGATTGTGAAATTTATGGCCATTCAGTTGGGCAAAGTAATTTCTTATTATCGTTTTAATTTCCTCCACTTTGGAGGTGAGTTCCACCCTTTCCATTTTGGATATTGGTCATTTGGTTTTCTTCTTCCATTTTTAAAATCAAATTGACCAAAGGTTTATCAATTTATTGTTTTTTTCATAGTTTTCTGTATTATTTCGATCGCTTTCTTCATTTCAATTTTATTAATCTCTCCTTTGATTTTCAGTATTTCTAACTGGCATTTACTTGGGGATTTCACTTTCTCCTTTTTCAAGCTTTTCCAGCTGCATGCTCAATTTACTAGTCTCCTCTTTCTCTATTTTGTTCTTGTAGACATTCAAAGATATAAAACTTCTCCTAAAAACAGCTTTTGAACTATCCCATAAAATTTGGTGGACTGTCTCATTGTCATTCTCTTGAATGAAGTTGTTTATTATTTCTATAATTTGTTGTGAAACCCACTCATTCTTTAGGATTTGACTGTTTAGTTTCCAAGTAGTTTTTGGTTTATGTTTCCATGACCTCTGATTACATGTAAGTTTTATGACATTATGATCTGATAAGGATGGTTTGACTATCTCTGCCTTTCTGCACTGGATTGTGAGGTGTTTAGCATCTAGTACATAGTCAGTTTTTGTGTTTGTGCCATGAACCGCTGAGAAACAAGTGTATTCTTTTCTATCACAATTCAATTTTCTCCAGATATCTATCATATCTACCTTATCTAGAATTCTGTTCACCTC
Source organism: Notamacropus eugenii (assembly GCF_028372415.1). Classification (NCBI taxonomy): domain Eukaryota; kingdom Metazoa; phylum Chordata; class Mammalia; order Diprotodontia; family Macropodidae; genus Notamacropus; species Notamacropus eugenii. Next base: position 249,219,000 of record NC_092877.1, on the reverse strand, counting down.
CTTAGCTACTTTCTTGTATATTTTCAGCTTAGATTTATCAAGTTCAGAGAGGGGGAGGTTGAGGTCCCACACTAGTATAGTTTTGTTGTATATTTCTTCCTAGAACTCCCTTATCTTCTCCTCTAGCAATTTAGATGCTGTACCACTTGGAACATATATGTTTAGTAATGAAAATGGTTCTTGTATATAGTGTCTTTTAGCAGGAAATAGTTTCCTTCCTTATCTCTTTTGATTAGATCTACTTCTGCTTTTGCATTGTGTGAGATTAGAATTTCTACCACTGCTTTTTTTTTTTTTACATCAGCTAAAACAAAATAAATTCTGCTGCAACCATTTACCGTTGATCTATGTGTATCTCCCCTTTTCAAATGTCTTCCTTGTAAGCAACATATTATTGGATAATGGTTTTTAATCCATTCTCCTAGCTCCATCTTTGTTTTATGTGAGTGTTCATCCTATTCACATTCACAGTTATGATTACTATCTGTGTCTTTCCCTCCATCTCCTTTCCCCTTGTTTATACTTTAAGTTCTCCCTTCACCTCCCCAATAGAATTTTACCTTTTGACCACCACCTCCCTCAATCTTCCCTCCTTTCTTTCAGTGCCCCTACCTTTTAATCCCCTTTTCCCTTACTATTTCTTCCCTCCCTTTTAGCCTCGCCTCCCTTTTCTTTCCCCCTTCCCCTACTATTACCTTTAGAGCTAGTTGCATTTTTATACTTAACTGAGTTTGTTGTACCCTCTTTGAATCTAATCAGATGAGAGTACCTCTCAAACAATACTCATCTCCCTCCCCTCTTTTCCACCCTTAAATCGCATTTGTTATCAACACATCATTTAATTTATACATACTCCCTTTATCTATGTATCTCCCTTTTACATTTCACAATAAATATACATTTCTCAAGATTAACAAACAACATCTTCCCTTATATGGATGTAAAAAGTTTACCAATCTTGTGTAAGAAGCTTTTTTTTCTTCCCCTGTTTATTTTGTTGTGCCTCTCTTGAGACTTGTGTTTGAAGATCAAATTTTCTGTTGAGTTGTGGCCTTTTCAGCAGGAAGGCCTAGAAATCCATTATTTAATTGAATGTCCATCTCCTTGCTTGAAATGTTATGCTCAACTTTACTGGATAATTAATGATTGGTTGTAGTTCCAGTTCCTTTGCCTTATGGAATATCATATTCCAATTCCTTCATCTTTTAATGTAGAAGCTACAAGATCCTGAGTGATCCTGACTGTCACTCAATATTTGAATTGTCTAATTCTGGCTACCTGTAGTATTTTCTCCTTCACTTGATAGTTCTGGAATTTGGCAATGGTATTCCTTGCTGCTTTTAGTTTGGGGTCCCTTTCGGGAGGTGAACGGTGGATTTTTTCAATGACTATTTTGCTTTCTGCATCTAGGACTTATGGGCAACATTCCTTGATGATTTCTTGAATAAAATTGTCCAGGCTCTTTCTTTTTCATAATGGCTTTCTGGTAAGTGAATAATCATTATATTTTCTCTACTGGATCTATTTTCTAAGTCAGGTGTTCTTCCAATTAGATATTATACATTTTCTTTTGTCTTTCAGTTCTTCAGATTCTCTTTGACTGATACTTGATGTCTCATAGATTTATTAGCTTGTACTTCCCTGATTTTATTTTTTTGTCAAATTGTTTTCTTCAGCTAAATTTTGCATCTCCTTTTCCATCTGTCCAATTGTTCCTTTTAAGGAATTATTTTCACCTTAGGTTTCGCACTTCCTTTTTCATTTGTCCTGTTTTTCTTTTTAAGGAATTGTTCCCTACAGTGAATTCTATTTTTATATTTTTAAAATCATTTGTCAATTTTTCTTCTACTTCTCTAATTTGGATTTTAAAATCTTTCCAGAGATCTTCCAAGAAGGTGCTTTGTTCTTCCAAACAGTTCTTATTCCCTTCTGAAGTTTTGGATAGGTGTACACTCTCAGTACTGACCTCTTTGTTATTTGTGTTTTGGTCCTTGTCCCCATAGAAAGATTCTATCATCTTTCTTTTTCTGCTTTGCTTTTACTTCATGATAGTAACCCTTTTTCTGGCTTTTAAGGTAGATCTCTGCATCTGTGGTACAGGGAGTTCTTTCCCAAATTTCTTGTGCCTAAAACTTGAGGCTTTGTGTGTTGTGGCCTCTGGTACTTTCAGCTAGAAATTAAATGCTGCTGCTTACCTGATGCTGAGTTAGCTGCTGTTTGAAAGCAGAGGGTTGTTAGGTTTTGTTGGATTTCCCTGCAATTACCCTGGAGGTAACTTGTTAAGAATGGGGTAGGAGTAGCCTGATTGCTCCTCTGCTGAGCTAGAACATAGGCAAGCTCAGCTTTCTGCTCTAGTGTATTCCTGATTCCACTGGGGTGCCGAAGCACACCTAAAGTCCCAGTGTTGGCAGTAGCTGAATTCACTCGCTTGGGATTCAGGATTTTCATCAAGTTTGTTGAGGTGGAACTGTCTGGGACAGCTCTGATTCTGTACTGGTCACCTTTGGGCACAGCAAAAGGAACCCTCCTTAGCGATCTTTCTAGCCTCCTGTGCTGAGAGTCTGTTTATGATTTCTGCTGCTCCCACTGTTCCAGGGTTTTTCTGGGGAAATAATCTCTGGGCTGGTCAAGGTCAACAAGGGGAGGGAGATAGCAGTTACCGATGATTCTGCCATCTTGGCTTCTGGAACTGGAAATTCTTGATTTTTTAAATTTCTAATAAGTAAAGATCAACTTATTCCACTTTATAGCATCAATCTTTCCACCCAAGCAATGCACTATTCTAATTTTTTATGAGAGACCTGTGCACTCAAATTTACAACTAGACAAATTTTCTTTCCAAAATTTTCCAAAGTTCTGTCTGACAGATGTTTTCTCTTACACATATTTTGCCAGTTTACATGAAAGCAAAGTTATGTTTCTATGTATGATAATTTACCTCACAAGAAAATATATTGGTAAAAATGCAAAGCTTAAGCAACTAATACACCCCTGCTCACAGTAATATAGTTAATGATATAACTAATGACAGAGAGATGATAATGCTTCTCTCTCTCTTTCTGTCTCTCTGTCTCTGTCTCTCTGTCTCTGTCTCTGTCTCTCTCTGTCTCTCTCTTTTTCTCTCTCTGTCTCATTTTTTTTCTGCTTTCCTTGGCAAGGAGAAAAATTATTGTATTAGAATGGATAGAGCAAAAAAATGTCTAGTAGTTAGTTGACATTATAAATTATGGAGACTGTGTAAAAACACTAAAATACTTTTTATTACAAGATATTGACCACAATGAGAGTAAGAGCACTGACAAATGAGATTTGTAAGGCACTGTCAGTAGGCACTGTTTGAATGGTTGTTGAGCAAAAAAGTGTCATAAGATAGGAGTAGAGCCAATATTACAGGTTTCGAAACAAGAACAAGAATGAAATCTACGTACTCTGTAGGATCATGAAATTCATTTTAATTTCTTGTAACATTCTAGAACATACCATCAAAGTCATCATTATAAAAGGATGCAATAAGCTTTCAACAGGAATAGGTTATATTCGACTAGTATTTCACTTCAGAGTCCTTGTCTGCCACTCAAACCTTCTTACAAAAATTAAGCCCCAAAGTAAAACCTAACCTCAGAGTAACAAACTTTTTAGAATGAGAAGGCATAACCTTCTTACACAGTGACTCAACAGGAAGAAAAAAGGTAATTTAGAACCTCCTACAAAACAATTCCCCTATTCAAGCTTCTCACAATGGGCAGTCCCTTCAATGGGAAGGACAAATCTTTTTTAATCACATTGCTCAGTCAGTGACTGTGTAGTTCTTGCTTTTCATTTAGCAGTTTCTGTATTTCCCTATCGTCTTTATCAAACTGATCTTGGTGTTTGCAAGTGTTCTGACCCAGATAAGCAAATGCAATGCTGTACACCACATCTCTAAAAGTGGCCCATTCGTTTTCTGCTTCACCGTTGCCAACTGTGTGTTGGCTCAGCTTTCTCCCCAAGGTAGCAATAAAATTTTCATGCTTAGAGAAGAGCTCTAAATTGTTGACATTAATTCTTCTGATAGTCATTTTGCTTCAGGGGCTGCACCTTTGATGAATGTGAATATTTAGCTTGGAAAGGATAAGTCTATGATCAGTGCAACAGTCTGCACCACACATTGCCTTTTTCACTCTCGCATAATGTCTGTCTCTTCTCCTTACAATCACATAGTCTGTTAGATGCCCATGTTTGCTGTGAGGGTGCATCGATGAAGTTTTATTGCATTTAGCTGAACAGAAAACAGTGTTGGTGATGGGAAGGTCATGCAATGCACAAGTCTTCAGCAGTAAATGACCATTGCTTTTGCTGTTCTAACTACATTCCTCCCTGGGACTCCTTGCCAAGTCTGGTAGTCTGAGTCTACTCTAGCATTTAAGTGACCCATAATTATAAGCTTATCCTCTTTTGTCACATTTATGATAAGGATCTTTAGGTCTTCATAAAGTTTTTCTTTGTCCTCATCAGGATTCATCATGATGGGAGCATAGGCAATGCTGATTATGGTATGGCATTTTTCTGCAAGGAGCCATCATATTTTCATGAGCCTGTCATTCACTCTTTTTGGCAGGCAGACTAGCTCTCTGACTAGGTTAGTTTTGTTTGCAAAACCTACACCAGCTTGATGGTCCTCCCCTTCACTCTAACCACTCCAGAAAAAATGTGTATCCAGCTCCCACTTTAATAAGCTGACCTTCATTTGCCAGACTTGTTTCACTCAGGGCTGCTATTTGGATGTGATACCTGTGGAGTTCTCTTGCAACGAAAACAGTTCATCTTTCAGGTCTACTGGATTTTGTGTTGTCTGTAAGTGTGCATGTTCCATGTGCCACTGTTAAACGGAATCATCTTAGCAGATGTTTTTGTACATTTTGTACATTTCTTTGTGTTTTGACCATGGAGTGGAATTCCCTACTTGTCATTGTAATCAGTCCAGGGTTAGGCAAGTAGCCAATTTTAGGACACCTTTTCTAGCCCCCTTCCCATCAAAAGGTGAACAGTGTGATCCTTAAAAAGCTACTCAGACACCCAAGAGGTGTTGAATTTCACTGGTGCTTCCAATGAGAAATTACCCTATGGCCTGGGCAGCCTGTGTGGAGGGTTGTGACTACATCTCCCAGTGTATCTGCACCTGCTATTTCATCACTTTCCTGTTTCCAGAAGACTTTGAGGCACAAGAGTAAAATGGTATGGGTAATGCCCTTTGATTCATTTGCAAACTGGATATAAGTGAGGCAGAGTTGCAGGAAGTCATCAGCCTTACTCTCCCTTCCAGAGTCATCATAGTCCAGTGACAGGACATAGTCAAGATGATAGGTGATGTTTCAGAATGCAGTGGATGACTTTGCTGGCTTCAGCGTCTAACCAAGCTCTACGGGTTCCACATCACCATCTTCAGCTGCCTTCAAGGCTGTTGGAAAAAATTGTTTTCATCTGCCCATTTCACCAGAGGAAGTCTTCACATGCTGGGTGTAGATATCTCCCCCCCCCCCAACTCACTAATTTCTTTGAAACCTCTTAGTTACTCTCTACCTGATTTGGTCCATCTACCAAAACAGTTTTCCCGACTGTGCCTACTAAATATACTGCAGCTTCTTGGAGCCAAAGGTGAGAGTTGGGTGGAAGGGATAGACACCAAAGGTGGAAAGAGCCCTGAAAAGGGCTCAGCAGCCATAACACCAAAGTTACTGGTCCTCCCTGAACACACCCTAAATCCCAGGGAAATCTGTAGGATATACCAGAAGGGTGGTTTATTCACCTCTAAGAAGTCAGCATTTAATTCCATCCAAAGTAAAGTAAAAACAAAGCTTAGAGAGATACATGGTTCCTGGCTCAGGCAGATGAAATTCAGTTTTATGCTGATAATAACAATCCAAAACACTTCTATGATTTCATGAAAGCTATTAATGGACCAAAAATCTATGGTGCATCACAACAACTCAGTGCTGATGCAGCTACATTGATTCGTGATAAGGACTTGATCCTAGAAAGATAGGCTGAACACTTCCATAGTGTTCTCAACAGACCATAAAAACAATCAATGCTGAGGCCATTAACCTTTTACCCCAGATTGAAGTCATTCCCTCCTTAGCTGAACTTACAACTGAAGAAGAGGTTTTGAGTGTCATTAGGCTCCTTTCATATAGCGAAGCACCTGATACTGATTCTATTCCAGGTGATACTTACAAGGTAGGTGGACCATTGCTCATACAAAAGCTGACTGAAATTTTCCAGGTTTTATGGCAAGAGGAGGTTATTGTTCTCCTCACACTCCCTGCCAGGAGTTCAAGGAGGCTTCCACTGTCCATCTCTTTAATGGTAAAGGGAGAAAAGATTGTCCTGTGAAAATCACAGGGGGGACTCTCTCTTAGTCATTCCTGGTAAAATTCTTGCTACAGTCTTCCTTAAGAGGCTGATCCTTCAACTGGAAGATGGTCATATACATGAGAGCCATGTGACTTCACAGAGGACCAAGGAACAGTCGATATGGCCTTTGCTCCCTACAACTACAGGACAAATGGCAGGAGTAGAACAGAAGTCTGTACACAATATTTGTAGATTTGATCAAGACCTTTGACATTACAGTCATGAAAATCATGTCAAAATTTGATTGCCCACAGAAGTTCATCAGTATTGTATGTGAATTTCATGATGGCATGTTTGCCCAGGTTCTGGATAGTAGATAATGCTCTCATGTCTTTCTAGTCACCAGTGAAGTGAAACAAGACTGTGTGCTTGCTCCCATGCATTTTATCATGATGTTTTCAGTCATGTTGTTAAATGCTTTCAATGAAGGTGAAACCAAAATCAAGGTCAATTACCATACTGATGTTAAGTCCTTCAATTTCAAAAGGCTACAAACCAAGACCAAAGTGGAGGAAATGTTGGTGCATGATTTTCTCTTTACAGATGATGGTACACTGAATGGAGTCTCTGAAGCCAAGATGGAACAAAGTATGCATCAATTCTCTACTCTCTGTGCAAATTGGGCCTAATAATTACCACTAAGAAAACACAGGTGCTTTATCAACTGCCACCACACCATACATTTGTGGAACCATTGGTTACAACAAATGGAGATGTTTTGAATACTGTGGATAAGTTTACTTACCTTGGTAGTGTACTTTCCAGGGAAGTACACATTGATAATGAGGTTGATGCACGCATTACCATAATTAGCTCAGTGTTTGGGAGGCTCTGAAGAAAAGTTTGTGAGAGAAGAGCTATTATACTGACTACCAAACTCAAGGTCTACAGAGCCGTTGTGCTGACTTCATTGTTGTGCTGCATGGAGAATCTAAGAGTGCCATGCCAGGAAAATGCATAGCTTCCATTTGAACTATCTTAGGAAGATTCTGAAGATCACCTGTGAGGATTAGATACCTGACACTAAGCTTCATGCTTGAACTCAACTGTCAAGCATTTGAACTATGCTGCAGAGATCACAACTCTGATGGCTTGGCCACATTGTTCAATGCAAAATGTATACTTGCCAAAAAGACTATTTTATGGAGAATTCGCATGGGGCAGGCGATCACATGGTGACCAAAATAAGCGATACAAGGACATTCTCAATCAAGGTCTCTCTCAATACCTTTGGATTTGTTTATGGGACATAGCACTGGAACATGGGACACTGGTACAGGACCACTATAGCTGGGTACACTCACATCAGAAAAGGTGCTGTATCCTATGAGCAAAGCAGAATTGAAACAGGACAAAGGAATGTAGTATGCACAGATTTCGAGCAACCACCTCTAATGTTCACAGGGACTATCTGGACCCAATCTGTGGTAGAGGATTCTGAGCTCATATTGGTTTGATCAGCCACATTTGTACACATTGAAAATTCACTTTATTCTGGTGTCGCCATTTTGGTCCTCTTCAAGAAAGGACATTAACCAACCAATCAGAGACACTTTCAGTAAAACAAAAACAGCAAAAGATCCTAATTTGATTGCCATCATACTCCAGTCTTCCAGGAACCCCTTACAATCTAAATGGCCATGGATCCTGGAACAATCAAAGGCAATATACTTCTTGATTATATTAAAATAAAAACAATCAAAGATGCTACTTTGCTTGCCCTTTCATTAAGTAAGATGTTATAGATTCTCAAGTTCATTAACATTGAAGGACCTGGATATGTTCAGGGAAGAATCAGAGGAGACATACTGACTTTTAAAAATTATTTTAAACAATGGTATTGATGTCTTTATTCTCTGGAATATAAAAGTAGAGATAACCATTAGAAGTTACAGATTTAGGCATGATTTTAGGCAAACCCACCAGTGTAAACCAAAAGTGGATCGGACTACCTCAAGATGAGGAGAATTTTCACTGCAGGGAGGTATTTTACAAATGCTGGAGGAAACTATTTTTAAGGTATACTGTAAAATGGATTCATGTTTAGACATGTTTTGGAATTCATGCAATCTTCTCATTCTCAAGTTCTTATTCTCCAATTCCAAGTCACCTATATGGAGAAATTCAAACCCTCTCTAAATATTTTTACCAAATAATTGATTAAATGTAAAGTGATTACGTTTTCTTTATACTGAAAGTAGGCTCAAGACCCTCTCATAATGAACAATATATCTTTTTATAAAGCAAATGGGGGAAAAATCTTACCCAGTATATCATTTTAGAGTTAATATTTGTGACATAGCCAGTTCTGAATCTTCTTTGTCTCTTTTGAACAGCATCTTTTATTTTTCTCTTGAAATTTGGCTATTAACTTTAAAATAAAAGAACAACTAATAGAGAGGTTTTACCTATCCACCACCTCAAAGTACTTAAAAGGATAAGTGTTTTCCTGTTGCTAGTTTTTAAAATGATTAAAAATAATGTAATGGAGGTTGAATTGCAATAAGGACCAATAGAGGCCATCTATGAAAGTAGAGCTTTTCTGACCTACTTGCTTCTGAGACACCACATAGGAACTATGAAGTCTGTTTCTGGATCTATTGGACTCAGCAATGAATAGTTGAAGAAATAAAATGGGCCCTCTTGGGATGCTCTTCCTTTTTTCTCAAAGAAACTGATGATTATTTGAAAGAAATTAGTCCCACCTTGGGAGCTCTTTTCCCTTTTGACTGGACATCTTTTCAAGTCATAAGTATTTTAAGCTGCTTCCCATAATGGTTGTGGTTAGGTAGACTGCATCCTTCTGAAGAACTTTTAAGCACTAATCCTTCTTAAGCCAACTTAAACCTAGATTTTGCCCTGTTCCATTTGTATTTGCTATTTTTTGAGTTTAGGTGAAATTGCACACATGACAATATTGAAATATGCAGCATTAGAACAAACCATACAATTACAGGAGGTGTGAAAATCCTGCATCTTTTTTATCATAGTTAAGTGCTGATAAGAGGACTTTCAGCTAACTAATTCTCTCTAGAAAAGACAACTACTAACAAGTGAATTAATCCAAGCCTGACTCTTTTGGCCATAGAATATGAATCATTTGTTTTTGGACTATACAAAGCTGAAGTGACATGAAAAACTCCTCATATTTTATGTTTTGATAAGTATTTAGTATCAGACTAAAAAGAGAACATAGGATTTATAAAAATTAGATCTATTAGAAGTTTTCCTGTCAATCCATGGTATGTTTTACTTTTTGTTATTCTTTATCTGATAGTATTTGTTTTGTGGGTAAGAAATATATACATGTAGAATTGATCTAAACTTTAAATAATTTGTCCCTAGGGCTTTGGCAAAAAGTGTAGGGGTAACAAGATAAAGAGGTTTAAAAAGAAAAGCAAAACAGTAGTGTCCTCCTCTCACTTAGAAGAGAGATTTTCCTAGGACTTGGAGGAAGTGAATCAGATAGAGGGAAGAAAAACTATATTTCCACTGTTGTAAACAAATTTACAAAACTAAGCTCACCATTTGTTCAATGCTGCTCTTCCTTCTTCTCCTCCTTCCCTTTCTCCTTCTCCGTCTCCTCCTCCTTTTCCTTCTCCTTGTTTCTTCTTCTTCTTCTTCTTCTTCTTCTTCTTCTTCTTCTTCTTCTTGTTCTTCTTCTTCTTCTTCTTCTTCTTCTTCTTCTTCTTCTTCTTCTTCTTCTTTTCTCTTCTCCTTCTTCTTCTTCTCCTTTTCTTCTTCTACTTTTTCTTCCCTATTCTTCTTCCAAAATGTTTTTTGTTGGATTCCCTGGTGGAGAAATTTTGTTTCCATTATTTTATCTAAGAAACGCCATAGATTCCAATGAAAGGAAAAAAAGAAAAACTAAACCAAATATTGAATATTAAATGAGTCCAGCATTAGGCACTTTTATCACATTTTCTTTTTGCTCTCAAGTGACATCTACTAGTTTCAGAAGTATTTATGTTGAGCTTTTCTAAAAAAAAATTTCTAAGATCATCCAACAGTTCTCATTTTCCTTTTTCATGAGGAAGTATCTATATTTCTATATATGATAGAAATGATGGGACCAGTGTTTTATTGATATTGTATAGGTCTTATTTGAATACCCTACACAGTTCATTGGTGCTTATTTTATTGAACTATGCATGCACTTCAATTAGCACTATCACTATTAGTTCCACACAACTAAGTAGTAAAAGAAAGGGGAAAAGTTACATTTGTATATAAATCTATATAGCAATTCCCTTTGTGGTAGTAAAAAAATAGACTCAAAGGGAATGTATATTAACTAGAGAGTGTCTGGACAAAGTAAGGTGTATCACTTCTTAGCTCAAATTAGGGTAAAATAGAATTCTATCAGGCCATAAGAAATTATAAAAGTGATAATTTCTGAGAAACCTGAGAATCCTTGTATGAACTGAAACAGTAAAGTAAGTAGAACCATTTTGCAAAGTAACATTATAGACACAAAGATTAAATATGTATCTAAAACTTTCATGAACGCAATGGCCAATCACAATTACAGAAGAGTGATGATGAAGTACACTAGCAACTCTGTGACACAGGGATACTAGATTCACGGTGTGGAATTAAATACATATATAATATACCTATATTTATACAGACATATGTGTACACGTAGAAAGCATAGACAATGATGCAGTGATCTGTTTTCTTAACTATGCATATTTGTTAAAATGTCCTTATTTTTCTTTCTTTAATGGTGGTAGAGTACTTTAGGAGGGAGGGGGAAAACTGTTCAATGAAAAAATTACTTTAAAGAAAGGAAACTGAAATTAAAATAATTATTGAGGTAACCTCTCAGAGGGAGAAAGTTACAAATATCATCTTGGTTGAAGTAACCTCATTTGTCTTTCTTCAAACCTACTTTTATTTTACATAAAAGTATCAAAACAATGAACTGAAGTGATAATTTCCCAAGAATATAATGCTACAGATCATATTATGTTCTCCTTTGGCCATCATTTTATTAATTCAACAAACATTTATTAAGGCTTACTAAGTTGTTGTTGGTCATTCATTCTCAAAAAAGACAGTAATATGATGAAGGTGGTATCTAGAGTTGCACATTAGCTGAACATGAGTGGGGCAGAGCTGCCTCACTCCCTCCTCCAGATTCTTCAAAGTTGAATGGCAATAAAAAAGATCAAGATGATTGACTCAGGATACAGTGGGTGACAATGGCCTTTCTAAATTAAGGCCTTTCCCAGGTCTCAGTCTGTATGAGACCATACTCATTCAATGACTAAGGATTGTGTTAAGAATTCTGGCCCAGTAAATAGAGCTCTGAACCTGGAGTCAAGAAGATTCATTTTATAAGTCCAAATCAAATCTAACAGTTACTAGCTGCATGACTCTGAGCAAATCAGTTAACCCTGTTTGCCTGAGTTCCTCATTTCCAAAATTAGCTGAGAATAAAATGGCAATCATTCAAGTATTTATGCCAAGAAAATCTCAAAAGTGGCCTTGAAAAGTCGGACTCAAATGAAACAATTACTTAGTGGTAATGTTAAGGCTTGAAGATATAAGCAAATAGATAGAGTTCAAACCCCCTACTCCAGTTTATCAAATAATTCCATGACACATTGAATTAAAGAATCAATTAAAGCACAAATGTACTTGAAACAAATATTTAATCAAATTGATGACATAAAAGTATTTTGAATGGGTAATGACAGATGGTCCCAGAAAAGAAAATTCTTGTAATTTACCGAAAGTATCACCTGTGTCTATGGAATAAGCAAAAACAATTATTCCATTGGCAAGTTCACAAAATAACTCAAATAGTCTAAGTTGCCACAAAAATACTCAGAAAATTCCAGCCAAGTCTCTGAGAGGTAAGCACTTTATTGACCTTGTGTTTGAAGAGACTTCAGACAGGGAAACAAGATACGCTAAGGACACAAATGGACAAAAACAAGCAAAAATGGATAGAGAGAGTAAGCACTAGAAGCAACTAGCATCTTCAAGGATTCTGAACTTTCCACCAGTAAAGAATTCCAACTAGCTCTGGATCTAAGAAAGCATTTCCTTGATCAGGAATTATATACTTCCCTTTCATCCATCCCTTCATTCCATGATATTCAAGATGGTTTTACTCACTTTTTTTCCCTTTGGACACAGTGTATATTTGTGGGAAGCTGTGTCCCACATCTTTGGGAGGAATTTTTGTGTTAATTGTTCTTATTATACCCAGTTTTCCACTTTTTTCCCGAAATTTAATTGAAGTCAAGTTGTATGATTTTAATAAGTTATATACTAGTAAAGGATTATGAGTAACAACACCAGAAACTGAGGGCCTCAGAGTTAGCCGTAAAGCTAACTCTGTTTTTAATTTTACTCCCTGGGGAACAAATTGGTGAATGTGAGTGGGAGTACAGGGAATATCTCCAGATAAGTTACTATCACGTAAAAATGAATATATGAAACATTTATTTCTTTCACAGAGCTCACCTTCTACTGGGTAAACAAAAATCTGTATATACCCAATCATATACAAAATACACAATCTCCAATGGTAGGAGTTGAGAAGAAGCTAACAACTGCTTTGCAATTTGACTTTCAAAAGATTAAATGACCTTTCCTGATTTTTAACACCCTACCCGAGAAATGTATATGCATAAATATAGATATAGATATATGTACACATATACACACATATATATATACATACACATATTTTAAGTGCATTTCTATATCTATCTAAATACAAATATAGATGTAGATTTATATTATATATAAGTATATGTGTGTATAGATAGATAGATAGATACATAGATAGATAGACAGATAGATAGATGTATATATAGATATATCCTAAACCAAAGCCCATTGGTATAAGACACTGTTGTTATTGGTGGAAATGAATGCTATGCCCTGTATGAAAGGCAGGGTAGAGTTGTTGAGAGAGACAACTCTTGGCTTGCCCTTTTCAGGACTCCTCCAGCTTTAAATCTTCTTTGGGACTAATTACCTCAGGAAAGTGTTTCTGACTTCTAGATTGAGAGAGAGGATGACAGAGATCAACCTCACTTGAGCTTTCAAAAGAAAGACTCTAGAACGACTTAATATGGAAGCAACAGACTCCTTCATGTCCGTGTCTCCAGCATGCTATGCTAGTGAATTAAGGCAGCTTCCCTTTGGGGAAGAAACAGGATTCTCTCTCAGCTGAGCTGTCATTACATTTCCAAGGGGAGAATTCTTCTACTCTGTACTATTTGTTATATATGAACCTGTATATAACTTAACTGATTTTTGTTTTGCTACCATTTGGATAATTGAGTTTCTTTGCTATTTACTCTGTGTGTTCATTTTGGACCTGGTATGATGGAAAAAAATGTTAAGTCTTAGATATTAATATTGGGTCTTCCTTTCTGGGAGAAATTAAAAATAAGTAAAATTTAGAGTGAATTTGATCACATGCTTCTAGACTCATGATATTCAAAAGAGTATACAGACATGATCCTTGCTCTGTACACTGACACCTGTCAGGAGAGCTGAGAGGCCTCCATTGCCAACTCCTGTCTTTCTTTATTGACAGGAATATAGTCTCCCTTGGAGAGATATGGGGAGGGAGCAGTTAGAAATATCTATTATCTCCATTTAAGATGCACAAAGATAGACTTCACCACAAGTAGCCTATTCTGCAGATGACTACCCCTTCCTTTGCTAGATATGTAATCTGTAGTTATTTATCTATGAACATGTTTCATCCTACCCCCATCAAAATTCAACATAAATTCATTGAAGAAATTGACCATCATAGCATTGAATTTGTGTCCCTGGAAGACTCATAATCTTTGAGGTCAGAGATTCTTAACTTCTATTTGTGTTTTACACCCTTTTCACAGTCTGGTGAAACTTATTGATTCTTTTCTATTCTGAGAGCATTATTCTGTACTTTAAATGCATAATATGACATGTGATATTATAAAAGAAATTATATTGAAATACAGTTATGAGAATGATGTTTAAAAATTCAGTAATCTCAGGTTAAGAATCCTTGTGATTAACAAATCCTTGTTATGTTATTTGAGTAATGGGCGATAGAGCTTCCTGCAGTCATAAAAGAGAATGGCATGCATTCCAGTTGTTTTGCACATTTAAGAAATGGAATGAATGTGGAACAATATTTAGTTCAGTTAGTCAGGGAAACAGAATGCACCGCAGCAAGAGGGCATAACATGAAATCAATTTAGAGAAATATTTGTTCAACCTAACCATTTTTCATCTGTAGGTAGATTAGATATTTATTTCTTGTTTCTTTATTTATATAAAGTTCTAGCTATTGCATTCATTCATTATACACACACACACACACACACACACACACACATGTGCGCGTGTGCAGATTATGAATCCCAGTCATTCCTAATTAGATGGCAATAAGCAAATACAAAGTCAGCCTCCATGTCTACATTGGAATTGCTTTTAATTATGCTATGGAAAATATGTTTCAGTGTAACTCACTCGTAAATATGCAGGAGAGGATTTGGGGAAAATGGTGGAGTAAGTCAGAGACTTCAAAGTTCTCAAGATTTTCCTCCATAGGGTGGAGCCAAGATGGTGGAGTAGAAAGACACACATATGCCAGCTCCGAAACCCACAGCCCATAAAATATCTGTAAAAAAGAACTCCCAACAAATTCTGGAGCAGCAGAAGCCACAGAACAACCAAGCAGACGAAATTTCTGTTCCAGAAAGCCTGAAAACCTCTCGCAAAAAGTCCGTCATGCTGCGGACCTGGAGCCAAGCCCAGCCCTGCCTTGGCTGTGTGGCACCAAGAGGAGCAGATCTGAGCAGGCTTCAGGGACAGAATCTCTAGCAGTCACGTGGGTCCCTCCACCCACGGGCTCCAAAGGTTGGTGAGAGGGTCTTCTTGACTTGTCAAGAGGGGAGTGGGGTGCCCCCATAACTCAGGCCCCCTCGGGAGGCAGCAGCAGAGTCGGTAGCAGACCTGGGCTCCCAGAGCAGGCAAGAGCCCAGATCCATTGTTGAAAGTCTCTGCACAAACCCCCTGAGGGAACTGAGTCTGTGAGGTGGCCCTGCCCCAACCTAAGCAGCTGAACTTAATTCTCACACTGAATATCAGCCCTGCCACCGCCCAAAGCCCTGAGGCTGGGAAGCAGCATTTGAATCTCAGACCCCAAGCACTGGCTGGGCGGATCTGGAGGCCAAGTGGGTGTGAAGAAAATATTCAGAAGTCAAGTCACTGGCTGGGAAAATGCCCAGAAAAGGGGAAAAAAATAAGACTATAGAAGGTTACTTTCTTGGTGAACAGGTATTTCCTCCCTTCCTTTCTGATGAGGAAGAACAATGCTTACCATCAGAGAAAGACACAGAAGCCAAAGCTTCTGTATCCCAGCCCACTCAATGGGCTCAGGCCATGGAAGAGCTCAAAAAGGATTTTGAAGATTTTCCTCCATAAGAGTTAATATAACACTTTAGGGTGAGCAAAGTGTGGGTGGAGATAAATAAGAATAGAGGCATAACTGAGGTCTTCCAGGGACACTTTGAGAAGATGTGAATAAAAATTCCAAGACAACACTGGATCTTAGTGACTAGGGTCCATTTTAACAACAAGCAGCAAGCTCTGGAGAATGTTGGTTTGAGAAACTGTCCTGGCCCCAGCCATAGAAGCTCTCACGTCCAGAATGATGAGGGAAGTTGCACGTTTGATCCTGCTAAGACTGAGGGAACTTTGCTGATAAGGACCACCAAACCGAGCTCTGCTGGGAAGAGCAGCGGGGGCAAGAGTGATCCATCACATGCCCTAGTGAGTGCCAAGGCAGTGGGGCAGAAAACCCCTGGATGTGGGCACTTATATAAGGTTGGAGATTTGTCTTTGGTTCCAGGTAGGAGGGGAGAACTGAAAATCTGGGGCAAGAGGCATCATTTCCCATACCCCAGGGCTAGAGGTGATAATAACAATTAAGCTATAACCCCCAAAATACACAGGTATAGCAGAAAAATTCCAACATACAAAGCTATTATGGCAATGGAGATGACTGGGATTCATCTTCAGATGAGGATATTGAAGTAAAGAAACCCCTAAAAAGTAATGTCTTGGCAGAGCCAAGATGGTGGAGTAGAAGGACAGACCTGTTCTAGGTCACTATCCATAGTCCATAAAATATATGTAAGACATGACTATAAACAAATTCTAGAGCAGTAGATGACACAAAATGACAGAGTGAAAGACATCTCTAGTGCAAACCAGCCTGAAAGGTTCACAGGGAATGTCAATTGCACCTAACTCAGAGAGGAGGCATAGCTCAGTCTGGGTCATGAAGCACAGACAGGACTGGAGCAGGCTTCAGAGTGTGAAATCATGGATAGCAGTTGCTGTTCCCAGATTTCTCAGTGTGTCAAAACCAAAGACAGCTTCAAAGGTCAGTATAAGCTCTTTCATTTCAGTTATAGGGTAGGACAGTCTGACCCCAGCCCTGGCTCCATGGTGGTAGCAGACAGTGTGGCAGCAGTATACACTTTCAAGTCCCTCAGCCTAAAGACATTGGGGGAAACTATCAACTGATCTGAGTCTCAGTCCTCAGTGGAGGTCCTGGGGTAAGGAGAAGAGCTGATATTGTGAAACTGGTGGTGACTGTGGAGAAGGAAATGTACTCACAGTTTCAGGGCAGAAAAAACTGTTTGTGGTTGTTAACAGACAAGACTACAGGTAAGGAGAGGAGTAAACTCCTCTCCCTTGATTTTGCCACCTTGGAGTAGAGTATACCCTCCACTTGAAAAAGGACTGAAAAGTAAATCAACTGGTTGGTAAAACGTCCAAAAAAAGGAAAAAATTAAAATAAGACTCTAGTAAGTTACTTTCCTGTTGAAAAGATATTTTGTACCACCATTTCAAATGAGGAAGACCAACGTATAACATCAGAGGAAGATATCTAAGTCAAGGCTTCTACATCCAAAACCTCCAAACAAATATGCAATAGTCTCTGCCCATGGAAGAGCTCTAAAAGGATGTTTTTAAAATTTTATTAATTTTATTTATTTTTGGTGTTCTACAAACACCACCATATAACCTAGATTGTTCCTCCTACCTTCCCCCTCCCTCTCTGAGACACCTTACAATTTTATGCTTATATTTAATACATTCCTATTAAATGCATTTTCACTATATTCATGCTGTGAAAAAGAATTAAAATGAATGGCAGAAATATTATAACAAACCAAAATGTAATAATTTAAGGAATTATTTTCTCCATTTAGTTTTTGTACTACCTGTTCCATCTGACCAATTTTCCCAGGTAGGTTTTGTTCTTTCTTTTTGCATTTGTCCAATTTTCCCAGTGAGGTTCTGTGCTTCTTTTTCCATTTGTTCAATTTTCCTTTTTAAACAGCTGTTCTCTTCAGTGAGTTCTTTTTTCACACTTTTAAAATCATTGGCCATTTTTTCTTCCATTTCCTTTCTTCCAGGAGCGCTCTCTGTGCATATAACCATTTCATAGTCTCTTCTGAAGTTTCAGGTGGGAGCACAATCTCAATACTGACCTCTTTGGTTTTGGTGTTTTGGTCCCTGTCCCCATAGAAAGATTCCACGGTCTTTTCCTTCCTCCTTTGCTTCTTGCTCATGATCCTGAGACTTTGTGTGTTGTGGCCTCTGTTTCTTTCAGCTAAACACTGAAGAACCTGATGCTGAGCTGGCTGGTGTGTGAAAACAAAGGCAATTGAATTATGTTTGTGTTTCCCCGAATTAGCCCTGGAGCTAGCTTGTTACATTTGGGAGAGAGGTGATCAGGTCATGGGAGATCTCCTAAGCTGAGCTAGAACAAGGGCAAGCTCAGCACTTGGAGATCCTGGTTGCTTTATTTTCTTCCCATTTTCCCTGTAATGCTTAGGCACACCTGGGTCTACTGTGAGCCTCCTCCCCTCTAGAGTACTGGCTGTCTGGGACAGCTTAGTCCTCTGCCACAGTAAGAGAAATCCCTCTTAATTATTTTCCTAGCCTCAGGTGCTACAAGACTGTCTGCCCTTTCTTGATCCCACTGATCCAGGATTTTCCTGGGAAAATATTTTATGATTCTTTCAAGATCAACAGGGGAAGGGGGAGAGAACATTTACTGATCACTCTGCCATTCTGGATCCCAGAAGTTCGAGTAGGTGACTAACAGACATTTCTTCTGCAGGTTGAAAGTCTCATGTGCAGCTGCTTCAGATACCTGGGCTTCCTTTCATGGTACTCACTTGCTTGGCTCCATTGGACTCTTGCCCTTAGCTGCTGTTACATTGTGCTGCCTCTTCCTCAGACCACTGCGAAGCTTTCCTCCTCAGCCATGCCACGAATGGCCAGGAAGTGCTGTACTGGGCTCTGTGTGCTCCTGCACCTCATGGAACAGATTCTTCCCTTTGATCATCCAGTTTGTCCTGGGCTGTGAAACTGCAACAGTCTATCTCAGGACATGAAAAAGTTCAGAAGAGATTTTGAAAATCAAGTAAGAGAGGTGGAGGAAAAATTTGGAAGAGAAATGGGAGTGATGCAAGAAAATTATTAAAAGCAATTCAACACCTTGCTAAAGGAGATACCAAAAATACTGAAGAAAATAATTCCTTTAAAAATAGGCTAACCCAAATGACAAAAGACGTCCAAAAAGCCAATGAGGAGAAGAATATCTTAAAAAGCAAATGTGTCCAAATGAAAAAGGAGGTTCAAAAGTTCACTGAAGAAAACAGTTCTTTAAAAATTAGAGTGGAACAGATGGAAGCTAATGACTTCATGAGAAATCAATAAATTATAAAACAAAACCAAAAGTATGAAGAAAATAGAAGACAATGTAAAATATCTCAGTGGAAAAACCACTGACCTGGAAAATAGATCCAGGAGAGGCCATTTAAAACTGTTGGTCTACATGAAAACGGTGATCAGAAAAACAGCCTAGACATCAGTTTCTAATAAATTATCAAGGAAAACTGCCCTGATATTTTAGAACAAG
The DNA here is from genome assembly GCF_028372415.1 of Notamacropus eugenii. Lineage (NCBI taxonomy): Eukaryota > Metazoa > Chordata > Mammalia > Diprotodontia > Macropodidae > Notamacropus > Notamacropus eugenii. The sequence goes on along the minus strand of NC_092877.1, from coordinate 249,199,634 downwards.
AGGGTAAAATTGAAATGGAAAGAAATTACCAATCATCTCCTGAAAGAGACCCCAGAAGCAAAACTCCTAGGAATATTGTAGCCAAATTCCAGAGTTCTCAAGTCAAGGAGAAAATATTGCAAGAAACCAGAGAGCAACAATTCACGTATTGTGGAAATACTTCCCCTGAAGAATTATACTCAATTTTGCTGAGTAGGTGATTCTTGGATTTGATCCTATCTTTTTTTTTTTTTAATTTTTAACACAGTTTATAACAGATAAAGCAATTCAAACTAGTGGCTAGGTGATACATCTTTTTAAAGCATTTACAACATGGACCACAAAAGAATATTTTTTTAAACATTAACCAACTGAGACACAGATAATATTTATGTTGCTAACTTCACAAGCTCTTCACCTAATTGTCTCCACAGTATTACTAAGAATTAAAGGACCCAAATTTAACTTTGTTGGTCTAAAGTCTTATGCCTAATAGTTTAATTTTAGACAACCTCGGATGTTCCCCTACCCATAATCTGTAATTAATAGATCTGATATTAAGCTTACAAACCTTTTGGCTACAGGAAATTGCCACCAATAGTAGGGACATTGCAGGGATACAATATCTCCCAAACTCCATATCAGTTCCAAGCAGGGGTAGATTACCCACTTGCATTCAGTCAGGCTTGAAGTCTGCCATTTGTCAGTGGGGAAACTGAGTCAGGACAATTCTACCTCAGCCCATGCTGAACAGCTGTTCTCCCACCCTTCCCTTGAGATCCCCTATGCAGTTCATACCAGCATCTCCTCATCTTACTGGCATCATGTATTGGAGGCTCAGAACGCCTTTCTTGCTACCCATACCTGGAGTTAGACTCAGGATAACAGTCACTTAATAGTCCCATAGCATCTAAAAATGGCAAGTTCCAATAACCAGGTTTCAAATATGATTATAGTTTCACTTTGGCTAAGGAAATTTTTTCAGGCAAGTCTTAAGTAGCTTACATGTTTTTCTATACATGGTCTAGTTCACGAATAAATAGCAATCATAAAATCTAATTTACCATTAAAACCTTGACTTATCTATCAATGCCATATTTTACATGAGGTTACCTTCCTCTTTGAAATTTAGACTGAAATTCTTTTCTCCAATCTAAAGATGTCATTGACTTATTCTCAGTAATTAATTCATTCAATTGTTTTAATACCAGTTGCTTTTACCTCACTTTGTAACATGTTCAATTTTTCTCCCCATCACTCCCCTCCCACTGCTTTCTAAAACCTTGCATTCTGATTACTCCTTCCCTCAATGTACCCTTCCTTCCATCACACCCCACCCCTCTCCTATCCCCATCTTCTCTCTTTTCTTGAAGGGCAAGATAAATCTCCATGCCCTTATCCCTGTAGTTCTTATTTCCAGATTATTTGCAACAAAAATTCTCAGCATTCGTTTCTAATACTTTGAATTCCAACCTCTCTCCCTACCCTCCTCCTTCCTCAGCTCCCCTGAGAAGGGAAGCAATTCAATACAGACTAAATATGTGTTGTTTTGCAAAAGACTTCCATAGTAATCTTGTTATGTAATACTAATTATATTGCCCTCTGACCTACCCTACCTCCCCTTATTTCCCCCCTTACAATTGACCTTGTCCCTTCTCGAAAGTGTTTATTTCTAGTGACTTCCTTCTCCCATTTGCCCTTCCTTCTAACATTCCCCTCATTCCACTTGTCACCTCCTCTCCTACTTTCCTGTGGTGTATATAAATTTTCATATAAAATTTAGTGAGCATGTTATTCCCTCCTTCAGCTACATATGGGGAGAGTAGCTTTGTTCCTCCCCTCCCTTTCTCCCTTATTTCCTCCATTTAATAAGACTTTTTTAATCTCTTTTATGAGCTATAGCCTGCCCCATTCCATTACTCCCTTTCTCTTCCCAGAATTTTCCTCCTTCAGCCTTTAATTTTTATTTTATTTCTTTTGTGTATGTGCATGTGGATATCATCTCTTCTGATATAACACACCCTATACTCTCTATCTATGTGTGTGTGTGTGTGTGTGTGTGTATACAGTCTCTCCAACTATGCAAATACTAAGAAAGGATTCAAGAGTTAAAAATATTTTCTTTCCATGTAGTAATGTAAACAGTTCAGCTTTAGAGAGTCTTATGATGTTTCTTTTCTGTTTACTTTTTCATGCTTTTCTTCATTCTTGTCTTGCGAAGTCAAGTTTTTAAATACAGATCTGGTCTTCTCCTCAACATGAAATCTTGAAAGTCGTCTATACCACTGAATGACCGTTTTTTTCCCCTTCAAGTATTATATTCAGATTTGCTGGATAGGTGATTCTTGGTTTCAAGCCCCGTTCCTTTAATTTCTGAAATATCCCACTCCAAGCCCTTTGATCGCTTAATGTTCAAGCTGCCAGATCCTGTGTTATCCTGATTGTATTTTCCCAGTTCTTAAACTGTCTCCTTCTAGATGCTTGCAGTATTTTCTCCTTTATCTGGGAACTCTGAAATTTGACCACAATATTTCTAGCAGTTTCTCTGTTTGGGTTTCTTTCAGGTGGTGAACAATGAATTCTTTCAATATCCATTTTGCCCTCTGATTCTATAACATCAGGACAATTTTCCTTGATAATTTCATGGAAGATAATGTCTAGGCTCTTTTTTGGATCATGACTTTCAGGCAGTCCAATAATTTTTAAGCTATTTATCTTGGATCTATTTTCCAGGTCAGTTGTTTTTCCAATGAGTTGTTTTAGCTTATCTTTTTTTTTTTTTCAAAATTTTGGTTTTGTTTGCTAACTTATTGGTTTAATTCATAGTCGTTCTTTTCCCTGGACTAAATTCTCTCTTTCAATGACTTATTTTGTTCAGTGAGCTTTTTGAGCCTTCTTCCATTTGGCTAATTCTGCTTTTTAAAACCTCCTTCTCCTCTTTCGCTTTTTGGATCTCTTTTTCCAATGAGTTATCCCATTTTTAAAGCTGTTATTTTCCTCAGCATTCTTTTGGTTTTCTTTTAGTAAGCTGCTAACTTGTTTTTTAAGGTCTTCTATTGTCTGAGCCAAGTTTAAGTACCCTTTGGAGGCAGCGGCCTTGACTTCCTCCAACAGTATGCTTTGTTCTTCCTCATCAGAAAGGATAGGAGAGACACCTGTTCCCCTAGAAAGTAACCTTCTGTGGTCTTATTTTTTTTCCCTTTTCTGGGTATTTTCCCAGCCAGTTATTTGACTTCTGAGTCTCATCTCCACAACCACCTCACCTCCAGTTCTGCCTAGCCAACGCTTGGGGGCAGAGATTCAAATGCTGCTCCCAAGCCTTAGGAGTTGTCAGGGCGGGGGGAGGGGGGGACTGCTATTCAGTGTGAGATTAAATTCAGCTGCTCAGTTAGGGGCAGGGCCACGACAGGAGGCTTAGTTCCCTCAGGGGGTTTAAGCGGAGACCTTCAATAATGGATCCAGCCTCCTACCTGTTTTAGGAGCCCCTGTTGGCTGGTGCCTCCACTGCCGCCTCCCAAGGGGGCCTGAGTTATGGGGGCACCCTGCTCCCCTCTCAGCCAGCCAAAAAGAATCTCTCACTGACCTTTGGAGCCTGTGGGTTGAGGGATTTATGGTGTTGCTGGAGATTCTGTTCCTGAAGCCTGCTCGGATCTTCTCCTCTTGGTGCTGCATGACCAAGGCAGGGCTGAGCCCTGCTCTGGGTCTGGTGCATGACACACCTTTCCAATCAGTTTTTCAGGTCTCTCTGGAACAGAAATCTCCTCCAGTCCATTGTTCTGTGGCTTCTCCTGCTCTAGAATTTGCTGAGAATTCTTCTTTACAGGAGTCTTATGGGCTGTGGGGTAAGAGCTAAGGGTCTGTGTATCTTTCTACTACATCATCTTGGTTCCTCCCGATCCTATCTTCTTTGACCTCTGGAATATCAAATTTCAACATCTTCCATCCCTTAATGTAGAAGCTGCTTAATCCTATGTTATCCTGATTGTACTTCCACAATACCTGAATTGTTACTTCTTGTCTGCTTGACCTGGGAACTTCAGAATTTGCCTACAACACCCTGAAGAGTTTTCATTTTGGTATTTATTTCAGGAGGTGATCGGTAAATTCTTTCCATTTCTACTTTACCCTCTGGTTCTGTAATATCAGGGCAGTCAACCTTGATAATTTCTTGGAAGATGATGTTTGGGCTGTCTTTTGGATCAGGGTTTTCAGGTAGACTAATAACTTTTAAATTATCTCTCCTGAATCTATTTTCCAGGTCAAAGGTTTTTCCAATGAGGTATTTCACATTGTCTTCCATTTTTTCATGCTTTTGGTTTTATTTTATAATTTCTTGGTTTCTCATAAAATTATTAGCTTCCATATATTCCTCTGAAAGAGATTTCCAGACCAGGAAAGCCAGGAAGTCCAACAGGAAAGGTCTATTGCATGAGACTCAGTAGCTGTTATTCACAGATTTCTCAAACCACAAAAAAACAAACACAGCTTCAAAGGTCAGTGAGAGTCAGATGGGTGAAAGGAACAAGGTTTGGTTCTAGCCCCTGCCCTATTTACTTTTAGAGTCCTGCATCTAAGGACCCTCGGGATATGAGCAGGCAATTTGGGTCTCAGTCCTGAGTGGTGTTCCTGGGATTAGGAGGAGCAATGGCATGGTGGAGATACTAGAGTCTCTGTAGAGGGAATCCCACTCACAGTTCCAGGGAAGAAAAGAGTGTTTGTTGGTCCTAGACCAGAGCACAAGCCAGGAGAGGAGGAAAACCTTCTCCCTTGACTGTGGCACCTTTGAGTAACTGAGAACTTACAGGTCCCTAGAGTGTACGTTCCACTTGACAAAGGACTCAAAAATTAAGTAACTTGCTGGGAAAATGCCCCATAAATGGGAGAAAAGAAGATTATAGAAAGTTAATTTATGAGTGAAAAGATTTTTTTTAATTTTTAATTTTATGTATTTTCAGTATTCTACAATCACTATCACATAAATTAGATTTTTCCCTCCATCCCTCTCATTTCCCCCATCTCCTTCCTCCCTCCCAAAGACAGGATACAATTTGATATAGGTTCTACACATACATTCCTATAAAATACATTTTCTCTGTAGTCATGTTCAATAGAACAGTTCTTTCTCTGGATGTGGAAGGAATTTTGCCTTAAAATTCCATTGGTAATTTTTTTTAAATACTTGCATTGCAATGAAGTTGTAACTCTAGCAGAAAAAATCCTCCCACACTGTGGTTGTTGGTGTGTACAAAGTTCTACTATTTCTGCTCCTTTCACTCAGCATCCCATCATATAAGTCTTTGCAGGCCCCTCTAAAGTCTTCCTGTTCATCATTTCTTATCTCACAATAGTATTCCATTACATTCATATACCACAATTTATTGAACCATTTCCCAACTGATGGGTAGTCCCTTGGTTTCCAGGTTTTGACCATCACAAAGAGTGATGCTATGAATACTTTTGAACACTTGAGATCCTTTCTAATTCTTATGATCCCTTGGGATATAGTCCTAGAAGTGGTATTTCTGGGTCAAAGGATATGCACACTTTTGGAACTCTTTGGGCATAGTTCCAAATTGCTCTCCAGAATGGTTTGATCCACTCACAGGTCCACCAACAAGGAATTAGTGTTCCAACTCTCCCACATCTTCTCCAACATTTATCATCTTCCTGTTTTATCATGTTAGCTATTCTGATGGGTGTGATGTGGTAAGTCAGAGTTGTTTTGATTTGCATCTCTCTAATCAATAGTGATTTAGAGCACTTTTTTCATATGACAATAGATATCTTTAATTACTTCCTCTGAAAACTGTCTGTTCGTATCCTTTGATCATTTATCATTTAGGGAATGATTTGCGTTCTTGTACATATGATTCAGTTCTCTGTATATTTTAGAAATTAGGCTTTTATCACAGAATCAGTTGCTAAAATTCTTTCCCAGTTTTCTGCTTCCTCCTAACCTTGATTGCATTTGTTTTCATTTTGCAAAACTTTTCAGTTTAACTTTATCAAAATTACCCATTTTGCACTTCATAGGGCTTTCTGTCTCTTGTTTAGTCAAAAAACTCCCCTTCTCCATAAATCTGATGAATACACCATTCCTTGCTCCACTAATTTGTTTATAGTATCAATCTTTATAGCTACATCATGTAGCCATTTGCACTTTATTCTTGTGTACAGTGTAAGGTATTGATCTATGCCTACTTTCTGCCACACTGTTATCCAGTTTTCTCAGCATTTTTTGTCCAACATTAAGTTCTTATCTTAGAAGCTGGGGTCCATGGATTTATCAAACAGTAGATTCCCATATTTATTGTTCCTAGCCAATTCCACTGCACCACCTTTCTGTTTCTTAGCCAGTACCAAGTGATTTTGATAATTGCTTCTTTAAAATACAATTTGAGATCTGGTAGAGGTAGGCCACCTTCCCTAGAATAACTTTTCATTAGTTCCCTTTATATTCTGGACATTTCATTCTTCCAGATGAATTTTGATATTACTGTTTCCAACTCAAGAAAATAATTATGTCATAGTCTCATTGGTATACCACTAAATAAGTAAATTAATTCAGGCAGAATTATCATTTTTATTATATTGTTTCGGCCTACTCAAGAGCAACTGATATGTTTCAACCTACTTATATCTGACTTTGTGGGAAAAGTATTTTGCAATTGTGTTGATATAACCCCTCAATTTGTTTTGGCAGGTAGATTCTCAAATATTTTATAATGTCTACCCCAGCTTTAAATGGGATTTCTCTTTCTACCTCCTGCTGTTGGAATTTGTAAGCAATGTTTAAATTGCAGAAGACTTTTGTGGGTTGGTTTTGTAACATGCAACTTTGCAAATTTTTTTTTTATTTAGGTAATTTTTTTTTAATTTAATTCTCTAGGATTTTCTAAGTATATCATCGTATCATCTGCAAAGAGTGATAACGTAGTTCCTTTGTCAATTCTAATTCCTTCAATTTCTTTTTCTTCTCTTATTTGTACAGGTAACATTTATAGTACCATATTGAATAATAGTGGTGGAAACAAATCCTTGTTTCACCCCTGATCTTATTAGAAATGTATCAAACCTATCCCCATTGCATATAATGCTCTCTGAAGGTTTTAGGTAGATAATGCTTATTATTTTATGGAAAGTTCGATTTATTATTATGCTCTCCAGTTTTGTGTTTTTTTTTTTTTTGTAGGAATGGGTGTTATATTTGGTCAAAATCTTTTTTCTGCATCTATTGAGATAATCATTTGCTTTCTCTTAGGTTGTTGTTGATATGATCAATAATGTTAATAGTTTTCCTAACATTGAACCAGCCCTGCAATTCTGGTTATCATGTACTCTTCTCATGATAAGTTGCTGTGTTCTTTTTGCTAAAATCTTATTCAAAATTTTTGCATCTTTATGCATTACAAAAATTGGTATATTATTTTCTTTCTCTGTATTTTGTCTTCCAGATTCAAGTATCAAAACCATATTTGTACAACAAAAAGATTTTGGGGGCATCCCTTCTTCCCCAATTTTCCCACCTATTCTATATAGTTTTGGAATTAACTTTTCTTTAAATGCTGGAAAGAATTCACTAGCACATCCATCCAGCCCTGGAGATATTTTCCTAGAGAGTTCATTGGCGGTTTGTTCATTATTATTTTTTTTCTGAGACGTGACTATTTACATATTCAACTTCCTCTTCTCTTAACATGGGGAATTTGTATTTTGTTAACTAATCATCTATCTCCTTTAGATTGTCCAGTTTATGAAAGTTGGGCAAGCAATTTCTAAAGATTTTTTTGATTTGCTCCTCATTGGAGGTGAGCTCACCCCATTCATTTTTGATATTGGTAATTGGTTTTCTTCTTGCTTTTTTTCAGTCAAATTTCCAAATGTTCATCAATTTTATTGGATTTGCATAAAACCAACTCATAGCATTATTTATTAGTCATTAGCTTTCTTAATTTCAATGTTATTAATCTCTCCTTTGGTTTTCAGTGTTTCTCATTTGTTATTTATTTGAGGATTTTCAATTTCTTCTTTTTAGAACTTTTTTCAGCTGCATGACCAATTCATTGATCTCCTCTTTCTCTATTTTATTCATGTAGGTATTTAAAGATATAAAACTACTGCTTTTGCAGAATCCCACAAGATTTGGTAGGTTGTCTCATGATTGTCATTCTCCTGAATAAAGTTGATTATTGTTTCCACAATTTGTTGTTCAGCTCACTCCTTCTTTAGTGTTAAATTATTTACTTTCCAATTAATTTTGGTCTATCTTTCCATGGCTTTTTATTACATATATATATTTGTGTTATGATCTGAGAAGCATGCATTGAACATATCTGCCTTTCTGCCCTGGATTGTGAGGTCTTTATGCCATAGTACATGGTCAGTTTTTGTATGTATGACATGTAGTGCTGAGAAAAAGTTACATTCCTTTCTATATCCTTTCAATTTTCTCCAGAGATCTATCATATCTACCTTATCCAGAGTTTTATTCGACTTCTTAACTTTTTTCTTGTTTATTTTAAGTTTAGATTTATCAAGTTCAGAGAGGGGGAGTTTGAGGTTCCCCACTAGTGTAGTTTTGCTTTCTATTTCTTTCTGTAACTCCCTTAACTTCTCCTCCAACAATTTGGATGCTATACTACTTGGAGCTTATATGGTTAGTATTGATGTTGCTTCGTTGTCTATGATGCCTTTTAACAGGATATAGTTTCCTTCCTTACCTCTTCTGATTATATGTATTTCTACTGTTGATTTGTCTGAGATTAGGTTTTTTATTACATTTTTTTTATTGCATTATGATCTGAGAAGGATACATTGAACATATCTGCCTTTCTGCCCTGGATTGTGAGGTTTTTATGCCATAGTACATGGTCAGTTTTTCCTTCTGAGGAATTATTTTCTCCATTTAATTTTTGTGCATCCTTTTCCATTTGTTCAATTTTCCTTTTTGAAGAGATGTTCTCTTAAATGAGTTCTTTTTTCAGACTTTTAAAATCGTTATCCAGTTTTTCTTCCATTTCCTTATTCAGCTCTTCCAGTAGTGCTCTTTGTTTAAAGTCCCTTCTGAAGTTTTTGATGTGAGTACAGTCTCAATACTGACCTCTTTGGTATTTGTGTTTTGGTCCTTTTCCCTGTAGAAATATTCTGTCATATTTTCCTTACTGATTTGCTTCTGATTTTTGATGATGATGCTTCGTTTATTTTGACCTCTGGTTCTTTTAGCTAGAAGCTAAGGAACCTAGTACTGAATTGGCTGGTGTGAGAAAGTAGAGATCAGGTGAATTCTTATTTTTTTTCCCCAAATTAGCTCTGAAGCTAGTTTGTTAAGTGTAGAGGAGGGGTGGTGTGGTCATGGGAGATCTTCTCAATTGCACTGGAGCAAAGTTAAGCTGAGTGGTTGGTGATCCTGGCTGCCCTATTGTTTTCTCATTTCCCCTGAAGTGCTGAGGCAAGCATGGGGTCCTTGTCTTGGTGATTGAGAGGCTCCATCCCTCTGGAGTTTCGGACCTCTTCCTGGTTCACTGAAGTGTGGCTATGTAGGAAAGCTCTGTTCCTCCACCACAGTAAGAGGAACACTTCTTAGCCATTTTCCTAACCTCACATGTTAAGAAACTGTTTCGCCCTTTTGCTGATCCTTCTCTTCCAGGAATTTTCTGGAGAAATATTTTATGGTTCTTTCAACTCAAAAATGAAAGGGGAGAGACCATTTCCTGATCACTTTGCTATTTTGACTCCCAGAATTTCTAGTAGATGACTTACAGTCATTAAATCTGTGGGCTGATATTCTCAGGAGCAGCTGCTGCAGATAACTTGGACTCCAAGGCTTTTACTCATCTCCACTGGACTCCTGCCCTGGGCTGCTATTTTACCATGTTGCAGCTGCCTCTGACTGCCCCAGGTTTTCCTGCTTGGCCCTGCCTGGGCAGGAATACACTGTGCTATGTGCTGTAGGCTCCTCCATCATTGTGGAACACATCCTTCCTATCGACCTTCTTGTCTATCTTGTTCTGTGAATCTGCCACATGCTGTCTCCTGTTGGATTCTGCACCTCCAACATATGGTCAGATTCTCTTTTTAGAGGTATCTGAAGGAGTCTATGTAAGAGCGTAGGGGATTAGTTGCTCTCACTCAGTCATCTTGGTTCCTTCCCTCCTAAAATATATCTTCTTTGTTACTTTGGATGTGGAAGAAGAAAGTATAGCATCAGAGAAAGATATAAAAGTCAGGGTTTCTATATTCACAAGCTCCCAAAAAACTATGCAATGGACTCAGGCCATAGAAAGAGTTCAAACTGTATTTTGAAAATCAAGTAAGAGAGGTGGAGGAAAAATTAGGAAGAGAAATGAGAACAATGCCAGAAAATCATGAGAAGTGAGTCAACAGCTTGATAAAGGAGACCCCCAAAATGCTGATGAAAATAAGAAGAAAATAAAAATATACTAATCTAAATTACAAGAGTCCCAAAAAGTCAATGAGGAGAAGAATGCTTTAAAAAGCAGAATTAGCCAAATGGAAAAGGAGCTTCAAAAGCTCACCGAAGAAAATAGATTTTTAAAAATTAGAATGGAGCAGATGGAAGCTATTGACTGTATGAGAAACCAAGAAATCATAAAACAAAATCAAAAGAATAAAAAAAATTGAAGACAATGTGAAATATCTCATGGGAAAAACTTTGAAAATAGACCCAGGAGAGATAATTTTAAAATTATTGTTCTATGTGAAAACAATGATAAAAAAAGGTCCTAGATATTGTCTTTCATGGAATTAACAAGTAAAACTGCTCTGATATTTTAGACCTAGAACGCAAAATAAAAATGGAAAGAATTCACATATCATCTCCTGAAAAAGATACCAAAAGGAAAGCTACTAGGAATAGCAGAGGCAAATTCCAGAGTTCCCAGATCAAGGAGAAAATATTTCAAGCTGCCAGAAAAAAACAATTCAAGTATTGTGGAAATACAATCAGGATAACACAGGATTTGGCAGCTCCTACACTAAGGAATGGTAGAGCTTGGAATATGATATTCCAGAGATCAAACAAGATAAGGTTAAAATAAAGAATCACCTACCCAGCAGAACTAATTATAATGCTTTAAGGGAAAAACATGGAATTTCCATGAAATGCAGGAATTCCAAGCATTCTTGTTGAAAAGTCCAGAGCTGAATAGAAAATTTGACTTTCAAATACAAGAATCAAGAGAGACATGAAAAAGTAAACAAGAAGGAAAAACCTTAAGGAACTCATTAAAATTAAACTGTTTACATTGTTGCATGGAAACATGTTATTGTAGCTAATGGTTTCTTTTTAGGTATTAGAGTAGTTGGAGGGAATATACATATGTAGGATATATATATGTAGGTGTGTAACGCTACATATGTATGCCTAAAATATATATCTCTAAGTATGTATATGTACATATGTGTATATCTGTATGTGTGTATATTTGTATATGTGTGTCTATATGCATATATGTGTATGTGTATATGTGTATGTGCATATATGTGTGTATACATATTTATATGTATTTGTACATATATACACACATTTATACATACATACACACACATATACATATATATATACACACACATACACAGATATATGCATGTTTAGAGAGAGAGAGAGAGAGTGGGAGTTGAATATGAAGGGAGAATACCTAAAAATAATTATGGTAGAATGGAATGTACTAGGACTAAGAGAAAGGGAAAGGTAAAATGTAGCAAATCGTCTCACATACAAGAGAGAAGAAAGAACTTCTACAATGGAGGGGAAGAGGAGGAGAGGGAGATCAAAGGAAATAATTGGGCCTTACCCTCATGGGATTTGTATTAAGGAGGTCATAACACTCTCAATTGGATACGGAAATCTATTTTACCCTGCTGGAAGGCAAGGGGCAAGGGAATAGTAAAGGGAAGAAAACAAATAGAAGAAACAGCAAATATTGTTGTGGGAGTACAGGTCAAAGGAGAGATGGGAATAAATGAGGGCAGGACAGGACAGAGGGAAATGTGATTAGTTTTTTACAACATAAATATTATGGAAGTAGTTTGCATTGTTATATGAGTACGACCTATATTCAAATACTTGTTTTGTCAAAGAGGATGGGTGGGGAAGGAGGAAGAGGATATGGTGCTCAAAACTTTAAGAATGAATATTAAAAATTATCTTGTCTCACAACTGGAAATTAAGCTATTCAGGCAATAGAGTATAGAAATCTATTTTGTGCTACAGGACAATAGAGGGAAAGAGAGATGAAAGAAGGGTGGGTAATAGAAAGGAGGAGAGACTGGAAGAAGGGGCAAATGGGGTGCAGTTTTTCCTGTGGTGAGGGGTGGGGATAGATGGGGAGTAAATTTTGAATTCATACTCTTGTGGAACTTAATGTTAAGAACTGAAAAAAAAATAAATTACATGTTAAAAAAAAAATTCCAATTCACAAAATTGGGGAAACAATTCACCATTTATATGAAAAGGATATAAGGAAATTTAGAGAAATGCATAATCACTCTAAGTTACCAGTAAGATAAAGAAAACATTTTTAAAAGCTGGAAAAAATAAATAATAGTTTAAAAACCAAATGACAGGTAGAGGAAAAAATTAAGAAAAAAAAGAATATTCCAAGAAAAAAAAAGGTTAGGAAAGGAATGTTAACCAATTAAACAACTAAATGACACCATGAAAATTAAAATTGGGCAAAGTGAAGTCTCTAGAATTATAAGAGAAGAAGAAATAATTAATCAAAATGTGAATACTGAAAAAAATAGAAGAGAAGGGAAGTATCTTACAAGGAAAACAACATATTTAGAGAATAGATTAAAAGAGAAAATATAAAAATGATTAGATTAGCTGAAAGTTATGAACAAAAAACAATATTGATGCAATATTACAAGAAATATTTTTTAAAAATTCCTGACATTGGAACAAGAGGACAAAGTAGAAAGAGGGAATGTCCATTGCTCATCCAGAGATCCTATGAGGAAAACTCACAGGAATATCACAGGCAAATTCCAAAACCCACAGGTCAAGGATAAAATATTAAAAGTATCATGATTAAAACAATTTAAATATATTGGTGCCATAATTATACTCACACTAGACCTAGCAGCAGAAACAATAAAGGACTGCTTGTCTTAGAAAATAATATATTGAAGAGCACGGTAACTGGGACTTTGGCCAAAAATAACATACCTTGCTTCAGAAGTATTATCCTAAATTTAAAAAATGGACATTTGATAAACTCTCAGACTTCCAAGATTTATTATTAAATACTCATGAACTTAATAGAAGATTTGACATACAAGAATCAAGAGAAATATAAGGTACATATGAAATACTGATTATAAGGGATTTATAAATACACACACACACATATATATGAACATATGTTTATAAATGTGTATATATACATATGTTTATACGTGTGTGTATATATATACATATATGTCTAAGGTTCTTATTAATAATTGTGTAACTGAAGTAAGATTGATGGAAAGGTGAGTAGAATGTCAATTTAAAAAGTAAAGCCGTTTAAGAACAATGAAAAAGAATATTCATACAAATGAGGTTCAAGAAGAATGATACAGAGGAATTAGATGGAGAGGAGGGCTGGTAGTTGTGACAATCTACTCTCGTTGAGAATGGGTTTAAGAGGGAAAATACATATATATTTAGAAGAGTATAAAAGTGTTCCAAATTCAGAAGAGATAAAGTGGTGGGGGCATAGGGAGGGGAAGGATCTTTAGATGGGAGAATGAGGGTGTGGGAGGGGGATGTAGAAAGGCATTTAGATTTTTTGGAATGGGAAGAGAGGAGGAATCTTTGGAGGGGCTAGGCAAGGAAGCAGAAGTCAAGTAGAGGAGACAGGATGGTTAGGAAATAAGAGATACGCAAAATACAACAAACAAAGATCAGCAGGTGAATGTGTTTGGTACAGTATATGTCTATGTATGTATCTATGTATATATGTATATATGTGTGTATGTATCTGTAGCTATAGAGAAACATATGTAAACTTTATTGTAGCCTTCCAGGGGGTGGGGTGAGGTCAGAAAGAACAAAGTGAAAAAGTGCACAACAAAGAACAAAAGAAATCACAAGGAAGCAAAGGAAAGATGGGCAATGTTCACCACAACAAGAAATATTTATCATAAAGGCTTTCTTGAAATGAAAATTTATGGAATTCAGGGGGGGCGGAGCCAAGATGGCAGAGTGAAAGCAACAACTCACCTAAGCTCCTGGACAAACTCCTCTGGATATCTCTGAAAGGAGAATCTGACCAAACTTTGGAGGTGTGGAATCCAGTGGGTGACAGACTTTGACAGATTCGGAGCCCAGTTTAGACAGAAAGGTCCACGGGAAGGATCTGTTCCGCTGGGGTAAGCCCCCAGCGCACAGCACAGCGTGGTCAGCGCAACAGGGCGGAAGGGACCTGAGAAGCCTGAGAGTGGCGAGCAAAACCAGCAGAGCAGGAGACAAGCCAAACCGAGCTGGTGAGAGCCGCTGAGCGCCAGATATCAGCGCAGAAGCCCTTGAAACCTTCAGCCTGAAGACTAAACTGCGGTAAGTCACCTACTTGAACTTCTGGGAGCCAGGATGGCGAAGTGATCAGTAAATGCTCTCTCCTCCCCCCTGATGACCGTGAAAGAACCATAAAATATTTCCCCAGATAAATTCTGGATCAGCGGGAACAGAAGAAGGGGGCAAATACTCTCATAACCCCAGAGGCTAGAAAAATAGCAAAGGGGTATTCTTCCTACTGTGGCCGAGGCGATCTGGAAGGACAGACAACCCAGGGCAGAGAAAATTCGCACTGAGAGCCAAGCAAGCCTCAGCGCTGGGAGACGAGCCCCAGGAGGGGTGGGAAAACTAATTAGCATCTAGGAATGCCCCAGCCTTTCAGGGGAAAAGGGAAGACAATAGGGAAGCTGGGATCACCATCCCCTGACCTTGCCTTTGCCTCAGGTCAGCTAAGGAGATCTCCTGAGACCAGACCAGCCCGCCCACACGCCTAACAAGCTAACCCCAGGGTTGATCTGGGAAACAAAAAACAAAAACCTGCTTTTAGCCTCTACACACATCAGCTCAACACAAAGATCTGTACCTTCTGACTGAAAAAACCAGAAGCTACAACACTCAGCCAACATCATGAATCGGAAAAAGCAGATGAAAAGTGAAAAAACCATAGAATTTTTCTATGGGGATAAGGACCAAAACACAAACACCAAAGAGGTCAGAGCTGAGAATGTACTTTCATCTGAAACCTCAGAAGGGACTATGAATTTCTCGCAAGCTCAACTAGATTACCTGGAACAGCTGAAGAACGAAATAAAAGAAAAAGTGGCCAATGATTTTAAAATTATAAAAAAAGAATTCACTGATGAGAACATCACTCTGAAAAGGAAAATTGAACAAATGGAAAAGGAAGTTCAAAAATTAACTGGAGAGAATAATTCCCTAAAAGGAAGAGTTAATCAAACGGAAAAGGAAACACAAAACCTAACTGGGAAAATTGGTCGAATGGAAAAAGAAGTACAAAAATTAAATGGACAAAATAGCTCCTTAAAGGGAAAAATTGGTCAGATGGAAAAGGAGATGCAAAAGCTAACTGAAGAAAACAATACGATGAAGATTAGAATTGGGCAAGAAGAAACTAATGACTCAATGAGGCAACAAGAATCAGTCAAACAAAATCTAAAGAATGAAAAGATAGAAGAAAATGTAAAATATTTAATTGGAAAAACAACTGACCTGGAAAATAGATCCAGGAGAGAAAATTTAATAACTATTGGCCTGCCAGAAACTCATGATGAAGAAAAGACTCTGGACAATATCTTCCAGGAAATCATCAAGGAAAACTGTCCAGAAATACTAGACTCAGAGGGCAAAATAGTCATCGAAAGAATCCACCGTTCCCCTCCTGAAAGGGATCCCAAACTCAGAACCCCAAGAAATATCGTTGCCAAATTCCAGAGCTATCAAGTGAAGGAGAAAATACTACAAGCAGCCAGAAAGAAACAATTCAAATATCAGGGACATACAGTCAGGATCACACAGGACCTTGCAGCTTCTACATTAAAAGACTGAAAGAATTGGAACCCAATATTCCATAAGGCAAAGGAGTTGGGACTTAAACCAAGGATCAACTACCCAGCAAAGTTCAGCATAACATTTCAGGCAAGGAGAAAGTCATTCAACGAAATAAGGGATTTCCAGAGCTTCCTGACCAAAACACCAGAACTCAATAGACAATTTGATCTTCCAATGCAGGTCTCCAGAGAATCATAAAGAGGTAAACGGGGGGGAAAAACAAAAACCAAAACTTGCTACTCAATTAGGGCAAACTGTTTACCTCCCTATAAGGGAAGATGATACCTGTTAATATTGAGAACTGTGCAGCTATTATGATTAAAGGGATATATGTAGAGGGAACGGGTATAAAGTAAATGATGTCATGTCAAAAATATGATTTAAGTATGAGAAGGGATTGCAATAGGAGATGTGAAAAGGGGGAAGCAGAAAATGGCAAATTATATCACAGGAAGAAGTACAAAACTATAGAAGAGGGAAGGAGGGGAGGGAGATGAGCATTCTTTGAGAGGTAATCTCATCTGATTTGTTTAAAAGAGGGAACAATAATCTTAAGTAGATAATTCGAACTAAGTCTAGAAGTAGTAGGAGGTGAAGGGGGAAGAAAGGGGAGGGTGGCTAAAAGGGAGGAAAGAAGCAATAAGAGTAAAGGGGAGTAAAAGGGACGGGGGCTAACAGAAGGAGGGGAAGGCTGCAGGAGGAGTGGGAGAAAAGTAAATACTATTGAGGAGGGGAAGGGAGACGGGAGAGCTAAAAGCACAAATGGTGGGAAAGAGGTTTGAGGGAAATACACAGATTGTAATCATAACTGTGAATGTGAATGGAATGAACTCTCCCATAAAACGGAGACGGATAGCAGAATGGATTAAAAGCCACAATCCAACAATATGCTGCTTACAAGAAACACATTTGAAACGGGGGGATAGACATAGGATAAAGGTCAAATGATGGAGCAGAATATATTGTGCTTCAGCTCATGTAAGAAAGGCAGGAGTAGCAATCCAAATCTCAGACAAAGCAAAAGCAGAAATAGATCTAATCAAAAGGGATAAGGATGGAAACTATATCCTGCTAAAAGGTACCATAGACAATGAAGCAATATCATTACTAAACATGTATGCTCCAAGTGGTATAGCATTCAAATTCTTAGAGGAGAGGTTGGGGGAGTTGAAGGAAGAAATTCATAGCAAAACTATACTAGTGTGGGACCTCAAACTCCCCCTCTCTGAACTCGATAAATCTAACCTCAAAATAAACAAGAAAGAGGTTAAGGAGGTAAATAAAACTCTGGATCAGGTAGATATGATAGATCTTTGGAGAAAATTAAATGGGAATAGAAAGGAATATACCTTTTTCTCTGCGGTACATGGAACATTTACAAAAATTGACCATGTACTACGACATAAAAATCTCATAATCCAGTGCAGAAAGGTAGACATAATCAATGCATCCTTTTCAGATCATAATGCATTGAAAATTACATGTAATAAAAGGCCATGGAAAGAGAAAGCAAAAATCAATTGGAAACTAAAGAATCCAATTCTAAAGAAGGGTTGGGTTAAAGAAGAAATCATAGAAACAATCAACAATTTCATTCAAGAGAATGACAATAGTGAGACAACATACCAAATCTTATGGGATACTGCAAAAGCACTTATTAGGGGAAGTTTTATATCTTTGAATGCTTACATAAATAAAATAGAGAAAGAGGAGATCAATGACTTAGGCTTGCAGTTGAAAAAGCTAGAAAAAGAACAAATTGAAAATCCCCAAGTAAACACTAAATTAGAAATACTGAAAACCAAAGGAGAGATTAATAAAATTGAAATTAGGAAAACTATTGAATTAATAAATAAAACCAATAGTCAGTTTTATGAAAAAACTAATAAAATTGATAAACCTGTGGTCAATCTGATTAAAAAAAAGAAAAAAGAAAATCAAATTACTAATATTAAAAATGAAAGGGGTGAACTCACTTCCAATGAGGAGGAAATTAAAAGAATAATTAGAAAATACTTTGCCCAACTTTATGCCCACAAATTCGACAATCTAAACGAGATGGACGAATATTTTAAAAAATACAAATTGCCCAGATTAACAGAAGAGGAAGTTGAATACTTAAAAAACCCCATCTCAGAAAAAGAAATTGAACAAGCTATCAATGAACTCCCTAGGAAAAAATCTCGAGGGCCAGATGGATTCACAAGTGAATTTTATCAAACGTTTAAAGAACAGTTAATTCCAATACTATATAGACTATTTTTGAAAATTGGCGAAGAAGGAGTCCTCCCAAATTCCTTCTATGATACAAATATGGTTTTGATACCCAAACCAGGAAGAGACAAAACAGAGAAAGAAAATTATAGACCAATTTTCCTAATGAATATAGAACCAAAAATTTTAAATAAGATTTTAGCAAAACGAATAAAGCATCTTATCATGAGATTAATACATTATGATCAGTTAAGATTCATACCAGGATTACAGGGCTGGTTCAATATTAGGAAAACTATTAGCAATATTGATCACATTAACAACAAAGCCAACAAAAACCACATGATTATCTCAATAGATGCATAAAAAGCTTTTGACAAAATACAACACCCATTCCTACTAAAAACACTGGAGAACGTAGGAATAAAGGGAACTTTCCATAAAATAATAAGCAGTATCTATCTAAAACCTTCAGCAAGCATTATATGCAATGGGGATAAGCTAGATGCATTCCCAATAAGATCAGGGGTGAAACAAGGTTGTCCATTATCACCACTATTATTCAATATGGTACTAGAAATGTTAGCTGTAGCAATTAGACAAGATAAAGATATTCAAGGAATAAGAATAGCCAAAGAAGAAACTAAGTTATGACTCTTTGCAGATGATATGATGATTTACCTAGAGAATCCCAGAGATTCAAGTAAAAACTTACTTGAATTAATAAACAACTTTGGCAAAGTTGCAAGTTACAAAATAAAACCACACAAATCGTCTGCGTTTCTATATATTAGCAACAAAGTCCAACAGCAAGAGATAGAAAGAGAAATCCCATTTAAAGCTAGGGTAGACAGTATAAAATACTTCAGAGTCTACCTGCCAAAACAAACCCAAGGATTATATGAACACAATTACAAGACACTTTTTGCACAAATAAAGTGAGATTTAAGTAAGTGGAAAAACTTTAGTTGCTCATGGATAGGCCGTGCTAATATAATAAAAATGACAATTCTACCTAAATTAATATACTTATTTAGTGCCATACCAATTAAACTATCAGACAATTATTTTCTGGAGCTGGATAAAATAATATAAAAATTCAAAAGGTCCAGAATATCAAAGGAACTAATGAAAAGAAATGCTTGGGAAGGTGGCCTAGCGCTACCAGACCTCAAACTCTGCTATAAAGCAGCAATTATCAAAACCACTTGGTATTGCCTAAGAAACAGAGAGGTAGACAAATGGAATAGACTTGGCACACAAGATGCAGTAGGCAAGCAATATAGCAACCTTCTGTTTGATAAACCCAAGGACCCCAGCTTCTGGGATAAGAACTCATTGTTTGACAAAAATTGCTGGAAAAACTGGATAACAGTGTGGCGGAAATTAGGCATAGACCCATACCTGACACCGTACACAAGAATAAAGTCCAAATGGGTACATGATTTAGGTATAAAGACTGATACCATGAATAAACTGGAGAAACAAGGAATAGTGCATTTATCAGATCTGTGGAGAAGGGAAGAATTCTTTACTAAAGGAAAGATAGAAAGCATTATGAAATGCAAAATGGATAACTTTGATTACATTAAACTGAGAAGTTTTTGCACAACCAAACCCAATGCAACCAAAATCCGGAGGGATGTAGTAAATTGGGAAAGAATTTTTACAGCTAAGCTCGGGGATAAAGGCCTCATTTCTAGAATATATAGAGAACTGATCCAAATGTATAATCATACAAGTCATTCCCCAATTGATAAATGGTCAAAGGATATGAACAGGCAATTTTCAGAGGAAGAAATTAAAGATATCTATAATCATATGAACAAATGCTCTAAATCACTATTGATTAGAGAGATGCAAATCAAAACAACTCTGAGGTACCACATCACACCTATAAGATTGGCAAACATGACAGAACAAGAAAATGATAAATGCTGGAGAGGATGTGGGAGAGTTGGAACACTAATTCATTGTTGGTGGAGCTGCAAGCGCATCCAACCATTCTGGAGAGCAATTTGGAACTATGCCCAAATGGCTACAAAAATGTGCATACCCTTTGACCCAGCAATATCTCTACTAGGACTATATCCCCAAGAGATCATAAAAATGGGAAAGGGTCCCACATGTACAAAAATATTTATAGCAGCACTCTGTGTATTTGCCAAAAACTGGAAGTCAAGGGGATGTCCATCAATTGGGGAATGGCTGAATAAATTATGGTATATGAATGTAATGGAGTACTATTGTGCCATAAGAAATGATGAAAAAGAAGACTTCACAGAGGTCTGGAAAGACTTCTATGACCTGATGCTGAGTGAAAGGAGCAGAACCAGGAGAACTTTGTGCACAGCAACGACCACAGTGTGCGAGAGTTTTTTCTGGTAGATTTGGAATTTTGTAATAATGGAAGAACCTCTTAAGAAAAAAAAATCCCAATGTTGGTTCTCAAGGCAAAATGCCTTCCACACTCAGAGAAAGAAATATGGAAGTCATTTGCAAAATGTAGCAGATCGTGTTTGTCTATGTGTATGTGTTTGTGTATCATGTTTTGATTTGTTATATGCTTTCTTTCATTTATTTTAGTCTGACTACATAGCATGACTATAGTGAAAATATACTCAATAGGAAAGTATATGTAGATCCTATACAGAATTGTATGCAGTCGTGCGGAGGGAGGGGGTAGTGGGGGGTAGGTGTGGGGGGGATAAAATCTCAATTGTATGGCAGTGATTGTTAAACATTAAAAAATAATAAAAAAAAAATAAGCCAACCCAAATGACAAAGGAGATCCAAAAAAAAAACAAAAAGGAGAAGAATGACTTAAAAAGTAGAACCAGCCAAATGGAAAAGGAGATACAAAAGTTCACTGAAGAAAGCAAATCCTTCAGAATTAGAATGGAGCAAATGGAATCTAATGACTTCATGAAAAATCAAGAAATTTTAAAGCAGAACCAAAATAATGCAAAAAAACAATAGAAAACACAGTGAAATATCTCATTGGAAAAACCACTGACCTGGAAAATAAATCCAGGAGAGATAATTTAAAATTCGTGGGATACCTGAAAACCATGAACAAAATAAGAGCCTAGACATCATTTTTCTTTCAAGAAATTATCAAAGAATACATCCTGATACTTTAGAATCACAGGATAAAAAGGAGATTGAAAGAATTCACCTACCACTTTTGGAAAGACATCCTATAAGGAAAACTCGAAAGAATATCATAGCAGAATTCCCAAAGTTCTCAGGTCAAGGAGAAAATATTGCAAGCAGACAGAAAGAAACAATTTGAGTATTGTGGAAATACAATCAGAATAACACAAGATCTAGAAGCTTCTACATTAAGGGAACAAAAGGTTTGGAATATGGTACTCTGGTGGTCAGAGGAGCTAGGATTAAAACCAAGAATGGCTTACCCAGGAAAAGTGAGAATAATCCTTCAGGAAAAAGTGGACATTCAATGAAATAGAGAACTTTCAAACATTCTTGATGAAAAGACCAGAGATGAAGAGAATATCTGACTTTCAAATACAAGAATCAAAAGAAACATGAAAAAATAAACAGGAAACGGAAATCAAAAGAAGCTTATTGAAGTTGAAATGTTTACATTCCTACATGGAAAGATGGTATTTTTAGCTAATGAGACCTTTCTCAGTTTTAGGGTAGTTGGGGGAAATTGAATGATAGACAAATAGATAGACAGACCGACAGATAGATAGAAAAGTAGGTAGGTAGGTAGGTAGATAGATAGATAGATAGATAGATAGATAGATAGATAGATAGATAGATAGATAGATAGATAGATGGATAGCTAGGTAGGTAGGTAGATAACACATGGTTAGGTGAATATGAAAGGATGATATCTCAAAAATAAAATTAAAGAGCGAGAAAGGAATATATTGGGAGAAGGAGAAAGAAAGAAAGAATGGGATGAATTGTCTCACATAAGAGTCAAGAAAAAAGTTTTCAAAATGGAGGGGAAGAAGGATGAGGAGAGAAGGAATGAGTGAACCTTACTGTCAGAAGGAAATAACACACACACTCAACTAGGTATCTTACTCTACCAGAAAGTATTGGGGAAAGGGATAAAAGGCAGGTATGGTAGAAGAAGTCTAGATAGGGAAGGGCATAATGAGAAGCAAACACTTCTGAAAAGGAACAGGATCAAAAGAGAAAAGAGAATAATTGGGGGTGCAGTACGATAGGATGGAGGGAAATATACATAGTCTTTAACAATAAGTCTACTATGGAAGTGTTTTGCATAACTAAACATGAGGTTGCATGCCTTCTTAGTGAGGATGGGTGGGGTGGGAAGAAGGGAGAGAATTTGGAACTCAAATTTTAAAAAATAAATTTGAAAAGAATGTTTATAACATGCAACTTGGAAATAAGATATAGAGGCAATGGGATATAGAAATCAATCTTGCCCTCTAAGGAAATAAAGAGGAAAGGGATAAGAGGGAGATGATAAAAGGGATGGCAAAATATGGGAAGGTAATAAGAATACATGTCATCTTGTGGGGGGAGGGCAGAAATGAGGAGAATATTTGGAACTGAACATATTGAGGGAATGAAAATAGAAAATTTATATATAGATATGACTAAACAAATTCTGGAGCTGCAGAAGCAAAGAATGATGGAGTGAACCAAATCTCCACCCTGACAATATCTGGAAGGTCCATAAGAAGTCTCTGTCATGCCATGCTGGGAGTGGAAGCCTCCACCACAGAGACAGACTCTAGGGATACTGAATAGCTGGCAGCTGTGGCAATTTCCTGACTTCTTCACCTCAAAATTCAGAGAACAATGTGGAAGGTCAGTAGGACAAAAAGGTCAGTATGAGAGTGAAGAGTGTTCAGGCCTCAGCCCCAAGGCAAAGGAGGAGTCTATGACAGATGCAGCAGCAGCAGAAGTGATAATGACTCCTTCTGGAGTTCTAGGTCCACAGATTGTGGGGAAATTGGTCAACTGGCAGTACACCCTCCATCCCAATTGCAAGCAGAGAATTACATGGAGAAAAAGCTGAAAAGTCAAGTAACTGGCCAGGGAAATGAGGAAAAACCAGACAAAAAAAATAAGACTATGGAATCTTACTTTGGTGACAAGATCAAAACATACAACCAGAAGAAGATAGTAAAATCCAACCTCCTACATCCAAAGCCTCAGAGGGAAATAGCAGGATTTTGAAAAACAAGTAAGGCAACTCAAGGAAAAATTGGAAAGAGAAAAGAGAGTGATGCAAGAAAATCATGAAAAACGAATCAAATTCTTGGTAAAAGGGACCCAAAACTGCTGAAGAAAATGACATCTAAAAATGTACTAACCTAAACGACAAAAGAGATCCAAATATCCAATGCGGAGAAAAATACCTTAACCACACTCAGAGAAAGAAATATGGAAGTCACTCACAAAATGTAGCAGATCATGTTTGTGTATGTGTATGTGTTTGTGTATCATGTTCTGATTAGTTATACGATTTCTTTCATTTATTTTAGTCTGACTACATAGCATGACTATAGTGAAAATATACTCAATAGGAAAGTATATGTAAAATCTATACAGAATTGTATGCAGTCGTGGGGAAGGAGGGGGGTAGTGGAGGGTAGGTGGGGGGGATAAAATCTCAATTGTATGGCAGTGATTGTTAAACATTAAAAAAAAAATAAAAAAAAGGAAGTAAAAAAAAATACCTCAAAAAGCAGAATTGGCCAAGTGGAGAAGGAGATTCAAAACTTTCAATGAAACAATAATTCCTTAAAAATCAGAATGTAGCAGATGGAAGCTAATGCCTTTATGAAAAATCAAAAATTATAAAAAAAAATGAAAGAATGAAAAGAATTAGAAGAACATAGAAACTATCTTATTGGAAAAACAGCTGACTTAGAAAAGAGATCCAAGAGAGATAATTTAAAAATTATTGGGGTACCTGCACAGTATGATAAAAAATAGAGCCTAGACATCATCTTTCAAGAAATTATCAAGGAAACGTACTCTGATATTCTAGAACCAGAGGGAAAATGTAGATATTGAAACAATCCATCAATTGCCACCTGAAAGAGATCCCCAAACATAAGTTCCTAGGAATATTGAAGCCAAATTGCAGAGCTCCCACATCAAGGAGGAAATAATGCAAGCAGTCGTAAAGAAACAATTTGAGTATTGTGGAAATACAATGGATATCACAGAATGTAGTAGCTTTCACATAAAGGAATCAGATGGCTTAGAATATGAGATTCTGCAGGGCAAAGGAGCTGAGAATAAAGCCAGAAATGGACATTCAAAGAAATAGATGATTTCAGGCACTCTTGATGAAATGATCAGAGCTGAAGAGAAAATTTGATATTAAAATACAAGAATTAAGATAAATATGAAAAAGTAAACACGAAAGAGAAATAATGGCATATTAAAGTTGAAGACACAAACAGAGTGCACAAGATGAGTGGATTATAAATGCATCATTTCTGAAAAAGTAAAATTAAGGGGTGAAAGAAGAATATGTTGGTAGGAGAAAGAAAGAAATTGAAGGGGGTAAATTTTCTCTCACATAAAAAAGCTAAGAATAATATTTTACAAGGGAGGGGAAGAAAGGGGTCATGAGAGTGAAAAAGTGAATCTTACTCTCCTTGAATTTGACTTGAGGAAGGAATAACATTGTGATGGCAAGCATAAAGCCAGCAAACAGCTTTCTTTAAGCTTGGGAGGATAGGAGGATTCACTGGAAAGCTCCCCCTTGCTGGTGCCAAAGGGGACCAGTACACAACAGGAGGCATCCCAGCAAGCCCCACCTCAACAAATAAGTGACAGCTTCAGAAACCCTGAGTACCTTTACACAGCCAGAGGAATTGGTAGACACCAGCAAAAATGGGCATCCACTGGTGGCTGAGCCTAGCCTCCATGGTATATCCTAGCCCTAGGGGAAGAGGGAACCTCTAGCATCCAGACCATCCCTTTCCCACACCTCACTCCTCAAGGTTCAGTGTAACCCTGGGGAAACACAGAATGACTTCACCTGGCCTCAGCATACATCAGCCTGCTCCAGCTCAACACTAGGTAACCCACAGTATTACATAGCTTCCAGAATCAGAAGCCACAGCACACAGAGCCATTAACTAGGCCTCTGGCTCCCAAGCACAGGAAGCAGGGAACAGAGCCAACCATGACCCACAAACAGAGAGCCATTTTACAAACCATGAAAAAGGCAGTCCCAATGCACAAAAACTAATTCATTAAAGCAAAGACAGTAGATCCTTACTATATCTGTTGAAAACTATAGAAAAATAGATATTTTTTTCTAAAAAGGGAGGTATAGAGGGGCGGAGCCAAGATGGCAGAGTTGAAAGACACACATATGCAAAGTCTCCCCATATAGCCCATAAAATACCTGTAGAGAGGGACTCTCAACAAATTTTGGAGCAGCAGAAGTGGAGAAAAATACAGTGGAAATTTCCAGGATGACCTGAAAGGCCCACGGGAAACATCTGTTGCACGAGACATGGAGCCAAGTGCAGAGCCCAGCCAAGCCTTGGCTGTGTGGCACAACGAGACTCTGGGAGGAAGACACCTTGGTGGGTGGAATCTTCAGTCATGGAATCCCCAGTCCCAATAGCAGCAGTTTGCAGATCCCTCCACTCACAGGTGCCAAAGGTCAGTGATGGGGTTTTTTCAGCTGGCCAGGAAGGGAAAAGGGCTTTCCCAGAGTTCCAGCCTGAGGCAGCGGCCACAGAGGCTACATCGGGCAAGCAGCAGCAATTCTCATGGCAGCATCTACATCAGCCCGCATACATTGTTGGATCGCAAAATCCCTGGGGGCACTGAGGAGCTAAATCTTACCTCAGCCTTTTGTAAAGGCCCTGAGGGAGCAGGTCTTTGCCTCACACTGAATGGCAGCCCATTCAATTTATTTGAAAATCAGCCCCTAGTGCTGACTTGGTGGAACTGGTGGCCAGGTGGCTGTGGAGAGGTAACTGCTAAGATTCTGGGCACAAAAATCCCTCTCTGCATCCAGACCAGCACACGCTTGATTGTGCTACCTTGGAGGAACTGAGATATTACAGAATCCCAAATTATACCCTACTCTTGACAAAGGACCCAAAAGTCAACTAACTGGTTGGGAAAAATGCCCCCAAAAAAGAAAAAAAATTAATAAGACTATAGAAGGTTACGTTCTTGGTGAACAGATATGTTCTCCCATCCTTTCAGATGAGGAAGAACAATGCTTACCATCAGGGAAAGACATAAAAGTCAAGCCTTCTGTATCCCAATCATCCAAAATAAATAGTCATTGGGCTCAGGCCATGGAATAGCTCAAAAAGAATTTTGAAAATCAAGTAAGAGAGATAGAGGAAAAATTGGGAAGAGAAATGAGAGAGACTGAAGGAAAGCATGAAAAGCAGGTCAACACTTTGCTAAAGCAGACCGAAAAAAAATGCTGAAGAAAAGAACACCTTGAAAAATAAGCAAACTCACTTGGCAAAAGAGGTTCAAAAAGTCAATGAGGAGAGGAATGCTTTAAAAAGCAGAATTAGCCAAATGGAAAAGGAGGTTCAAAAGCTCACTGAAGAAAATAGTTCTTTCAAAATTAGAATGGAACAGATGGAGGCTAATGATTTTATGAGAAACCAAGAAATCACAAAACAAAACCAAAAGAATGAAAAAATGAAAGATAATGTGAAATATCTCATTGGAAAAGCAACTAACCTGGAAAATAGATCCAGGAGAGATAAATTAAAAATTTCGGGACTACCTGAAAGCCATGATCAGAAAAAGAACTTAGACATCATCTTAGATGAAATTATCAAGGAAAACTGCCCTGATATTCTAGAACCAGGGAACAAAATAAATATTGAAAGAATCCACCAGTCCCCTCCTAAAAGAGATCCAAAAAGAGAAACTCTTAGGAATATTGTGGCCAAATTCCAAAGTTCCCTGGTCAAGAAGAAAATATTGCAAGTAGCTAAAAAAAAAAAAAAACCCCAATTCAAGTATTGTGGAAATACAATCAGGATATTACAAGATATAGCAGCTTCTACATTAAGGGATTGAAAGGTGTGGAATATGATATTTCAGAAGTCAAAGAAACTAGGACTAAAACCAAGTATCACCTACCCAGCAAAACTGAGTATAATGCTTCAGGGAAAAAAATGGTCTTTCAATGAAATAGAGTACTTTCAATCATTCTTGATGAAAAGACCAGAGTTGAAAAGAAAATTTGACTTTCAAAAACAATAGTGAAGAGAAGCATGAAAAGGTAAACAGGAAAGAGAAGTCATAAGGGACTTACTAAAGTTGAACTGTTTACATTCCTACAGGGAAAGACAATATTTGTAACTCTTGAAACTTCTGAGTATCCTGGTAGATACACACGCACACACAGAGACAGACAGACAGACAGGCAGACAGAGACAGAGACAGACAGAGAGAGACAGAGAGCACAGGGTGAATTGAATAGGATGGGATCATATCTTCAAATAATTAAATTAAGCAGTGAGAGAGAAATGTATTGGGAGGAGAAAAGGAGAAATGGAATGGGGCAAATTATCTCTCATAAAAGAGGCAAGTAAAAGACTTTTCAGTGGAGGAAAAAAAAGGGGGGAGGTGAGAGAAAAACCATGAAGCTTACTCTCATCACATTCGACTAAAGAGAGGAATAAAATGCACACTCCTTTTGGTATGAAAACCTATCTTACAATACAGGATAGTGGGGAAAAAGGGGATAAGCAGGGTGGGGGGTACAATGGAAGGGAGGGCAGTGGGAGGAGGGAGCACTCTTGGAGAGGGATAGGATCAAAAGAAAGAATAGAAGAAACGGGTGCAGGATAGGATGGAGGGAAATGTAGTTAGTCTTACACAACACGACTGTTATAAAAGTCATTTGCAAAACTACACAGATATGGCCTATATTGAATTGCTTGCCTTCCCAAAGGGAATGGGTGTGGAGGAAGGGATGAAGAGAAGTTGGAACTCAAAGTTTTAGGAACAATTGTTGAGTGTTGTTCTTGCAACTAAGAAATAAGAAATGCAGGTAATGGGGTATAGAAATTTATCTTGCCCTTCAGGACAAAGGAGAAGATGGGGTTAAGGGAAGGGAGGGATGTTAGAAGGGAGGACAGATTGGTGATAGGGGTAATTAGAATGCTCGACGTTTTGGGGTGGGGGAAGAGAGTAACGGGGAGAAAATTTGGAGCCCAAAAGTTTGTGGAAATGAATATTGAAAACTTAAATAAATAAATTTAAACAAAAAAAATAAAAAAAATTAGAAAGACTAGTATAAAAAGGTAAATGGGGAAAAAAGAAAAAACTCATTATGTAACAACAACAAATTGTTAACATCCTTACACAGGAAAATGATGCCTATAAATATGGAGAATTGTATCCTTGTAATATTTAAAAAGGATATACATAAGCAGAGGATGTAGGTATAAATTAGCAGATGTGATGATAAAAAATCTTAAAGTGGCAAAAGTGATTGTAATGGAAGTAGAGGAAAGGAGAAGGCAGAAAAAGGTAAAACTTTATCACATGAAGAGGCACAAAAACATATTATCGTTGAGGAAAAGAAGAGAGGGAGATGAGGATTGTTTGAACATTTTTCTCATTGAATTTTGATCAAGGAGAGAAAAACGTTCTCTAACAAAATCTAACTTGCTTTACAGGTAATAGGAGGGGAAAGGGGGAAAAGAGAGAAGGTGGAAGGAGGGAAGAAGTAGTGAAGGAAAAAGGAAAGAAAAGGGAGGGTGACACAGAATGGAGGAAAGATTGAGGGAGCCAATGGTCTAAAGAAAAAACAAATCTGCCTGTACTTTATACCAGTTGCCCAGAATACAAATTTGGTTCCTTTTCTAACATATCACACATCCCTCCTGCATTTGATAACTGTACCACCTATGTGATTGTGACTAATCAGCAGTGGAGTAATGACTGAATTAGTTAGCATGAAATATACACTTCATTAAAAATGAATTTAAACGCTAAAAACAAGTACACCTGTTCCGAACAGTTTTATGTGAACAAATCATTGATGTTGCAATCAGTAGAATTTAATGCTTATGCACCTAAATTGTGAATTCTGTTGATTGTAATTTTGACTCCAAACATATGTCAGTTAATATATTATATAAATATTTTGCAAGTAGTTCCTGGTCATTGATGTGACATGAAAGAGAGAAAAATGTGCCGAATTAAAACATCTGTTTCATGAGTTGTTTGCACAGTTGAGTCATGGACTGCTTACACGGAATTCATATGAATTAGTAAGGGGATAGGTATCACTTCCTGAATTTTGATTAGTCTCATGAGGAAAAGAAATAAATGTGTTATTCATTGTGATCATATGAAATGTAAAAAAGGTATTAGGTGAGGTGAGGGGAGTAAAACGTAATGCAACCAACATCCTTGGGAAAATAATAGCAAAAATGTAGTCTTACCTCAATCAAAATGTATGAAAATATTTAATTTAGGAAAACTTGAAAAAATTTTATTGGAAAAGCTATATTTCCGGAAATCCATATTCATTTATTTAATTGTTGAGGCAAAGAAAAATATATTTTTAGACTTTGATAATAGCGGCTTTCATTTTTTAGTAATGTGTGTTCCCCATCACTGAATGCTCTCTAGATGTACAATTCACAAATTGTCGATTCCTTCTTTTCATTCTCTGAAATTCATATTTGCATCCTTGTCCTGCCATAAATAAAACACAATGAAACAAACAAATGCAAAAATGAAAATCATAGAGGACTCTTACCCCCATAGGCACTTGTCTATCTTTACATTTTGTGGATAACAATAAAGCATGTGGGTTTTCACTTTGATTCTTTATTTTTTGAAACATGGCCTGTTTACCTGACTCTTTGGTCACACATTAATTTCATTCTACATTGTTAGTTCAATTCTTCAAATAGAAATAGTTATAGTCTATATTTTCCTAACCATATATAAGTCCATTACTCTTTCACTCACCTGAAATTTAGATCTTTTTAAAGGCTGGGGTACTCCATGATATGGAGACATAGAAAAATTACTAAATAGGTATTGGTGTTAAAATTTCTGATTTCAAAGAGAAACTTGTATATACTTAGGAGTATTCTGGAATCAGCTTCCAGTGCTTAACAGGGTGTTTTGCAAATAACTGGTACTTAAAACACATTTGTTGATTAATAATTGATTGTAGAGATTTCCTTATTTTCCTTCTTTTTTTCTCTTTTTTTTGGGGGGGGGGAGTGGGGTCACTGCCACTGAGCATAGTGTAGAAATAAAGTATTTGCTTATTATTGACTTAGTAATCCCAGTATAATGGTAGCATGGAACTCTCTGAGCATCCTGCTACCCTTGTGGAACATATACTTGACTAGCTTGTGCAGTGCCAAAGCAATATTCACAGCACCCATGGCAGCCATAAATATCACAATGCAATTCAGAACCTTCGAAATACCATCGACTCTCCATATGGAAAGCAGAAGCAAAACATTTATTCAGGTTCACATACATCACAGGAACAAAAATCTATACACAATGACAAAGCAGAGGACAACACCATCCCCAAGCCTTCCCATTGCTAGGCTTTCCACAAACCAGGTCCATTACACTGATCACAAGCAGGATCTCTTTAACAAAATCACAAACAATTACAAAATCACTCATGCCACCCAGGAGCCTGCATCCTTCCTAGCTCTGATTACTTTCAAGACTAACTTCCTTTCAGCTCTGCTTTAGCTCTGCCTCTTCCTGTTCTACCCATTCAGCAAACTCCTCCCACCACACACTCCGTGTGACTTAAAGGCCAATTAATGAATAGGAAAGTTTTCCAATTCAATTACCATTACAGTTTGGACCGCCTTGCTTTTCTTTTCTTACTTTTCCTCTACAGGAGTTCTTAATATTTTTCCAGTTTGCTAACTCCTTTGGCAATCTATACCTATAGAGGAAAGGTAGGGGAAAGGGAGAGGCTAAGCATCTATATAGCATCTATTATTTGCTAGGTGTTTTATGAATATCATCTGTTCCTCAAAAAATCCCTTGAAATAGATGCTCTTACTATTCCCATTTTAAAATCTTGGAAACTGAGACAAAGAGAAGTTAAGTGATTTGTTCATTGTCACTCATCCAGTGAATTCTGGCCTGACTAGAATTCAGTCCTTCTTTACTGCAGGCACAAAACTCTTATCCCCTGCATCACTGACCCACATTTTCATCTATACTTAGAATAACATCTTTGAACATATAAACAAAATGGATCATATTACAGAGGAAAATACTTATGCTGAAATATGTTTGCCAATATAGTACAATAAATCCATTGATCCAGGTTATAAAAACCTTTCATTCATCACCAATCTTGTGAACTTCAAAAAATTGGGACTGGTTGTACTGACAAGAATATTGTCTATCTTGGAAGTTGATTGGGATCAGGCCTTGTACAAAGAAAATATCATCATCAGTAACAGATGTCCTGATATTTGATTAGATTATCATGAGAATCTGTGAAATGTAAAATGATAAATTAACATTCTTGCAAAGAAGCTGTGTATAATCACGTTTGCATATTAGTTTCTTTAAGTGATTGTTCCTTGAAGAAGAAATTTCATCTCATCTCTCTATGTTTTTTTCTTGCTGTTTTTCATACTTACAAGCTTCTTCCTTCTTGTCCCTGCCTACCAGGTTCGCTGGTTTGCTTCAAGTCTCAGGATATATTCTAATGTATGGAAGATTTTTTTCTTTCCTTTTCTCTACGAGTATCAGTGCTTGTTTGTTTGTTTTTTTTTTCTGAGATTTTCTCCAATTTATTCTTTGTATATTTTAAATGTCTACATTTGTTTATCTGTTGTCTTCCTCATTGGAACTGATCCCATTGTGTAGCTCCTTGTTTTTTTTTTTCTTCTTTGTTTTGTTTTTACTATTTATGTATGCTCAAAACTTGGCATCATGTCTGGCATACAGTAAGTACTTAATAAATACTTGATACCAGTTTTGATCAGTTACTAAGTTTTAATAATTACATAATTCAACATTACTTAGTATTCTGTATAGTAATAAATAACTTATTAAATACCAAATTCATGTTTTGTATTACGTATTTCCTTTACTTCTACCTTGAGATGCTGATGTTGAACTAAAGCCAAGCATGTATTGGTTCTTTGAGCATTAAAGGTAGGGAAGAGTGAGCATTCAACACTGGAGAGCTTAATTTTTTTTTCTATTGAGAAGACAGGCTACCCAAAGCAAAAAAACCTGGGGAAAATTATAAAGGCTGGGAAAGGACAGAGATTGTCACAGTTTGCAAACCACAGTGGTTTCTTGCAATTGATGCCTATTAGCTACTCTCCTAGAAGGGTTTAACAAGATTTTTCCGAGCCAGTCTCCAACCTTAGAGTGCTCAGCATCTCACAAAGTAGAGCTAGAGACTAGAATGATAACAATCAAGTAATTTAATCAATCAGTTTCAGAATGAGAAATGGTCTTTTAGCCCAAGTAAAAGCTCAGGTTATATACTTAAATCAAAATCAGGGAAGGTGGATTGCAATCATTTAGTGGTTTCCCAGGAGAAACGCTGTAAGTCCCACAATACAACAATTCTGAAGGCAAGTCTTTGGGGCTTGTGACCACTTCCCTTAAAGTATAGAACCAAAATTCTGTGACAGGAATAGATTCTTCAACATTTCATTCAATTCCCTTAAGTTCCAGTGACTGTGAATGTTTTCAGAGTTTTGATTAATCAGATTAAGCTGTATTATAATGCTGCCTCCTGAATCAGACAGGCAGCTCTAGAGAAAACTAAATTTTTAGTATATTCATTACATATATCATATTGATTATTATGAAAATCATGAATTCTCTTCTCAATAGCTAATTCAGATCATAGGTTTTATGGCTGAAAAGGACCTTAGTTATCTATTGTAACCTTCACATTAGAGAGATTCTGACTTTCAAAAAGTTGCTGAAAACTGTAATTTCTCAGACTCCACATACTGTGATTTAGTAGATACTTCAGAAATACTTGTTGATTGGCTGGGTGATATAGTATACTCTCTTATTCTCATGGAACTTATGCGGTACTGTTAAGCCTTCTGAATCTTAGTTTCCTCACTTTAAAAAATGGACTAATATATTCACTACTTACCTAATAGAAAAGACATTTTTAAACCCTAAATATCTATAACAAGGTTATCAAATATTATTATCCCATAACTCAGGAGAGTTAAGTTAGGACCAGAGAGGCAATTTCGGGTAGATAAAATGAACTTTCTAAAAATTAGAGCTGTTAAAAAATTGACTTTTATGGTAGTGAATTGACTTCTGCAAAGAACCTGAGGAAAGGTTAGTCACTTTTCAAGGATATCACATAGAACTAATAAAATTATCTAATGAGATTAGGACTCTGCAGTACCTTTCTCCTCTAAAATTGTTTTATTCTTACTCAGAAATCCTTTTTTCACTCTACTATAATGCTTAGGACACTTGCCTGAGTAACGATGCTCCCACCAGAATTCTTATTACACTCTTGCTATTGAGTCATGATTCTCTAGAAAACTTCTGGCTTCTTCCTGCCTGCCAGTCCTAGAGTAAATTTCAAAACTCAGTACAGAATCTTCTTGTATGCTCCAAGAAATAAAGATAAAACTGCTACAGGGGAAATCACACTCATGAATTTGCCTATATGAAACTTAGTTGTTT
Organism: Notamacropus eugenii; assembly: GCF_028372415.1. Taxonomy (NCBI): domain Eukaryota; kingdom Metazoa; phylum Chordata; class Mammalia; order Diprotodontia; family Macropodidae; genus Notamacropus; species Notamacropus eugenii. Next base: position 249,165,682 of record NC_092877.1, on the reverse strand, counting down.
TAGGGTTAATCTTGGTCTAAAAATCATTTATCACCTAGGGTTGCTATATATATCCTGCTGAGATTTCATGTCAATGACACCAATGCATTCTGTAATAGTTTTCCAATAATCAGGAAGGTAACAGTGAAAATAAATAAGCTAAATGTTGTCATGAACGGCTTGACTCCCAGACTCCATATTATCCAGATGTACATCCAGGTGATACTCGTCCATCTTTAAGAAACCATCTATCCCAAAGATTTATTCTCTTATTACTGTATTCATAAAGAATTCATTAAACATTTGTAATGAACGAAACAATGTAAAAAAACACTATGCCTTTGTTTTGCAAAGACAAAAATAAAATCGTCTCTGCTTTCAAGGAATTTGTATCTTATTCGGAAGGAAATGTCAGGTGCCTAATGTTCTAATAGCAAATTGCAAAGGAAAATGTGTATTCCTTTGCAAATAGTATCATCAATGCTTCACTTATCTTTCTGCCTGTCCCATTCTATTTTCCCAGTTATTGACTTCCTCTTTGATGACTCTTAGCCTAGTCATATGACCACATATTTCTATTTTTTTGCAACATGGTAAATCAGTGTGGTACAAAAAAGTAGCACTGGCCTTCAAAGTAGTGAACCGAATTTCATACAATCTTTATGACAACAACTTCATTTTTTTTTGGAATAAGCTACATGACTTCCCTACATGAACTCAATTTCCGTGTCTGTAAAATGGAAAGGTTTGACTATAAAGTTTCAAGTCCTATAATTCTGTAGATCTCTTATGTCTTAACTTAGCTTAACTATTATTTATGACACTTTCTAGATAAAAAGTATTCTAATATACACAAGAGAAATACATTTCTTTGTTATATATGCTCAGTATCAGCAACATCCTTTTAAAAGTCCATTGAAATGTCAATAATTCTTTGAGGGAGACAATTTCAAAGTGATCAAGCATTTATGGATGGCAAGAACTTAGTCATTAGTTTCCAGCACTAGGTCAAATATAAGAAAGGTGAATGGGGATTATTCCATACCACCTTTGAAAATCCCTGTCTGTGCAAGTCGATATTCTCGCCAGGGCACAGAAATATCAGTCATATATCCAATTTTTGCTCAATGATTCCTGTAACAATATACATGCTGGAACTGGGAGACACTCCTGAGGATCACACATGACTTTCTTTGTCTTCCTCATATATGTGGGTTCATTTCCTAAGGTGGACAACTTCAAAGGCTCATTTAGAAATATTTAAATGTATAGCACAACATCCATAGATAGCACATTCTATCTGTCATCTGACCTTCTTTATGCCCTGGGGAAGACTGGTGATCATTAGGGTATAGGGAAGAAGAGGCCTGTAATTTCTACTTCCTTCTTTTCATTTGATGTTTTGAGTTTCTCAAAGTTTTAACTGATGAGAAAGTATAGTGGGATCTGTCTCCCACTATGTGATATTTTTGTTAATCTTCTGCCCCACACACACATTGCCAAAAGAGTGATATACTTGTAAGAGATTCTGTCACATGAGGAGTGGACTTTATGTGGCTTCAGACATCAAAAAATTTTTAAATTTTAGGGTAGTGTAATTTTTTTTTTTTACAAATAAGCATTTTATTTTGTTTAAACTCTTTAAAGTTGAAAAAAATACTGATAAGGTGTCGTTATAGGTATGCCATTCACTCAGGTGTATCTCATGTGACTGATTTAGCAGATTAGTTTTAATCTGCCATAGTATTATTGACATGAATATTCCAATCAAGCAATAATGTATTAACTTTCTATGTTTGTGTAAGAAAAGTTATTTTTGTGCAAGTAGTAGAGAAAATATACGTTCAAGGCAGCTGCCCCTCAGGTAATATGAATACAAGATTGTAGTAAGATTGCCCTCCACTGGGATTGTTGTACAGTTTCTTTCTATAATCACAACTCACTACCTCTTGTTCTTATCCATAGATCATTGCACGTTAAACTGAGGTCCTCCTTTAAGAACAATGATGTGTTCTCACTTACTGGAAATATGCCTGCAGATTTTGTCTATGTGTGGCACGCAAATATTTTTGAATGAAATTTAGGCCATAATTTTTTGTCACCTTATTTTAGTTCCATTACAAAGTGTTATTTGAATATATGGAAAATAGATTTATTTTTTCCCTCCAAAATTAACTTTTTCTATCGCTTTAACCTTAGCATTCTCCAAAATGGATTCCTCAACAACATGTAATTCTGTTATCTTTGTTGGTCAGCTCCTTCTTCTGTTCTCACATGTAAGCCATTTCTTATTTATAAAGCAATTTCTAAAAGTCACTCAAGATTATATGTTTTTCTCTGCAGAATAAAATTGTAAATATCCCTTATGTCTGTAAAGTCACATTAGCTTACATAGTCCTAAATTGTTAACTTTTCCACTAATAAGAAAGATTCAGTTCAGTTTCCACATTTATTATTTACCATGGCGAGAGACAAAATTTGTTGTGTTTTTGTTATTGCCTTAAATGAAAGGTTAATTGAATAGCACAGTTATGAAACAGTAAAGGCAGCACACGTCCCATTCACTGAGATAAAAGAAGGCAAGCTATTATTTTTCAAGAATACCAAATCAACACTAGTTACTCTGTTACTATCCTCTTGTTAGAAAGTCCTAGCATTCTTTCTTGTATTTTCTCATACCTTTTTTAGTCTGATAAATAGATGCAACTACTATTGTTAAAATAATAAGTCACAACTAAAAAATAATCCTTATGTACAATGCATGACTTGTTAACTATACAAGGAGTTAAAAGTTATGAATTTTTTAGTAACAAGAAAATGCCAGAAAAGAGCAGACTGGAAATAAATATGATATTTTACAAAAACAGGCACTTATAATTAATAGTTGTTTAGTGATTGTTCAATGATTCAGCAAGAAAGAAAATAAGCTATTATTTGACAACCACAATGATAAAAAAAGAGAAAGTGTTGTAAAACAGACAGAATACTGACATGTTCACAAAACAAAGGAAAAGAGAAAGTTTCAAGAGATAATTGAAAATCATTGTGGTCTGTTGATAAGTGGTATAGGGTAATGAATTCTGAATCCAGAAGATCTAGGCACAGAATTTTGAATGCATAAGTTAAAAAAATACGTTTCACACAAACTTTTTGCATATTGCTGATTAAATCAAGGTAATTTTCATTTCTCCCAGAAACATCCTGGGAATATCCTTTAAATTGCAGAGCAGTTGCTTACTTAAGTTGGTAGAAAAAAGTTTCTAACTACTAGATCGAATTAGATTTTGCATATAAAAGATTTTATAATTTTACTTTTACTATTGTCCAAACATATTAAGGTGAAAAAATAAAAATAATCATATTTAATATTGTAGGTAATATTCTAGTGCTATTAACTACATAAGGTTTAATTGTTTAAAGAACATTATCAAGAAGGTTTTCATAAGTAAAGGGAGGGGGGAAATAGATTAAACGATCAACATTGATGTATCATTAAAAATTCACATGGAGACCAAAATAAATCAAAATAATCCCTACCTATTCTGACCTTTTTGCCTCCTCTCCACCAAAACCTAATTATTTGATTTCATAAAGATTATCTATAGGGGAGGCGGAGCCAAGATGAAGAAGTAGAAAGTCGCACATACACATAGATCCGAACCCACAACCCACAGAACCGCTACAGGGGAGTAACACACAGCGAATTCTGCACCCAGAGGCCACGGAATATTGGAGCGAGAGACATTTCTGTTCCGGAGGGACCTGCAAACCTCTCGTGGGGGGTCCTGCGCGCTGCGGAGTGGGCGCCAGGACTGGGAGCTGAGGCAGCCCTGCAGCGGCCACGGAACCAAGAGAAACAGACCCGAGCAGGCTTCAGGGACGGGATCTCCAGTGGCCACACAAGTCCCTCTGCCCACAGGTGACAAGGTCGGTGAGAGAGTCTCTTTGGTGAGTCAAGAGGGGAATGGGGTGCCCCCACGATTCGGGCCCCCCCGGGAGGTAGAAGCTGAGAGGCGGCTGCAGACAGGGGATCCCCAAGAGGGCGGGAGCCTGGATCCATTGTGGAAGGTCTGTGCATAAACCCCCTGAGGGAACTGAGCCTGAGAGGTGGCCCTGCCCCGACCTGACCACCTGAACTTAATTCTCACACTGAATAGCAGCCCTGCCCCCGCCAAAAGCACTAAGGCTGGAAGCAGCATTTGAATCTCAGACCCCAAACACTGGCTGAGAGGACCAGGAGGAGAGGTGGGTGCGAGGAGAATATTCAGAGGTCAAGTCACTGGCTGGGAAAATTCCCAGAAAAGGGAAAAGAAATAAGACTATTGAAGGCTACTTTCTTGGAGAACAGGCATTTCCTCCCTTCCTTTCTGATGAGGAAGAACAATGCTTACAATCAGGCAAAGACACAGAAATCAAGGCTTCTGTGTCCCAGCCCACCCAATGGGCTCAGGCCATGGAAGAGCTCAAAAGGAATTTTGAAAATCAAGTTGGAGAGGTGGAGGAAAAACTGGGAAGAGAAATGAGAGAGATGAAAGAAAAGCATGAAAAGCAGATCAGCTCCCGGCTAAAGAAGAACCAAAAAATGTTGAAGAAATTAACACCTTGAAAAGTAGCCTAACTCAATTGGCAAAAGAGGTTCAAAAAGCCAATGAGGAGAAGAATGCTTTCAAAAGCAGAATTAGCCAAATGGAAAAGGAGATTCAAAAGCTCACTGAAGAAAATAGTTCTTTCAAAACTAGAATGGCACAGATGGAGGCTAATGACTTTGTGAGAAAGCATGATATCACAATACAAAACCAAAAGAGTGGAAAAATGGAAGATAATGTGAAATATCTCAGTGAAAAAACAACTGACCTGGAAAATAGATTCAGGAGAGACAATTTAAAAATTATGGGCCTACCTGAAAGCCATGATCAAAAGAAGAGCCTAGACATCATCTTTCATGAAATTATCAAGGAAAACTGCCCTGAGATTCTAGAACCAGAGTGCAAAATAAATATTCAAGGAATCCACAGAACACCGCCTGAAAGAGATCCAAAAAGAGAAACTCCTAGGAACATTGTGGCCAAATTCCAGAGTTCCCAGGTCAAGAAGAAAATATTGCAAGCAGCTAGAAAGAAACAATTCAAGTATTGTGGAAATCCAATCAGGATAACACAAGATCTAGCAGCCTCTACATTAAGGGATCGAAGGGCATGGAATAGGATATTCCAGAAGTCAAAGGAACTAGGACTAAAACCAAGAATCACCTACCCAGCAAAACTGAGTATAATACTTCAGGGGAAAAAATGGTCTTTCAACGAAATAGAGGATTTTCAAATTTTCTTGATGAAAAGACCAGAGCTGAAAAGAAAATTTGACTTTCAAACACAAGAATGAAGAGAACCATGAAAAGGTGAACAGCAAAGAGAAGTCATAAGGGACTTACTAAAGTTGAACTGTTTACATTCCTACATGGAAAGACAATATTTGTAACTCTTGAAACATTTCAGTATCTGGGTACTGGGTGGGAGTACACACATACACATGCACACACGCACACATACATAGAGACAGAGTGCACAGAGTGAATTGAAGAGGATGGGATCATATCTTAAAAAAAAAATGAAATCAAGCAGTGAGAGAGAAATATATTGGGAGGAGAAAGGGAGAAATTGAATGGGGCAAATTATCTCTCATAAAAGAGGCAAGCAAAAGACTCATTAGTGGAGGGATAAAGAGGGGAGGTGAGAGAAAAACATGAAGTCTACTCTCATCACATTCCACTAAAGGAAAGAATAAAATGCACACTCATTTTGTTAGGAAAACCTATCTCACAATACAGGAAAGTGGGGAAAAGGGGACAAGCAGGGTGGGGGGGGGATGATAGAAGGGAGGGCATGGGGAGGAGAATGCAATTCGAGGTCGACACTCATGGGGAGGGATAGGATCAAAAGAGAATAGAAGTAATGGGGGACAGGATAGGATGGAGGGAAATATAGTTAGTCCTATACAACACAACTATTATGGAAGTCATTTGCAAAACTACACAGATTTGGCTTATATTGAATTGCTTGCCTTCCAAAGGGAAGGGGTGGAGAGGGAGGGAGGTAAAGAAGTTGGAACTCAAAGTGTTAGGATCAATTATAATGTTCTTACCACTAGGAAATAAGAAATACAGGTAAAGGGGTAAAGAAAGCTATCTGGCCCTACAGGACAAAAGAGAAGACGGAGACAATGGCAGAGAGGGATGATAGCAGAGAGAGCAGATTGGTCACAGGGGCAATTAGAATGCTTGGGTTTGGGGGGGGAGAGGATAAAAGGGGAGAAAATTTGTAACCTAAAATTTTGTGAAAATGAATGTTAAATGTTAAATAAATAAATAAATTTAAAAAAAAAGATTATTTGTATCAGTGTTATATTTTCTGTTTATATTATCTAGTTTTAAAAATTATTGATTTGGATAAAGCATAAAACAACTAAAAATTACTTTGAAGACCAAGTAATTTTTTCAGGAAAAATATTTCTAAAATAATTTAGAGCAAAAAATTATATAAAACTTTGAGTGATAACTTGATCACTGTCCATCTTTGCTATGTGTAGCTTGCATTTTAAATGACTAAAAAACAGACATACTTTCATCCAAGTATGTGAACGTTTTGAAGGTGTTGAAATACATTTTTGTAGTTTTCTATTTGATTGGAGAAAAATTTACATCAATCGTATGTGAACATCGTTTAATGCATGTTTATATCTTAGCAATTTTTTTCATGATTTAATACATATCTATCAAATGCTTATTGTGTACTGAAAACAGATGAGTCTATAGGGAAATTCAAAGTTTAAGATACAATGATGACTTCATGAAGATTACAGTGCAGAAGGGGTTTATACTAGATATGCAAAAATAGTATAATATAAAGAAAATCAGAATAAATATATGAGAGGTGAAACAAAAGTTCGATTTAAAGTACAGAAGGATTGTTTTAGGAATAAAAATAAAAGAGAAGTGTATCAGCAGATTACAGATGGCTTTAGATGTCAGGTAAAGAATTGAAACTTTACATTTAAAATCATATTCAGAATTTGAAAGAATATTTTAGCTATGTCAAAATCTATGCCAAATGCTGAAAAAACCTCAAGGTAGAAGGAAGTTAAAAAAAAAAAAAAACTAATTTCTTGCTATAAAAGCTACTAAGACAACTATGCATATTAACTAATCATTGACTATAGAAAATATAACTTTACCCTATTTTACATGATGCTCAAATTCAAAAGGAAAATTTTATATTAATGTCCTGGAAGACTGCAGTTTAGGATTCTGATACCTTTTATTTTTCTTTTACAAATATGGAAATTCCTAAGGTCGTGACTTAGGAATTCAGGTTCTGTCCTTTTTTCCCTAAGCTGTGAGCCAGAAAAATATGATAACTAAACTTAATTGTGTCAAGTGAGCAAAACTTTTTAATTTTAAATTTCTGAGAAACATCTGAAAAAACACAGAAGGGTTTCCAATTTGGAGACCTTCCAATAAAGCTCTTCTCATCTTGGGCCTGTCATTTTAAAACTGGAACAAATTCCAGAACTGGGGGGAAAGGATAAAAAAATGTGAGGCAACATTTACACTATCACACTTCAAAGGAATCATAAAAACCTTCTGGATGGTCAGTAATACATGCTGAATGACGGTATTGATGGCATGGTCTCTTCTAACATACTTGACATATATACTAAATAAAATAGACTAAAATGTATTCAACATGTTAATAGAAAAATATAATTATCAAAAAAGTCCTTAGAGAAAGATTTTGCATTAAATAATGTGTTAGTTCAGAATGGAGCTATGATTTAACTCCAGGACAAAAATATAGTAGATGGAACGAATGTTGTGTCTTGCATTTCTGTTAATCCACAGTAACTAATATACTATATTGAACCTAACTCTGTGATTGTTGGAGATTGAACTTTCCTCTCAAACTAAACCACTAAATCTCAAGCTTTTCCTTCCTTCCTTCCCCATTGTTTTTTTTCTACCTTCCTTCCTTCTTTCCTTCCTTCCCTTCTTCCTTCCTTCCTTTATTCCTTCCTTCGTTTGCCTTCCCCTCTTCTTTCTTTCTTCTTTTGTTTCTATCTGTTTTTTTCTACAACACTGAATTAGGAATATCATAGATTACAGTTCAAAATTATTGAGGAAGTAAAGAAAGCTCATTAATTTGACTCACAGGCAGAATCTGGAAAATTTTCTTTCTCAATCCAACATTTTATATTTCTGTGAAAAAGAAAACAAATTTTCCATGATCAAAGTACAAACAAAATGATTAAGGATCCATGCTGTCTTTCTCCTCTGCCTGATATATATCCATACATACTTTGAAATTCCTGAGTAGTCCTGTATCATCTCCTATGACTTCATGAAGAGGGGAAAATTGGCAAGAGGGAGCTAAATTTGAATAAATGATAGTCCAGTCTGGGCTCACCTCTTTGTTTTGATGATTAGGATCATAGGATAGAAAATTTGGAACTTAAATTGATATATGAAGACATGGTAAGAAACTATTAGTTTCTTATAACTATTATGTTATACTACCCCTTCACTTTAGAGAGGAGTACCTGCCTATGGTCACACAATTACTATAATATTAAGGGCAAGGTTTAAACTTAAGTCTTTTACCTCCAGTCAGTGAACTTTCCACTCTACTACTGTAATTGAGTCTTCTGGCTTCCTATACACATAGTGTACATGATGAATGACTCTGTATTGATGGCATGGTAAAATATGTCACTGTATAGTATTATATTGTAAACAAGTTATTACATGCACATTCCTGTCCATGCATGATGGACTGCCCCACAATGTGTGACATTGTTGCTTGTCAACAATTACAAATTAAGATTTGTCAGCAGACTTGACAACTGATTGGTTATAACTTGCATTCTTTTCTGTTTATTTTGAAAATAATATAATCAGTATGACTTTAACTTAGTTATACGATAGATGAGACATGCATAAATGGTTTTTCAAAATTTTTTCATCTTGTCTTCTTTCCTTATGCTTCCACTGTCCCCTTATTTTAATTAAACTTCACCTTTATTTTAATTATACCTCCTTCAATTTCACTCAGGGTTACAATCACCATTGTAAATTGATCTAATGCCCCTCAAGACTTGATATCACCCACTTTGGGAACCTATGATGGTATGCCATGGACAAGATCACTGGTGCCTGATGTCACCTAGTCTTCTTGACACTCCTGGCTGGAACATCACACCCTAGTTTAACTGTTATCCAAGACTCTCATTACATGTCTTCCATGTTCAAAATATTCTGATTCCATAATAGTTATTTGTAACCCTTATATTGCTCACATGACCCAAGATCAATTCAGCAATATCCAAATGATGCTGGCATGGCAGAAAATGACATATCTTCTAAGTCTTTCTAGGTAAATAGGTGGAACAAACAAGCAAATCTCAGTAATCTGCTAGACTAACTTCACCACCAATCACTTTTATAATATCTCTTGTCTTCCTGTATGCCTTCTTTCCTGAAATTCAGGAAATAGAAAATGGCAGGATCCCAAAGATGAGGATGACTATGGAGATTCTCATAGAAAATATTTTGAAAGTCATTATCATTTCATTATTCTTTCTTATATGTCCAAAACAAAGCTATGCCAGGCCTGGAGTGTATGACATGCCATAGATCAGAGTTACTGTAATGCAATCAAATTAGGATCTTTTGCCATGTTTGTTTTACTAAAAGTGCCTGTAATTGAATAACGTGATTAAGGAGGATCTTTCCCACCCATTGATGGGCCTGCCCCTTGTGGGAAGCTTGATTAGGCGAATGGTTTTGTAAGAGAGTGCCAAGTACCTTTTTTTTTTTTTTTTTATAGAGGCACTGGATCAGAAGGTTATGCCCTTTGACTCTAAAAAGTGTAGAAATACTCTGAGGGTGAGGTTTTAAATTGGGGCTTACTGACTGGAAGTGTGTTTTTGGCTAGAAAAACTCTGGAAAGCCACTAAGGAACACTTCCCCTCCCCCCAGATAAAATTCAGAAGTTGGTGCTTCCCTCTCTGGCAACTGTCTATAATGGTCAGATATTTTGGAAGCATGTCTTTTGACTTTTGATTTCTTTGAATTTTCTCTGAAATGTTCATTTTGATTTTCTCTGATACCCGTTCTTGATTAAAGTAATTGTTTACCTCCCGAAAGTTGTTTTCCTTTTATGAATGCAGATATAAAAACCTGTGATAGCAGGTCCCCCTGTGTATGTTGGAGCATGTACTGTTACAGTTACCCAGATATTTTGAGACTTATTGGGAAGAGTTCTTTCTTTGAACTATGAGTTTGGTGTTATAAGTTATCCTTAACTTGACTTTCCACACAATATGAAAACTAATAGCTGATACTTTAGACTGTTTAAATTGAAAAGTTTGGGGACTAGAGCCACCCCTTTCCACCTAAACCCATCTAGTACAGGGATATCATCCAATGTGTTACAGATTATGGGAGTTTCTCCTAGTCATTAAGTTAGGGCAGGACTCTTTAGATTTAGTTCTGTGGCTATGAGAAAGATAAAGATCCACTTCCTTAAAAGGAGTCAAAGTTTGTTGATTCCAAACTGATTTATTCTTACCAACAGATGTTTCATTGTAGATAGGTCTTATATCATTTGCATGTTTCCAAAAATAATAACCATTTTATCACCTCCAAAGACACAGATCTTAGATGAGATACACAATTGAGCATGATGACAAGTTTTGCTGGAAGTAATAGGCGCAACTTTTGGGGTATTATTTTTTGACCTCTCTTCTAGTTGCTCTTTTACCTTGATGCCATGAAGGGATAAGAGGCTTGGTGACTCTTTCCTGTCACTGATTTAGCAGCAGCCTAAACGCTCGCCTCTCACTTTTATTTCCTTTATTCTGGTTACCTAAGAAACTGGACCTGTCTCCTGACCTTCATACTTTCTCTCTCCTGGAGAAGAGCAAGGTATTGGAGGTCTGACATTTTAGTTTCCTACTTCTAGCTCTGTCTATCTGTCTTTGTTTCGCTTTGTGTCCGATTCTCTCCCTTTCATTCACATGGATATATGAGTGAATGGTATTATTTGAACTCATTGTTATTATCCTTTTACTGATAACAATCACCTATTTAATCAAGTGAAATAAATAACGTACAAATATAAAGCAACATATAAGCAGGCAGTATATTGAATGTTAATGTATTGAATCAATGTATTGAGCTAATATATTGAAATAAAAGGACAAAGGTTCAAATCCCAACTGCCAATTTTTACCTCTAAAGCAACTCACCTCTGTGAACCCCAGTTTCCTCATTTGTGAATTGAAAGACTTTTTTTTAGATAACCTCTAAATCCCCGTGTATGTCTAAAGATATGTTCTGATGGATCATGCACATGATAATTTATTTTAAACTTGTTGACAAAGTTAAAAGAATACAGATGGAGAGAATGATCAGATTCTAGTAAGGTTAGTCAAGGGGAAGTAATGTTCATACTTTGGAAAAAGTAAGATTAAGCATGTAATCCACAGATGTTTGAAATTTCACAAATGAAGCTTATGGTTCTATAAGTACTGTTAAAACTTGTATCTTGGCCTTGTCATAAATACTCAGTGGTACAGAGAAGACAGAGTAACCTTTCTCATTTTCAATAAGGCAGTCTTATATTTTCATTCTCTATAACAGTTCTTGGTGACATTCCAGTAAAAGCAAAGTTGTATAACAATTATATTCGGATTCACTTACTCTAAAAATATTCTTCTACATCTCCAGAGTATTTTCAGACTGTTATCAGATTCTCTTTAAAACAAAATAATCCAAGAGGGCTGCACTGCATAACTGAAATAACCTTAATAAAATGTGTGAAGGTGATTTGAAACATGTTCTCTTTTCCTGCATAGTTATATATGGAAAGAACAATATTATGGCAGAGAACGAAGAAATACCTGCTTTGGGAGATTTAGTGAGGTTTGCAGATGGTCAGAAATAAAAGAATTACTCCCCTGATCCATAGCATTGTGAAAAATACAGCTGTGTGTAAACATTATTTTTTTTCTTCTTGAATATTCAAACATAAACTGCTCTTTGAATAACTAATACATCAGTATTTCCATCTGATGACCTGAGTGAGGAGGAAGGAATGGGATTTCTTTTTAAATAACAGAATCCAGAAAGATTTAAAGATAAGAGCATTAATTATTCTACTTAAATATAATTTAAATTGTATCTGTATATAGTTATAGTCTCAAGCATTTATTTAGTTTTTAACAACTTTTGAAATAATAATAATATCTACATAATGTTATGCATATATTTCCAAAGGAAACATCTGCACTAAGTTGAGATTTGCAATTTTGAAATCAGTAAGCATACCAGTGGTTGTATATTTCTTTTAGTATTAAATTTTATTTTTTTGTGTGCTGTGATTATAGTTAAGAGCAGGTGCTCCTAGTTAATACTAACATATAATTATATTCAATAAATCAGGTGAAAAATAAGACTCTCTAACAAATTGTTGAGTTGATCATGGTTTAACTGTAATCTAATCACACACACATACATATATGCATACACACCTATATGTAATTTTATATAAATATACACATACAATGCATATATGTATACACATATCTATACATTGGGGGCCGGTTGGTGGTTCAGTGGATGGAGTATTGGGCTTGAAGTCAGGAAGGCTCCTCTTCCTGAGATCAAATATGGCCTCAGACACTTAGTAGTTGTATGTCCCTGGGAAAGTTGCTCTAACCTCTGTTTGCCTCAGTTTCTTCACCTCATTTTAGAGCTGAAGAAAATGGTAAACCATTCCATTATCTTTGCGAAGAAAGCCCCAAATGTGATAACAAAGAGACAGACATGACTAAGAAGACTCTACAACAACAGCAACACACACACACGTTTCTGTGTGTGTTTCTGATACACATACACAACTACACATTCCTGTCACTTCATATAAGAAATTCTGAATGATAAATTTCCCTTTACCCATGAAGGTTAGCAGGTGTTATGAAATTTATAGTCAGAGAGTGTTTCCAGGGGTAAAGAAAAATAAATAATTTCCCCCAAATTAGATGAACTCTATCAGAACAAGAACTTGATACCACTTTTATAAATGGGAAGTGATCTTTAGACTTAGATATTTAAGACACTTTGTTCTAGTTCTTGGATATCACATTTATTCTGAAAGAAATTATGCAAAGTTCCTTTGTCCCTCGTTAAAAATTTTACTCCTTATCTTAGTTGCACTGATTTTGTTAAGAGTAGAATCCATTTAATCTTATGTAATTTAATTTTATTTCTCATTTAGTATCTGTTTATACCTTAAGAATTCTCTTGCTAGTCATAATGGCATCACAGTAAAAAGTATATCTTTTGTGTGTGTCTCTCTCTCTATCTCTCCCTCCCCCCCCTGCCCTGGCTTCCTCTCTGCAATGTTTCTATTCATTTTTTTCATAGCTAATTTAGTTTGTAATGCTCATGGACAAAAAAAAATGTAACAAAAATTATATTAAAAACTTTGTGATTCAGAATTTGAGAATTATATTCAAGGAGTTATAATAAATAAATAATAAATTTAGAGAGGAAAAATATTGCCCAGTGATCTTTGCAGTGCTTTCTTCTTATGAGCCTCTCTTCCTAATCTACTAATACTGTAACAGTTTTTTGCACAATTAATAAATAAACCTAGATTGAAGTACTTTTATAAGATTAGTTAGTATTTTGATTTTTCAAAACTCTTCAGATTTGTAAGCTGCCCATTCTTGATTCAGTGTGTATGTTAATATCTAACAGGCTGCTGTATTTTATAGGGTAAATTATTGTGGATCATAATGGAAGGTCTACTTTTCCTATGGAATGGGAAGGCAGTGTTTCAAATAATATAGATAATATTTTAATCTCAGCTTGTTGAAATCTATATAAGTGAAATATTACTACATCTGGTGTAAGACATTATTATATAACCATTGATCTTAAACATTAATTTTAAAATTTCATATGAAAATCACCATTATCAGTAGATGTCTTATTTAATAAAGAAAATATTGTATGTTGAATCATGTTTTCCTTTGACTTCCACCCTATATTAGAGAGAGATTTACCTGGCTTAGACTGAGGGCTTATGATGCTTGAGAATTATTCCCAATATAAAATTAAAAAAAAATCAGACCTTAACAAAATCCCAGGATTAACTAAAAGGAAAATTCTGTCTTTTCTTTTTTTTAAATATAGAGTCTATAAACACATAAATCTCAATTCAATAGTCCAGTGGTAGCTAAATAGAAAGTCAATTTCCATGATGTTATATAAAAAAAAATCCGTTTTGTTGTACTCAACATCTTATTATGTCCATTGGTCATCAACTATAGCATTTATACCTTTACTTCTGATATTTAACAGAACTCTTTCTTGTTAAATATATTAATTAATAATTATTTTATTGTAGCAAGCTTTTTCTCATCAACACCCCACAAAATATATAAGGTCATTAAATAAGAAAATATGATATAGTGTTTGTATCATATCAAAAGTTTGTATTATGAGTACAGTCACTTTAAACTTTTGTAGTTTATCAGATTGTTAAAGATAATAGAAGGTGTTTTAAATTGATTTGCAACCAATATTATATTTGATTTCAGCACTGTTTTTTTTTTAATGTCTTCATTTATATTGATATAAAACTTGGAATTTTTCTGGTAGACTTGTAACTTCATTGCAATGCAAGGACTTAAAAAAAAATTCCCAAAGTTCTAAGGCAAAATGCCTTCCACATCCAGAGGAAGAGCTATGAAACTCAATCGCAGAATGTAGCAGATCTTTTGTGTGTGTGTGTGTGTGTGCATTGTGTTTTAGTGTGTTAGATGATTTCTCCCACTCAATTCTTCAACACAGCATGACTCTAGTGAAAATGTATTTAATAGAAATGTATGTGTAGTACCTATACAAAATTGTATGCCATCTTAGGGAGGGAAGGGGGAGGGAGTGGGGAGGGAGAGGAAAACAATAATATAAGTTTTATGGTGGTTACTGTAGAACACTGAAAATAAATGAAATTAATTAATTGTTTAAAAAATTGCCATGTACATAGCAGAACATGAGACAATTCAATATAAATCTCCATTTCAGGAAAAAAAATACTACTTCTGTTTGTAGATCTTTGGTTTAGAATGTTTAAATATTATAATTGGTTGAAAAGATAAAAATGGGAGAAAGGAAAATGTAAAGAAAGTCTTACTCATCCCTTGACTGAATTTGAGATTATCCTCAAATAAACAGGAAACTGCTCCTTCTGGTCATAGTTGAGCTGCTCCTCACAAAATTCCCCAGAAGTAGTTATGAGTTTATATGAGGAGTAATTTGTGATAGTTTGTTCATGGTCTGAATTTCTCATTTAACACTGAACACTGGAACACTTTTTTCCACCTCTAAAGTGTGCTAAAGAAACAGTGAACAGGTTAACATTCCCACAGGGTTGTTTGCTCAGTAATTTATATATTGTGGTATCTTGCACCTATCACCTCAGCTAGGTGGTGCACTGGATAGAGCACTAGTTCAGGAGTCAGGAGAACCTGAGTTCAAATCTTGCCTCAGACACTTGACACTCACTAGTTGTGCGACCTTGGGCAAGTCACTTAACCCCAATTGTCTCATCCTGGGTCATCTGCAGTAATCCTGATCAATATCTGGTCATTGGTTTCAGATGACTCTGGAGGAAAATTGAGGCTGGTGAGATGTATAGATTTCCCTCACTCCAAACAAAGTCAAGTGCAAGTCACGTCATTATTTCTCTGATGGTATGGTCTTCTTCTGCAACAAAGGAAGAACATGCACCTATTACCTGGACGTTATATTATGTAAGAATAAACCCAGTAAATTACACATATGGAGAATGCACAATGAAATGTGACTCACAGCTGTGACACTTCAGGACCATAGGAATTTTCTGATTTGTCATGCTGTTTTCACCGAAATTGTTTCTTGTAATTTTCTCATATTTTATGTTAATCATGTGATATCTGATGTGCATTACTCTGCTAATTTGTTCATATTTCTTCTGGATATGTTGCTCTTCTGGTACTACTATTCTCATTTTAGTCCCTGGACTTAGATTCTGTACTGGTAATTACTCCCTCTTTCACCTTATAAGTATATCACTTCCCATGTACGGGGACAAATGATGGCTCTAGTTAAGTTTAGATGTCTGTTATCTCTGTGTGAAAACTATGTGTCATGTCTCTTCAAAAAAGTATATGAATCCTTTTTTGATCCTGTCCAATCCTCTGCTAATTTCAAGCTACTAAACAATGTTAAGTTCTTTTAGCAAATACTATCCTTGCATATGTCATATTTTCCACCGAGTACCCTGTTTTTCCTTGGGTGTTCTCAGAATTTAAAGGACTGTTCAAAAACAAGTAACAATAATACTTTTATCCAAGGGACTGTTTTCCTATAAACTTTTTCTGAATTTTGAGTGATTGTTCAAATCCCTTTCTCTCTTAAAAACATATTTCACCCTTCTTTCAATAAATAAAATATTCATATGTTTAAAAGAAATTATGTCACATATATCTAGACTTAGATTTTAAATGAAGGCTTTATGATATTTAAACAATTCCCTAATGGGTGTGTGTAAGATTATTTATTTATTATTAAAGATCTGGCATTTGGCAGTAATATTTCTGTATGATTTAAAATGTCATGATGATATCTTGTGTTTTTTAATTTACACTGTTCCACTTGTTCCTAGCAATTCTGGTCAATACTATTTAATATTTCCCTAGGACATGACATTTAGTACACTTTTTTATCCTCTGGGACTTTGATAAATCTAAGAATAATTCATCAAACTATTTTCACTATGAGTTGCTTTAAATTTAAGAAATATTATTATTTTCTATTTTTGCCAACTTTTGATTTCAGTTTGATATTTCTGTTGTACCCCTATTTATTCTATCTCTCTTGTTCATATTTTTGCTATATTTCAACCCATATGCATTGTATTATTATTAGGATTTTCCTCCCATGTCTTCAGTCACCGTTGTGTCTTTGTAATGTTTCCTATTTGATAATTCTTTACCATTTCATGAATTTAAAGTGTTTCTTGCTATTTGAGGTGATGTAGGATAGCTCAGCTTAAAGCAGAACACTCAGAAACACCTCCGTTTCTACTCCAGAAAACTGAAGAAAAATTGTTCTTTCTTTTTAGTAATTGTTTCTTTGGATATTGCTCAAATTGATATTCTGAACATTGTTGGTCCTTCAGAAGGTTTACTATTAGTTGCATTGCACCATATTTTATTAAATATACCACTTAACTTTATGTCAAAAATAACTTAACTTTAGTTATGATTGTCAATATCTAGATGGGAGATATTTGTTCTTTAACTCTTAGTTCCTTTATTGTGATAGGAAGGAATTACACATTGTGAACACTAGGATTGCTCTATTACTTTGTCTCTGTCATCTCCAAAGGGAGATAAATTTCTAGTTGACTAGGGCTTTGCTGCTTAAATTCTTTCCTTCCTTCCTTCCTTCCTTCCTTCCTTCCTTCCTTCCTTCCTTCCTTCCTTCCTTCTTTCCTTCCTTCCTTCCTTCCCCCTAGTTCACTCTGAAACTCCACTTAGTGGCTGTATTTCACTGTACATTCAATCCTGGGTTTGAGTAAATTCAGAGTGAATGACAATGGTAACTGTTTCTCTTTGAAACAGCAATCTCAATGGTCTTCCTCTACCAGCTTGATATTTTTGTTTTGTTTTGCTTTTCATTAAAGGGGCCAACACTTAACTCATTGCTTAAAGAGGTGAGGCCTATTCCTTGAATAGGCATTACCTCACTTTGAGTTAGTACTTGAAAGGGCCTTAGCCTAAAAGGGCAACAATCTTCCATTGCATCTTGGGTTATCTCTAGTCATCTTGATGAATACCTGGTCACTGGATCCAGATGGCTCAGGAGAAGAAAGTGAGGCTGGTGACCTTGCACAGTGTTCCCTCACTCAAATCAAACTCAACTGCAAGTCATGTCATCATTTCCCTGATGTCATGGTCCTCTTCAAAAACAAAGGACAAACATAAATCAATCTGCTTATTTTGATTTATCAACTTTAGGTTACCATAGATATAGACAATAATACTTGGCTAATTTATCAGTTTCAAATAATTTTCATTTCAAATAGCATCTTTACTTGAAATAACTACTTTGAATATTAAATATTTAAAATTTAAAGCAGTGTCAGGATGTGTAAAACAGTTTTATGCCATTTAAGAAGTGTTTACTAGGTCATAAAACTATTTATATTTTCCAAATTGAGAATATTACTTATGATCTAACAACGTTCATTAACTGTGATCATAGAAAAGCAAAGGTTAGTGAGTGGCAACAGACAAAGAAAACTGATAGACCCACAGAGGGATTAATTGACATTACGGTATATTCATTTTATACATGGCAATCAATTTCTTCATATAAAAAACTGTGCAGCAAGAATGCACTTAAGTGATGTATAGGACTCAACAGATAGTAATAAATCTTTAAAAAAGAAAGAAACTTTTCAATGTCCTCTTTCTCAAAGCATTCACATTTCCTTTCTTGCATTTTAACTCTGGGTTATTTTTATTAAATTTGTTTTGATTTTCATGATAACAAAAGCACAAGAAATTACAGAGTTGACTTCATATAAATGCTTTTAGTGTTAAGAAACTTCAGTTATTATTTTAAAGCACACAGGCAAGAAGCTTTACTATAAACAAAAATAATTATCAGTTCAGCAATACTGTATGTCTATTTAACTGCCTAGAAAATAAAATTATATCTTTGCTTTGTGTTTATAATTCTTTTCCCATTTAAGAAAAGGAGCAAAGAAAAACAAAACAAAACAAACAAACAAACAAAAAAGACAGCCATCTTAGTTTTGTTTTCCTGAATAGTTACTGAAAGAGCTATTCAAGTGCAAAAACAGATCAAAAACAAGCCAGAAAGAATTTAAAGTATTTGTAGTGTTATAAACTGGGCTTAGAGTTCTTGAAATTCTGTCACTCACCATTCACATTTATGTAGCATTTTAAGATTTACTAAGAGCTTTTTAAATTAACCATGGGAGTATGGCAGTATAATTTTTATTTTAATAATTTTACCACCTCCAAAACGGAGGATCCACAAGGTTAAATGACTTTCTCATAGTCACATTGCTGGTATTAGATTTAGAACATAAATTGGTTCTTTAGACTTTAGACACAACACTTTTTTTCTTTTTTCTTTTTTTCAATTTCACCTCTTTCCATATTTTCTTTTTTTATAGCATATTTTAGTTTTATTTTAGACTCAAACTCCAGAACACAAATACAGAAAAAAAGAACTAAAAACATGTCATAAACTTAAATATTGGAACTTAAGTACAAAGTTAAATAGGAAAAATAAGCATGTCATGTGCATAGAGAAGAAAAGAGGGGATTCAAATGGTGTAACCATAAATTTTCATTTCTTTTTTTTTATCTTTTTTTATTTCTTTTTTTAACGTTTAACAATCACTGCCATACAATTGAGATTTTATCCCCCCCACACCTACCCCCCACTACCCCCTCCCTCTGCACGACTGCATACAATTCTGTATAGGTTCTACATATACTTTCCTATTGAGTATATTTTCACTATAGTTATGCTATGTAGTCAGACTAAAATAAATGAAAGAAATCATATAACAAATCAAAACATGATACACAAACACATACACACAGACAAACACGATCTGCTACATTTTGCAAATGACTTCCATATTTCTTTCTCTGAGTGTGGAAGGCATTTTGCCTTGAGAACCAACATTGGGATTTTTTTTTCATAAGAGGTTCTTGCGTTATTACAAAATTCCAAGTCTACCAGAAAAAACTCTCGCACACTGTGGTCGTTGCTGTGCACAAAGTTCTCCTGGTTCTGCTCCTTTCACTCAGCATCAGGTCATAGAAGTCCTTCCAGGCCTCTCTGAAGTCTTCTTGTTCATCATTTTGTGCTGCCTTATCATCTATCTGACTCAATTTATCATAAAGTTCCCTTAATTCTCTAATTTCTTTTATGTTTCTGAACATTTAATGTCTAACTATCACTAATCACACATTACACAGTGGTAACATAAACACACTTATCCCTGTCAGTTGTGATGATTTTTCTAATTGAGCAGTACCTTTGTCTGAGTTATCTCTCAGTTATTGGGAAGATCAGACTTGGGATGCCTCATATCCAAACAGAACATAAAGACCATGTAAATGCTGGATAAACTACTGAGGAACACATTGCAATTAAGCAAAATAGTAGGAAAACCAGATGTGTAAATGAACAATTATTTAAGTGTTAGAGTGAATCAAACATTAGAAAATCTACATTCAGATTTTATCTCAGAATTACTAGCAGCATGACCCTGGGAACATTATATCTATAATGTTTCAGGTGGAAAATATTCAGATAACATTCATTCTAATCCTTTACTTTACAGTTTTGGAAACTGACAGATTATGCTAGCATCAAAAGTCAAGTAGCTAATTTGCACAATTTGTCTAAGGTTACAAAGAGCTAGTAGCAGCTTACAATACATGCCAAATCTCTTAACATTCAATGCAGTATTCTTTTCACTAAGCACAAATTTAAATATGCCTGTCTACCTAACTATCATACGTGGCACAATGGCTAGATCATTAGGCTTGGAATAAGAATGTATCATCTTTATGAGTTCAAATCTTACTTCAGATACTTAATAGCTCTGTGACAGTGGGCAAGTCACTTAACTGGATTTGCCTCAGGTTTCTTCCCTGTAAAATGAGCTGGTAAAGGAAAAACCAAACCACTCCAGCATGTTTGCTAATAAAGCCACATATGAGGTCATGAAGAGTCAGACACAACTTAAAATGACTGAATATCATCAGCACATCTCTGTCTGTCTGCTTTTCTTCACCAATTTATACATGTATATATGCATGCATTCACATGTGAAATGCATATTCATATACATTGCTAAATCTATATTCCTATGCTCCTCTAATAAACACGTAGTTTGAAATAAGTTAAATTCTTTTTGTATTTAAACGTAAATATAGTCAGCAAACTTTTTCTCCCAAAGAATATACATGACATATACTAAACAAAACATTTATAAAACAAATTAAATTATAGGTGAAAAAGAAAATTATCACAAGTAAAGAGAAATCCCTAAATAGGATTTGCCAAACATATTGTATTCTTTATTAAGAAAGTAAGCATAGACTCTGTTTTTGTTTGCTTAATGATAAGTCATGATTTTCTCAATAAAGACTGGAGAAGATTCCTAGAAGTAGAATATGCATTATAACAGGACTTTGACCTCTCAGTGCTATAGACAAAATGTTTCTTCCCACTCCCCCCAGTGAGAGAGAGAGAGAGAGAGAGAGAGAGAGAGAGAGAGAGAGAGAGAGAGAGAGAGAGAGAGAGAGAGAGAGAGAGAGATGGAGGGTGGGGGTGGGGGGTAAAGTGTCCATTTCAATCTTTCTCTCCAACTAAATTGCTTATCTTCTGCCTTATATTCTCAGTAGCCTGCAGTCAAAATACTGACGAGGGCTGAAGTGTTGGGATAAAAAGTGTTTGGATGGTCAGAACAGTAAAACAGGAGATCAGTATCTATATATTTCACAAGACAGACCTTATATCCAAAACTAGGTTTGTTTTTTTGACGCTTTGTTTGTATTACAATGCAGCCCATTCCTCTCATACAACTCCTTCCAAAATGACCCAGGAAGAGGATCAGACCAACCCAAGACCTCATTGGGAAATCCATATGATGTGTGTGTAATATGTTTGTGTGCACATGCACAGAGAAAATAGAGATAGAGAACATGTGTGAATATATACTCACAGATATACATATATGTGTGTATTCCTGATATATATAGATATATGCATATATTTTAAAGTGATGGTTATTGAAATATCTAGGCAACTGGGTTAAGATAGCAAAGATCCAGCATGGCTAGAGGGAAAACAGTCAGCATGACACATTAGAAGGAAATAGTAAAGCTCATTTCTCTCATGTAATTCCTCCCCAAAATGATAAGAAGATCAGAACAGATCTCATCAGGAAATACATATGCATATATATTCATGCATATATGTACATATATACACACATATATAAAATAGAAATATATTTCTGCACACATATGTATATATTGCTGGTATATAGCCATATGTGTGTACACTTAGACACATATGCTCATACAATTTTATACACATTTATATATCAGGAACTCTGTGTGTCTGTAAGTGTTTCCTGATTAGAGGAATTGAGCTAAATGCACTGTCACACTTCCTCCTAATCTACGATATTGACTAATTTCCCTCCAGTCATACTGGATCTTTATTATCTTTGTCTTCACCAAAATATTCATTATCATTTTAAAATTATGTTCAATAATTTTGTTAGAACTCAAGTCAAAGTCAATGTAGGTAGTTTGTGGACTCTGTTCTCTTTAATTTCTTTTCTTTTACATCTATATCAATATATTCAAGAAGAATATTTTGCTCTGCTTCTATTATATCTCAGTTCATTAATTCTTATAATGTTTCAAAAACTACTAATCAAATCTGACAATTATTTTATTACCCATAGTTGAAAATCATCTAGACTTGTAATGTAAATTTATAAATGAAAGCTAAGTACTCTCTTATTAAGTAGTGGCTTATCTTAGGTATTAATAATTCATTAATTTTTTTTTTATTTTGTTATTTACAACGCAACACTCACTGAGAAAAAATGAAAATTAAGCAAAAATAGACCAACTCTATTTTCTTCCTCTGTATGGTATAATTGCTGAATTCAATAAAAAAGGGAGGGATCCTGTGGTCTTAGTCTTTCTTTGATCAAATCATCATTAATGGATAAATTTATGATAACAGTTTTCATACAATTGTACATAAAACATACATACACTGAGAAAATGTATATGTGCAATATCCATTTTTTCATCCAGTTTATTATCCTTAGTTTTTTGTCACCAATCTTTCCTCAATCTGAATTCACTTTTTTCAGCTACAGTATGCTGTGTAACTTCTACAATATACGATTGCTAAATTAGAATTTAAAAAAAAAAAACTATTTGGTAACAAAGTGAAGATCAACTTAAAAAAAAACATGATTGAATTTTTGTTTAATTTCCTCTTAAAGATAAGAATTCAATTTATTTGGTTTCTAGAAATTAACTGGCAACAAATGTACTTTTATAACCCTCAGTAATACTTGATTTAGGTATTGGCAAAAAGAGTAGGATAAGTATGATTAAAAATAAAATATTTGCAGTTGACAAGATTATATAAAAAAGAAATATAAATCAGACTGTTCATTTGCACTTGCTTTCAGCATTTTTTATTACTACCACGTAAATTCTTTTTTCCATTATTAGTGCAAATTGAAATTTTAAAAAAGACACAAAAATAGTGAAGAGAAAATATGGCTTTGATCTTAACACTGATCTTTAACTGTGTGAATAGTAAACTAAAACCTTATTTAAGGAAACACTTTAGAATTATGCTATATAGCTACATTCCTCTTGCTCTATAGAATTTGTCTAATATGTGTTAGAATTATGCCTTATTACTAAAATAAATGATGTTCCCAGACTAAAACACATTTCTACGAAATCAATTCTATAAAATGACACTTATAATAATAGTAAGAGACACTAGTGAATAAAGCCTAGGAGGCTCAAAATTAAGTGGGTACTTGGAAATTAACCAGATCTCTATTTATTTTGGGTGATTTGTAATATAGATTATTAAGAAGGTTTAAAATTGCCATTCCAGTATCTACTTTTCTCAAATGATCAAAATGATAGAAATTATCTTCCTTTTATCTAATATACTTATACAATTGCCATATTCGTAACATTTGATGTTTAAATGGTTGGTTTAGTGATCTTGATTTTTACTTGAATCGCACAAAGCAAAGAGTTCTGAAGAAAATAAGAATATATTTCTATCACAAAGTATTCACATAAATCATTACCTTCAATAATTAGATGAATGTACATATGGTTCCAATATACGTATATAAAATTGATTATTTACTTGTGTATACACATTATTCAACCATAGGTTCATAAATACACACATATGTGTATATATATATATATGCATCTATGTATATGTATTAAAATATATAAAATATAAATATTTTTAAATTGTAAAATTGAAAGTTATTTTGAGAAAAAGTGGCTCTGTTTTTTTCTTTAATCTTTAAAATTTAAGGGTTCTAAGATCTATTTATTAAAATCATTTGATTCTGCCTACTAATTATTTTCCTTAATTTCAAAAAACTATGCATGTGTACATTTTTATATGTGCTTGTATTTGTAAAGCTACAAATAAAGATCAGTTATTTTTTAACTACAATTTTCCTTCAAATGGCACATAATTAATATAAGTGGAAAGACACTCAAGAGCATAACTTCGAGAATTTTATTTCCTGCATCACCATAAGGCAGATATTACAGGTGTTGATATAAAAGCTACTCCGAAGATCACTTGAATTACCTCTTGCAGTCTACAATTATCACTCTTGGGGTCTTTTCTCTCCAGATGAGACCAACGAAATGCCAGGACACATTGGACTCTGAAAAAATATTTTTTGAATCGGGCAAAATTGGGTAATTACTCAGGTAAGAAAAAAAAATATGAATGATAGGTAGTAAATGAAAACAAATATATACTATACTTTACTAAGGAAAGATACTGAGAGTTATTTATTTACCATGGCAAAAGTTTAAAATTTTGATCCAGAATGGAGATTAAAAAGACAAAGTCTATATAATATTGCAATATGTTTCAGTATTATTTCTTCTTTATTAAACACCAAATGATTCATATGGAACACATCACAGCCTATAATTGTGCCTTAGTACAACAAAAATTTAGTAGTAAATACATTTTATAGGCACAAATCTTCCATTTCAGAAAGGACATTTTACAATATTTTTTGGGGAAAAAATTCCCTACTGACCAAAAAAAGCAAAAATGAAAACCAGTAACAGATGTGAAATATAATGAAAAATCTTATCTGTGGGATTAATACAGGGAAAAAAAACCAGATATCTCCCCCCTATTTTAGGGCTTTGTAGTAAATTTGACTTATCAACTACTTTTTTTGTTGTTAGAAGAAAATTAGAAAAACATTTTTAAATCTTTGTATTTTTTAGTTGTTTTAATTAGAATAATTGATCTTTCAGTCTACCTATTTTATATGTATACAAATAAAATGTATTTGATATGGTCTATAATGTGAATTTCACAATAGTTTCATTTGTCGATTACTTTGCTTCAGTAAAACTTGAACCAGAATAATTGAATCACGCATATATTTAATTTTCACCACAGTGTTATGCTATGCACACTATTATAGATCCTGCAAATTTTCTAAAGAGCAAAGGGCATCTTTAAATATAATTATTTAGAATTAAGTGAAACATAATTGTGTATGAGTTAATTGCTTTAAACCAATTTATCTATTAACTCATTATCTTTAACATATTATCTTTAACTTAATTCTGATTGTGGTATATGTCACAATTATTCCACCAAATGTAGAATGACAGATATTTGTTTTGCTGTTTCCTCCACCATGACTTAAAGGACCCTAAGAACATACCTTAGTAAGGACTGATATTTTTTAAAAACAATATACAAATAGATTATATGTTAAGAATCACATTTATTTTGTTTTAATGAAGGAATAAAAACTACCTGTCTGGCCCTAATACACTGTTATTACCATTCAAGAATAAACTTCTTTTCATTCAAATGATCAAAATATTTTGTGATTCAGTTTTTATGGATGAATGCAAGTTACAGTTATCTGCATATGATTCTCAACAAACCTATTATACTATAAACTTGAGGAAACAGGTAGAGGTTACATATTCTTTTCATAAATCCTTTGGTATCTATCATGGTACCTTCCCCACAGTTAGAACCCAAGTAATATTTTGTGTTGAAAGAATTGCATTGGGAACAACGTCAAAATTATGATGGAAATAATTTCAGTGAATTTTTCCCCTACGTGATTAAACATAATTCAGTAAAACAAAGGATGAGATAGATCAGCTCCAATCCAAGATATAAAAAATGATACTGGCAATTAAATTAAATCAAAGTTGGTTTTTTTTTTTTTGAAATGTATTCCTACAATTTAAAACTTATCATTATAAAAGCAATAAAAGCCAAGTCTATGGAGATATTACAATAGTATTCAAACGATGGTTCTACCAATTTTGATCTATTTTTTCTAAAACGATGTTTATACTTTGTGAACATTTTGAGACTCCAATACCAGAGTAATTCAACCAAGCACACTTCTATGATGATGTACATTGCAAAAAGGTTCAATTACTTGTAGACCAGCTGGAGCAATGGGCAAGCAGCATTACTCGTAGAAGATCACATTCTCTTGTTCTAACATCACTTTTCAATCTCTGGGGGAGCAATGGAATACATATATATATATATATATACATATATATATATATATAGGACAGAATATTGTTTTAGTTAGTCTGTCAACAGACATTTATTGATACTCCACGAGTCGCTCTGTTCAAAGTACTTGAGATTTTGTTCTGTAATCAGAGGGTTAAAGAAATTGTTTTTAAGTTGAGGGATATTGGTTGTCTGAAATATGAGTAGTAACAATTTTACTGCTCAATTCATCTTTTCCCTTCATTTATTATAATATTAGAGGTCATTCCAAACCAGAAAAACTCTGCTGAGGGCATATTTAGAACTGTAAATCCTATGACTCAGGAAGGAAAGTCATAATGTACCATGGTACAGAGTATTTGTTCTCTTTTGGAATTCTGTGCACTTTTAAAATGTTGTTATTGTTATCAGAATGTTCAGAAAAATCAATGAATGTTTACATACTTATGATTTAGTAAAATATATTTAATAAGAAAACTGCTCAATTATTGAAAAATAGAATGAAGTTTAAAATGTAATTAACGTATTCATTTGAATCTTCTCTTGAAAATGAACTAAATTGTAGAATATAAAAGATTTGTCTTTTTTCCCCTTCAGCATAAAGTTCTAGAACTACTTTTAGTTTAAATTTAAAAAAAAAATACCTCAATATATGTGCTGTAACGGACTAGTCTTATATGGATTTGTTATTTTATCAACATCAATACATCAGTTCTTGAATTTATAACACAGAAAATCAGTTGAAAGCAATGGAAATGTCTCTGAAACCATGAAATCCATATATGTAACTTCTAAAAATTATACTATGTTCTATAACTTTCCACTCTCATTCACTTTATTTGTGTGCATTTTTTTCTTTCTAATTTAAAGTGTTCATGGAATTACTATAGGCACCAGTCACAGTGATTTAAAAGTGTGTAGGGAATGAGACAGTTCAAAAATTTCTAAAAACTTGAGTATTCTGCAAAAAAAAAAATACTATCATCATGAACTTGAAAGATTAGAAATAAATTGTTTCAGGTAGAGAGAAAAATATCAAGGCAAATGTTTCAATATATTAAAGACACAATTAACAGTTACAGTACAAGGTATTCTCAATGTTCTACTATATTGAATATATCACATTGATATTATAATTAGGTTTCAATCCCACCTCAGAAGGAACTTTTCTCTGACTCAGTTTTTTCATCAATACAACATAGAAAACATAATCTATCCTAAAAAGTTGATGAGAAAACTGAATAAGAGGGTGGAGCCAAGATGGAGGAGTAGAAGCAAGGACTTGCTAGACTGCTCAACCCAAGCCCATCCAAATACCTGTAAAAAATGACTGAATAAGTTCTGGAGTTATGGAACCAATAGAAGACAGAGTGAAGCAAATCTCCAGCCCAATACAGCTGGAAGGTGGAGGAGAAACATCTGTCATGCATTGCTGGGAGCAGAGAACAGTCCAGTGTCGATCATGCCTTCATAAACAGGGCCTGAGCAGGCCTAGCATGGGCTGAATCACTGGCACTTGTGTTGGCTTACAGAGTTCTTGACTCCAAAACACTGAGGAAAATTTGGAAGATCAGTGGAAAAAAAAAAAAACCTGTCTGATCTTTGTGAGAGAGTAGAGAGGCCCTACGTCAGTCCCAAGGCAGTGGGGATAGCAGAAAAGTTCACCACAGCCAAAGTAGCAGGGCCAGCAGTGACTGTTTCTAGTGCTCTAGGACCATACATTGTGGGGTTATTGAGCAGCTAACGGTAAACCTCCCACCCCCACTGGAAGGAGAGAACTACTTTGACAAAGAACTCAAAAGTCAAGTAAATCTCAAGGGAAATGAGCAAAATCCGGGAAAAGAATCAGACTATAGAATCTTACTTTAATGGCAAGTAATATGTAAATATACAAAAAGAAGAAGACAACTTAGTCAAAGCTCCTACACTCAAACCTCCAAGAAAATTATGAATTAGTTTCAGACCATGGAGGAGCTCAAAAAGGTTTTGAAAGTCAAGTAAGAGAAATAGAGGAAAAATTGAGAGGACAAATGAAAGAGATTCAAGAAAATCATGAAAACTGAGTCAACTCATTGTTAAAGGAGACCCAAAAATGCTGAAGAATATAACCCCTTAAAGTAGACTGCCCCAAATTTAGAAAGAGATCCTAGAAGTCAATGAGGAAAAGAATACCTTAAAAGGCAGAACTGACCAGACGTAAAAGGAGGTCCAAAAGCTCATTGAGGAAATTAATTCCTTAAAGATTAAAATGGAGCAGATGGAAGCTAATGACATTATGAAAAATCAGGAAATTACAAAATAAGACCAAAAGAATGAAAAAAATAGCAGACAAAGAGAAATACTTCATTGAAAAAGCAACTGAACTGTTGGACTATCTGAAAGTCATGATCAAAAATAGAGCCAAGACATCACCTCCCAAGCAATTATCAAGGAAAACTGTTCTGATATTGTAGAGATGGTAAAATAGATATTGAAAGATTCTACCAATCACCTCCTGAAAGAAATCACAAAAAGAAATCTCCCAGGAATATTGTATCTAAATTCCAAAGCTGCCAGGTCAAGGAGCAAACATTGCAAGCAAAGAGAAAAACAAAATCGAATACTATGGAAACACAATCAAGATAACACAAGATCTCGCAGCTTCTTCATTAAGGAATCTGGGGGCTTGGAATATGATATTCTGGGGGTGAGAAGAGCTAGGATGAAAACCAGGAATCATCTACCAAGTAAAACTGAGTATACTTCAGGGGAAAAAGTGCTCATTCACAAAATAGAGGACTTTCAAGCATTGTTGATGAAAAGACCAGAGCTGAACAGAAAATTTGTCTTTCAAACACAAAAATTAAGAAAAGCATGGGGGCGGAGCCAAGATGGGGGAGTAGAAAGACGCACATACACATAGCTCTGAATCCACAACACATAGGATGGCTACAAGGAAGTAACTCACGGCGAATTCTGCACCCAGAGGACACGGAACATTGGTGCGAGGGAGATTTCTGTTCCGGAGAGACCTGCAAACCTCTCGCGGGTGTCTTTCGTGCTGTGGACTGGGCGCCGGGACTGGGAGCTGAGGGCAGCCCTGCAGCAGCCACGGCACCAAGAGGAAAAGATTCGAGCGGCCACGCGGGTCCCTCCACCCACAGGGGGACCTGCAAACCTCTCGCAAAAGGTCCTTCACGCTGCAGACACGGAGCCCAGCCCAGCCCAGACCTGCTGCGGCCGTGGCGGGTGCACCAAGAGAAACAAATCCGACCAGGCTTCAGGGACGGGATCTCCAGCGGCCGCACAAGTACCTCCACCCACAGGTGACGGGGGTTGGTGACAGAGTCTCTTTGGCGGGTCGAGGGGAGTGGGGTGCCTCGATAATTCAGGCCCCCCCAGGAGGTAGAAGCTGAGAGGCGGCTGCAGACAGGGGCTCCCCAAGCGGGCTGGAGCCTGGATCCATTGTGGAAGGTCTTTGCATAAGCCCCCTGAGGGAACTGAGCGAGAGAGGCGGCCCTGCCCCTGACCACCTGAACTTAATTCTCACACTGAATAGCAGCCCTGCCCCCGCCAAAAGCCCTAAGGCTGGAAGCAGCATTTGAATCTCAGACCGCAAAAGCTGGCTGGGAGGATCAGGAGGCGAGGTGGGTGTGAGGAGAATATTCAGAGGTCAAGTCACTGGCTGGGGAAATGCCCAGAAAAGGGAAAAGAAATAAGATAATTGAAGGTTACTTTCTTGGAGAACAGGCATTTCCTCCCTTCCTTTCTGATGAGGAAGAACAATGCTTACCATCAGGCAAAGACACAGAAATCAAGGCTTCTGTGTCCCAGCCCACCCAATGGGCTCAGGCCATGGAAGAGCTCAAAAAGAATTTTGAAAATCATGTTAGAGAGGTGGAGGAAAAACTGGGAAGAGAAATGAGAGAGATGAAAGAAAAGCATGAAAAGCAGATCAGCTCCCTGCTAAAGGAGAACCAAAAAAATGTTGAAGAAATTAACACCTTGAAAAGTAGCCTAACTCAATTGGCAAAAGAGGTTCAAAAAGCCAATGAGGAGAAGAATGTTTTCAAAAGCAGAATTAGCCAAATTGAAAAGGAAATTCAAAAGCTGACTGAAGAAAATAGTTCTTTCAAAATTAAAATGGCACAGATGGAGGCTAATGACTTTTTGAGAAAGCAAGATATTACAGAACAAAGAGAGAAGAATGGAAAAATGGAAGATAATGTGAAATATCTCATTGGAAAAACAACAGGCCTGGGAAATAGATCCAGGAGAGACAATTTAAAAATTATGGGCCTACCTGAAAGCCATGATCAAAAGAAGAGCCTAGACTTCATCTTTCATGAAATTATCAAGGAAAACTGCCCTGAGATTCTAGAACCAGAGGGCAAAATAAATATTCAAGGAATCCACAGAACACTGCCTGAAAGAGATTCAAAAAGAGAAACTCTTAGGAACATTGTGGCCAAATTTAAGAGTTCCCAGGTCAAGGAGAAAATATTGCAAGCAGCTAGAAAGAAACAATTCAAGTATGGTGGAAATACAATCAGGATAACACAAGATCTAGCAGCCTCTACATTAAGGGATCGAAGGGCATGGAATAGGATATTCCAGAAGTCAAAGGAACTAGGACTAGAACCAAGAATCACCTACCCAGCAAAACTGAGTATAATACTTCAGGGGAAAAATTGGTCTTTCAATGAAATAGAGGATTTTCAAATTTTCTTGATGAAAAGACCAGAGCTGAAAAGAAAATTTGACTTTCAAACACAAGAATGAAGAGAACCATGAAAAAGGTGAACAGCAAAGAGAAGTCATAAGGGACTTACTAAAGCTGAACTGTTTCCATTCCTACATGGAAAGACAATATTTGTAACTCTTGAAACATTTCAGTATCTGGGTACTGGGTGGGATTACACACACACACACACACACACACACATGCACACATGCACACATACATAGAGACAGAGTGCACAGAGTGAATTGAAGAGGATGGGATCATATCTTAAAAAAAAATGAAATCAAGCAGTGAGAGAGAAATATATTGGGAGGAGAAAGGGAGAAATTGAATGGGGCAAAATATCTGTCATAAAAGAGGCAAGCAAAAGACTCATCAGTGGAGGGATAAAGAGGGCAGGTGAGAGAAAAACATGAAGTCTACTCTCATCACATTCCACTAAAGGAAAGAATAAAATGCACACTCATTTTGGTAAGAAAACCTATCTCAAAATACAGGAAAGTGGGGGATAAGGGGACAAGCAGGGTGCGGGGGATGATAGAAGGGAGGGCATGGCGAGGAGAGTGCAATTCGAGGTTGACACTCATGGGGAGGGATAGGATCAAAAGAGAATAGAAGTAATGGGGGACAGGATAGGATGGAGGGAAATATAGTTAGTCCTATACAACACAACTATTATGGAAGTCATTTGCAAAACTGCACAGATTTGGCCTATATTGAGTTGCTTGCTTTCCAAAGGGAAGGGGTGGAGAGGGAGGGAGGTAAAGAAGGTGGAACTCAAAGTGTTAGGAGCAACTGTGGAGTAATGTTCTTGCCACTAGGAAATAAGAAATACAGGTAAAGGAGTATAGAAAGCTATCTTGCCCTACAGGACAAAAGAGAAGACGGATACAAGGGTAGAGATGGATGACAGAAGAGAGAGGGAAAATAATATTTGTAACTCTTTAGACTTTTGTCAATATTAAGGTCGTTGGAGTGATTACATACACCGAGACAGAGGATGCAAAATCAGTTCAATATTAAACAGGACTTGAGCAGGCCTAGCATGGACTAAATCACTGGCACTTGTGTTGCCTTCCAGAGTTATTGACCTCAAAACATTGAGGAAAATTTGGAAAGTCATTGGAAAAAAAAACTGTCTAATCTGTGTGAGAGAGTAAAGGGGTCGTACCTCAGCCACAAGGCAGTGGAGAGAGCAGAAAAGTCCACCACAGCCACAGCAGCAGGGCCAGCAGTGACTGTTTCTAGAGCGCTTGGACCACACATTGTGGGGTTATTGAGTAGCTAACGGTCAACCTATCACCCCCACTGGGATGGGATGAAATGATATCTGAAACAATAAAATTAACGGTTGAGAGAGGAATATATTGGGAGGAGAAAGGGAGAAATATAATGGGGTAAATTATCTCTCACATTAAAGAGGCAAGTAAAAGCTTTTTCAGTGGTGAGGAAGAAGGGGAAGGTGATAGGGAAAGAGTGAACATTACTCTTATTGGATTTGGCTAAAGGAGGGAATGATACGCAAACTCAATTTGGTATGCAAATCTATCCTACACCACAGGAAACTAGGAAGATAGGGGATAACCAGAATGCGGATGGGGGTCGAATATTTCTGAAGAAAGGGCAAATGGGAGAAGGGGATAATTAGAAGTAAATACTTTTGAGGAGGAACAGGGACAAAAGAGAGAATAGAATAAATGCGGGCGGGGATAGGATGGAGAGACATACAGTTACCCTTTCACAACATGACTCTTATAGAAGTGTTTCGCATGACTTTACTTGTATAACCCATATTAAATTGCTTGCGTTCTCAGTGGAGATAGATGGGGAGGAAGAAAGGAAGAGAAGTTTGGAACTCCAAGTTTTAAAAACATGTTAAATGTTAAAAATTGTTTTTAGGTGCAATTGGGAAGCAAGACATACAGGCAGTGGGGTATAGAAATCTATCTTGCCCTACAAAAAATTAGAGGGGAAGGGAATGAAAGAAGGGAGGGGTGTGAAAGAAGGGAGGGAAGATTGGGGGAAGGAGTAATCAGAATGGATATTTTCTTGGGATGGATGGAGGGGAGAGATGGGGAGAAATGTGGAACTCCAAATCTTGTGAAAGTGAATGTTGAAAACTAAAAATAAATGAATTAATATTTTAAAAAAATGAAATGCTCAAAATAATGCTCACAGAACTCAGTATGGTGGGAGCACCTGGATCCTAGGGATATAAAATTGTGGAAATTTGTAAGCTCTTTGAAGGTAGAGACTGTCATTTTGATATTTGTCTTTTTAGTGACTAGAAGATAATAACAATAGGAGGAAAAAGGAGGAAGGGGAATGGTAGGGAGAAGTGGAGGAATCCATTATAAAACACTTTAAAATTTGGAAAGTCCTATACATTTTCTTACACTGAAAACAATCATAGGATGTGGTTGCTACTATTATTGCTTTTCACAGATGATGAAACTGAAGCTGACACAGGTTAGGCGAGAATTAAGTGTCTGAGGCAAGATGTTAACAGATTCCAGAAAGAATACTGTGCTATCTTTTGGTGCATGGTTGGTCATTTTGTCAGTGTTTATGAAATTGATTTGTGACTCTCATTTACACATTTAACTGTGCCTATTTTCATTGAAATTATTTAGAACAGGGATCTCTAGAATTTTAAAGAGGGAAGAAATATTTTAAAAATTACCCCACCAAATTCCTTCATTTTTTATTGATTAAAAGTGAAGCTAGATAAATTGTAAGTTTTAAATAGGGTCATACAAGCAAATATAGCTTAAATGTGTCTAGGATTAAGTCTCCTTACTTCCCCTTCAAGACTATTTCCACCATATCGGACCAATTATTAAAACACAAACCAACAAAATAACTTTTAGATAAAATGTCAGGGTCACTTTGTAAGCAATAGTTTGAAAGCTTTAGCTTTCACAAACCCATTTTGCTACTTCTAGGAAAGTAAGACCATTTTGCTTCTGAAATGTAACATTCATATTTGAAAAAAAGATGTTCAGCACAAATTCAGTATATAAAATTAGAAGATTGTAATTAGAATGCTAGCTACTTAAAGAAACACACTCTATGGACTTTCACCTCTGTATCCTTAACATGGAATATGGTGTTTTCAAATGTTAGGTGTTTAAATAATATCATTATTTAATTTAACGTGTCATAATTAAGAGAAGTCAAAATCTTCTTATAATTATCAAAAATTCTACCTGGTAAACAGTTTAAAACCTATATTTATTTAATTAGGACAGTACTATATTCCAAAGATTAAAATGGTTGATGGTTTCATAGGTATCTCTATTCCTGGTACTCATGCTGAAGAAGATGCCAAAATTGCTGCACCGTCTTGGAGGACTTAGTATTCCCCTATGCTCCAAATTAATTATCCAGGCTCCTATCCTTACATCATGAGCTTCTTTGCTGTCATTTATAATATTTTGTGTATGGCAGACACAGTCTACCACAGAACCCATTTCCAAAATCATAATAGGACTTTCCAGAGATTCAACTGCATTTTCATAGTATTTCACTATCCAAAGTCAGCATGGACATAAGAGAAGGTTATCAGATATAATAATCATTAATAGTGTGTAACCTTCGTTTTCTACTGGTAAATAAACAATATAGAAAATTGGACCTTAACATATACACTGGCACGAATGGTGTTAAGTCCATTGAAAACAAATAAAAAGAACAACCTTCTGTATAAGATAAAATGGCGCTTTAAAAATACATAGTAACCAGCAAGTATTGGGAAACAGAGTAAATTTTTTGAGGTGCTGTGTTTTGTTTTTTTTTTATTCTCTAAGTATTTTCATTTTTAGATATGTTAAGTTTCATTATCAGGTCTATCTTGTTCCTTCAATTTATTAGATCCCTTAAATGTTCCTTTTAAAAAAATATTGTTATATTTTCTACCTTTTTTTTGCATATTGATTTTTATAGCCATTCTCATAATTATTGCCATTTTGTCCCTTCATTTAGTTTTATTGGTTCTACTTTAATAAAATTCTAATCACAAAAGGCCCACCTCACCCTTTTCCCAATACCCTTGAATTTATTTTCCTTTCGTTTTTGCTTTCTTTTTATTTGATTATGAATCTATTCCTCCCTATTCTTCAAATCTTCACTTTTCTGTAGGAGTTTAAAATGTACTTCAAAATCTCCCTACTAATCTGTTTTTCTCAATAATATGCTTTTGAGATGTCTTTTCACAAAGAGTTTATTTTTTTTTATATTCTTAATTGTTTCTCCTCTTTTTTTTTTGTCCCCTCAGAAATCTCTTCATGAATCCATGAACTGCTTGGCTTATTCTGGAAATGGCATGAAGAAGACAAGTATAAATGATGAGATCCATGAGACCAATCAATTTGGAGGTAATTCCATTACATCAGAGGTGAGATTATGATGACTATCAGTTATATAAAATAATTATAGAATGGAGAGTAGATAAAAATTGTAAGAGGGACTCTTTAGAAACAACAAGATTTTGTTACCCACTGTGTGTAGGGTACAAGATGAGGGAAAAATGAAAGATAAGACTGGGTAACTAGGAAAATGGTGTTTCTACTAAAAAAAAAAAACAAGGAAAATAGAAAATAACTATGTTTGAAAAAAAAATCAGTTCCATTTAGGACATGTTGAGTTTGAGATATTGTTGGGCAAATAGGTTATGGTGCTGGAAGTCGAGAGAAAACATGATTGAAATGTGTGTTTTTGTATGTAAATATTTACAAAATTTGAATACAGGTAATAAGAAAATATATGGGATTGAAATAAGACACTCTTATTCTACAGATGAAAAAATCAAAGTTGGTAGAGAAAGTATTGAGATAGAAAATTAAAAAAAATACAATTGGTAAAAGTATAGAATATGTAGTATGATCATATTCAGGAAACAAAAAATAGTCAGTGATAATACAGCCTACAAATAGATCAAGGAGAAAGCAAAACTTATATATATATATATGTTTATACACACACACAAATGCACACACACATACATACACACATCCATCCATCCATATACACATATAGGTAGATAGATAGATAGATAGATAGATAGATAGATAGATAGATAGATAGATAGATAACTTGTTCAAATAAATGTTCCTTGAGCCTTAAATCAGCTGAGAACCCTGGTTTCAGCAGAAATGTATTATTTGCATTATATTTTGAAGAGCTTCATTAGCCAATATAACTTTGAAAGAAAAGTAGATAATCCATAATGGCAAGTGCTACCACTCTATTCGTTCATATTTAATGTTTATTAGTTAACCCCTTCCTGAATCTTGATTCCTAATTAGAGACAACTAATTGGCACTACGGACAAAGACCTAGCCTTGCCAGTAGAAAGCATGAGTTCAAATCTCATCTCAGTGAGTTATTACCTAAATTTGTTCAGCTTTTAGTCATGTATGATTATTTATGACCCCTTTTCGCGTTTTCTTGACATAACACTGAAATAATTTGCCTTTTCATTCTCCAGCTTGTTTTACAGGTGGAAAACTGAAGCAAACAGGGTTAAGTGTCCTTAACCCTTGTATTTGGTCATATAGCAAGTAAGTATCTGTGGAAGATTTGAATTCAGGTCTTACTGACTTCAAGCCCAGCTCTCTATTCACTGCGCCATTTTACTGTCTGATTGGCTATTTGATGTGAGAAAAATTAGTTAAATTCTCTCTGACTTAGTTTTGTCATCTGTAAAATGACTGGATTTAATTCAGTGATCTCTTAAATGACTGCTATCTCTAAAGCTGTGATTCTACAATTCTGCCTCATGATTTTGTCAAGATGAATTCTGTGATTCTTAGTGTATGACACTACTTAAAATAGTTACATGCCTACTTTGCCTATAAGTTTCCTCAGAAGAAATTTTATAGATTGTAAGGACATCATATTTGGACAAAGTGTGTATACTACAATGCCATTCTGTGTAATACGTAATAGTTTGCAAGTTTTAACTCTCAGAAATTCATTTTACTCCCACTTGGAAATTAAGATCATCTCCTGACTAAAATATAATTTTCATATTTGAAACAATGATGCACAAGTGGAATGTAGAAAATCTGAAAATTATTTTGCTTGTGAAACAAATATAGATATATTTTGTATATGATGTCTACTTTTCCTACCATATCCCTCCTCTTGTGTCTCATTGTGACAGAGAGGAAAATTTCTGAAAGCTCCAACATCTGGAGAACCATGAAAGATGTCTTTTGATTACAAGCCTATACGTTACTCCTCTGACTTAAAGAATTTGTGAAACTAGATTTGAAATGAGGTCTTTCTGACTAGAGGCTTGAATTTCCATTCACTCTGTTAACTAGCTGTTGGAGATCTTAGCATTTATCTTCAATTTACAAATGAGGAAAATTGATTCA
This sequence comes from Notamacropus eugenii, assembly GCF_028372415.1. Taxonomy (NCBI): domain Eukaryota; kingdom Metazoa; phylum Chordata; class Mammalia; order Diprotodontia; family Macropodidae; genus Notamacropus; species Notamacropus eugenii. The sequence continues at coordinate 249,128,100 of NC_092877.1, read as the reverse complement.
GAGATGTTCAGAAGTTAATTAATGAAAGAATTAAAAGTGGAATTAGGTCTTCTTATTCCAGTTCTAGTTTTCTACACACTAAACTAGACTTCCTCCTAATGAAGTAGCTTCTATTACTGATATTTACAGTCATTTTATTATCTCTGATGTCTTTCAATTTCATGAAGAATAATGGAGGAAGAAAATGAAATAAAGTAAAAATGTAATCTTTAACATAGCCATGTCTTTGTATGGGAAAATGTATCGTAAAGACATGGATTAATTAAGCATTTATTTCTTCAGCGACATCAAGGTTCACAGTTAATGGTTACCTTTAGGAATGTCATCTTTTAATAATAATAGGAGTACACATACATGCACACACATAAATATGCAAACACATGCATGTATTATTCCTCATAGAGATAAGTGGTAGGCCAGATGATCTGTGAAGGTATTTTCAATCTTTGTGATTCCATAAATTCAATAAGTTTAAAATAATGACATGAATAGTAGAAAAATGCCTTCTCTCATGTTATGCTTATATTTCAACTTTCATATTATTATTATTGTACGTATGAGTTCCTATTTCTAAGAGTCTCAGAATTTTTTCAAACTTTTGTAGTTTAAAATTGTCTTATGTTGTTTTCAAATATGAAATTATTTTCTTATGAAAATTAAAGCTATAATGTTTAGATTTTCAAATCAGTCAACGAAACACCAACACATGCTTAATTAGTCTGAAGAATTTATCTGTATACAAAGGATATCATAAGAGAATACATGTAGAATTTTAATTCAGGATAGCAAAAACTTATTCTACTTACTCATTCCTTCAGGAGATGGTTTCATTGGAAAGGGGTGCAGGGAATCTTTCCTTTATTTTCTCCTTCATTAATGGTAATAGGGAGAGGGGAAAAATTATTTTCTGGCTTTTCCTTTCTTTTTAGGAGAAAGAGCTCATATATGTCTTCTCTTCTTCCCTAGTTGCTTTCTGTTGTTTTTTCAGATTAGAACCCAGGATAAAGAAGTGAGCAAAGCATTCATGAAGTATGACTGAGGGAACAAGAGAGTAACAGAAAATTTTAAAAAGATATTGTGAGGGATGATTCATTTATATTTTATAGTCAAAGAAATATCCCAGGTTTCTCTTTCCAATGACTGTTCATCCCAATATAAGAAAGGACCTCTTTTGGACTCTATTTGGAACACTTTGAAATGAAATATAATGTACATGGTGAGTTATATATGAAATCAAAGACTTCCTGTATAAATTTAACATCAATACTTTAATGAAAGCATGAAAGAAAAGCTTTGTCCATTATCATTGAATCTTTGTGTTGTTTATATATGTGTGTACATATATACACATATACATATATATATGCACACATTTGTGTGTTTGAGTTATAGATAGAAACCTAGTGACAATTATCTCAGCTTTAAATATTAATCACGCATTTGAGTTTTATGAAAAATTTTCAGATATTGGTGAAGTGTAATATTTATAATAGAGCTTATACAGTGATCAAAACAACTTGATCCACTTATTAAAACGGAGTTCTAATTGTAATTATTTCACTGTCTTACCAACAGTGGTATGGAGAAAGAAATAAGTCACCTTGTTGAATGAAGTGAAGAGATGTCATCACTGGTATTATCAGTCACTGTATTTTGCTAAGCAAGTTGATTTTAGGAGCAGGAGCAAAACCATGGCTCATAAACTCTGCTGAGGTGAGTGAGTTATGACAGTCTTCCAAATACATTACTGAAATTCCTAAAACATCAGTATGGTACATTACTCTTCATCACATTTAGTTTATTAAACACACAGATCGATGAGGAGCTTTTATGTCTGCCAATTGTTTTGCTTTTTCAAAGTGACATCAGAAAATTTAGAAGTCCTTTTGGCAGCACAGTTTTAATATCTTGTGTCAAATGATAACATTTCAATGTTTAGTGATTTAAAGGATGAAGTATATCCATTATTTGGAATTACTATTCTCTTCATTTAATATTCATCATGGACCTATATTATACTAGAAATTACAAAAGACCAAGTGATAGCAAAGGTATGTCCCCTGCCCTTAATATGTGTTTGCTTGCTTTCCCTAAATATTTTGGGAAAATGTAATATCTTCTTCAGAGGACGTATTTTTATAGCGGAAATGTTCCATCAGATCCAGTGGTGCTTAAGCTATTAGTAAGTATGAAGCTGATATACACAATTCAAGCCAAAAGAGCGGGAGGGAAGTGCCTTCAAATTTGAAGGTAAATAAACTAAGATAATATTTTTTTTGTGTGTTTTGGTGGGGGACAGTCGTCACACAAGCAAAAAAAAAAAACAAAGTAATTCAGTGAAGTTTACAGAGATTTTCAAATCAATTAGTATATATCCAATTATATGCAACAACAAGAAATAAACTTAGTTATTCAATTCAATATGATCTAACAACTGGTGCTGAGATTATGACATTTCAAGCTAGGTAAATTAACAAATGATGGGAAAAGATAGTCAAATATACAAACAAGCAAACAAAAGAAGTACTGTATTTTGCAGATTTTTTCAAGTAGCAATAATTACCAATATGAATATGTAGCTTATTAAATGAAGTGCATGTCACTTTGTGGAGAAATTAAAAAGGATATTTTTCTTTTCCTGTTTTTAATAAGTATCTTAAGATTGGCATAAAGAGATAATATTTTATGTTAGGCATGTTACTGAAAATTATTGATTTTTGAATTATATTTTCAGGTTTGTTACTGTTTTTTGATGATCTTTAAAGTAATAATAAAAAAAAAAGACTTGGCAAGTTACAATGCACTTAAACTGATCATGTAAAATAGTCTATCCTGGGCTGTTTTTGAAAGCCACCACTTCCTCAAAAGGTCTAATAAGAAGGCTAAAATGTCTTTCAAGGAACTATCTAAAATATGTAGAAGACTGACTTACATTTATTTTAATGCTACCATTAAATTCTTTTCAAAAGCGTGCCTCACAATGCAATATGTCTCACATCAGAGTTACCAATTTACTCTCCTCCCTCAATGTTTAATACGAAGGCTTCTGCATGCATTTTTGCCCATTCCTTTCAGGGACTCAGTAAAAATAGATTGAAATCATTCACTTCCACCCACATAATTATTTACACTATTTAAATAGCCCGGGAGTAAATAGTATGATACCTCCTCAAAAAAAAAAAAAAATCAGAAAACATAGTGCTTTTCCCACCTGCAAATGTGGAAGCAAAAAATCACATGTGTACAGATTCACATACACTGAAATTTAAGGGAATTTATAAGGTGACACAAAAAGTTATCTTGTTGATTTAGATTGAATAGTAGGTTAGTACTTAGAGCAAGAATCATAATTTTAAGATGTATAAATAATAACTTATTTGTTGACATGGTGTCATTACAGCATTTATATGTATTGAATTCTATAGACAGCGGGTTAAGAGAAAACATCATTTAGTCACAATTACCCTTGAAAATTAATTAAAGCAACCTTAATGCTTCAGAAAAATTTATAACTTTAGGGAAATTGAAGGTTATAAAATAAATCCACATAAGTCATCTACATTTGTTTGTATTCTCTTCCGAACCCAATGCAAATAGAGAGAAAGAGAAATTCCACTTAAAATACCTTCAGAAATTATAAAATACTTACAAGAATATCCACCAAGATACAAACAAGATAAGCTAAGTAAATACAATAAAATTAGAATGATGACTAAATGTATTTATTACATGTCATAGCAATAAAACTACTTAAAGATACTCTAATTGGAAAAGTAATAATGAAATCCATCAAAACAGAAAAAAAAAGTCATGAATTTAATGGAAAATTAAAAGTTAGAAAAACTAAGTGCCAAATCTCAAGCTGTCTTATAAATTATCAATCGATAAGAAGGAATGGTTGGGAGAAAAACAGATTGTGTTTCATGAGTTTGTTTTCCTAATTTTCAGGCTCCTTTGCAAGATTCATACTCTCATTTACCTATCTTTATTTTTCAAAGTCTCTTGATGCTAGATTTTTAGCTGTTACTTCTTGAGTTTTTTTAATTGTTAAAGGTTGAACAAGATTTAAAATGCATCAAACCAAAATTCAGTATTGGTCATTTTCCACTTATGAAATGTAATGCTTGTAAAATTTTCTTATTTAAAGATTCTTTGATCAATCAACATGTATTTATTATATATTTACTAAGCAAAATAATTTTATATGATCCCTTTCACTCTCCTTAGTGACTATATATGAGACACGCATACATATATACTTATATGTATACATATGAATAAAGATGTTTACTGCAGTGCATTTGCATGTATAAACACATAAACATGAGTGTCCATGCATGTAGTACCCTATGCTGTGGGAAGAAACATTCTATCACAAATCTTACTATGATTTTTCAGTAAACACTTTTGCTTGGGAAAAATAAAAGATAATCATATACATCAATCAAGCAAAAGTAATACAAAGTTTTTAAAGAGTTAAATATAATTGTTTCCATATGACAAATCAAAATACTTTCCACTTTTAAATATAAAAGCATGTATTTCAAGATATGCCTTTTTTTGCACATCGAGTGGGGATTGATGCAATTATATGCAATATTATGATCTTCATTATTGTAGTGTATATGTCTACATTTTCGCTATTTCTAAAGAGCAATATACTTCGTGTCTTATACTGCCTGTGTAGGCCATGAAATCCAATATCACTACAGTTTGCTTACTGATAATCTGTTTTCTCCACTTGGACTACAATAGGGAGTTCATTTTCTTCCATATTTAAAAAAATTCCATCATATATATTTTAAGTGTGAGAGATGTTGGATAATTATTAAATCATTACTCAAGGTCAGTTCAAGTCAGTAACTAAGTCGAGAGGAAAGAATATAGAATTCCCTATCTCTAAGAAATAAAAGCAAATGTAACTGACTTTAACCAAATATCTTAAATTGATTTAAACATCCCTACACACCATTATTTTGGATTTTTTTTTAAAAATTATATAAATAAAATATTTTGCAATTGCAGAGCATCATGATTAATTCTTGCTATCATACAGATGAATTCAAGGTAGATTATCTGCCTAATTGTTCTTATAAGCTAATCATTGTAAAATTGACAAGACTTTTGTATAGTGAATTTGTTTTCTTAATCTAAAATTAATGATGTAGTTTCAAAAGAGAGACACATTGCCAGTTTCAGAATCTTCTACATTCTCATTTCACTTATATGTAAATATCAGTTAGATTTCTTTTTTTTTAACTTTCAAGCGGAAAAATGCATATGGATAAGGAAATGGATAAGAATATACATGTGTGTGCATATATATCTAAATAGATTTGAACCTATGTGTAGAGGCATTAGAGAAAGCAAGTCAGTAGGGTCAGACTCACACAAAAATTATTTCTATGGGCCACATATTGACTTAGATTGCAAATTATGATGGAGTAGCTAAGCAGCATAATGCATAGAGCACCAGACTGGAGTCAGGAGGATCTAAATTCAAATGACACCTCAGACACTAGCCATATAACCCTTGGTAAGTTGTTTGACTCTTTTGGACACAGTTGCTTCATGTATAAACTGAGCTGGAGAAAAAAAATGGTAAACCACTTCAGTATCCTTGCAGGAAAATTTCAAAAGGGTCACACAATTAAATATAACTGAAATGACTGAACAACAAATGTATTACATTTTGTTTAATTTCTTTATACATTTTAATATTACATTTCAAACTTGTTTTGACCTACTTTAGAGTTTTGGAGGCCACTCAGAATGGGCTGCAAGTTTGACGCTTCTAATGTAGATCACCATGCATTGTGCTAGAAGTCTGGAAGAGACTTTTAAATCCTAATTTAGTCACAACATGACTCTCTTTGCCTCAGTTTTCTGAAATGTAAAATGAGAAGATTATACTCAAACATTTCTCAGATTCTTTCTAGGTCAATAATTATGATCTTGTATAGGTTCATCCATCTGTATAAGCAGTGGAGACTAGAAGTATTCCTACAAACATGTTCTATTATCTGAAACATTCACAAGCGTTGATTTCAAATGTAATGCTGAATTACTTTTTTGTTAGATAATGTATAAAATTTCACTCTCTGTGCATGTATGCCAAAATTTGGAAATGGCAATATACAAAGACAACTTAAGATTCAAATGAAGTAATGAATATAAAGTACTTTGAAAATCTTAAATTACCAGATAGGATTCATCATTAGCATCAACATCATCATCATCATCATCATCATCATCTATGGTGATCAGACTTAGTGTCTTTTTTTCCATCCAAATTCATTACCAGACACATATCATAGTTACTGTTGTCTCCTGCATTCCATGGCATTATCTCCCTTTTCTTTTCTTTGCTCTCATATATTACTTTTATTTTGCTTTGTTTTACACATGAAGGTACAAAATGATTTTGTATGACTTGTATTTTATTTTAAATATGTAATAAATTTTATCATGTAATTTTCTTTTGTTCCCTCCCTGACCCTAGAGATAGCTACCAATAAGCACAAATTTTTACACATGTGCAAATCATAGTACACATCCATATATTTATCAGTTATTTCTTTCTATTCATATTGCATCTTCCTTTATAAGTTCATTGTAGTTAATAATGGGTATTTGTAATAGAGTGATTTGATCAATGAAAGTTGTTCTTAAATAATATAGCTGTTACTGTGTGCAACATTACCTTGATTCTGTGCATTGTGATCTTCATTATTTTGTGCAAATCTATCCGTATTTTATTCTAAAATCATTGAACTCATCATTTCTTACATATCGCAATAATACTTCATCACAAGCATATACTACAGCTTCATCAATTTTTCCCCAGTTGATAAACATTCCTAAAATTTCCAGTTCTTTGCCACCACAAACAACGCTCCTACAAATATTTTATATAAGTTTTTTTTCCTTTTCCCCTTATCATCTTGGAAAACAAACATAATACTAGTATTCCTGAGTCGAAGGGTATAGGGAGATTTTTAACAATTTGGACATTATCCTAAATTACTCTCTGAAATGGCTGGGGAAGTTCAGTTTCACCAAAAGTGAACTAATGTCCCAATTGTTTTTTCCATATCCCATCCAGCCTTTGTCATTTTCCCTTTCTATCATTTTAACCAATCTGATAGTTACAAAATGATATCTCATGACTGTTTTAGTTTTTCTTTCTCCAGTCAATGATGATTTAGAGCACTTTTTCGTATGAGTAGACATAAGTTTGATTTCTCCATCAGAAAACTACCTATTCATATCCTTTGATTATTTATCAATTGGGGAATAACTCATATTCTTACAGATTTGACACAGCTTTTATTTTGAGATGAGATCTTTTTTTTCCTGAGAAAGTATCGATAATTCCCTCTGAATTTTCTCTTTTCGATCTGATCTTGACTACATTGTTTTCATTTGTTTGAAAACTTTTAAATTTACTTTAACTGATATTATTCATTTCACACTTCACAATGCTAATTTTCATTTACTCAAAAATTATTCACCAATCCATAAGTCTGAGAAGTAATGTGTTCTGTGTTCTTCCACTTTTCTTGTAATATCTCCTTTTATATCTGTTATGCATCCATTGGAACCTTATTTTGGTAAATAATATAAGATATTCATCTATGTTCAATTTTCACTAGACTGCTTTAGAGCTTTTCCAATTATGTTTACCAAATAGGGAATTTGTAAAATTTAAGTCTTTACCTTTGTCAAACACCAGGATACTATAGTCATTTACTGTGTTAGGTTGTATGGCTATTCTGTTTCAATGATATACCTATCTATTTTCAGCCAGTATTAGATAATTTTGATAATCATCACATCAAAGTTTAGGTCTGGTGCTACTAAAACTCCTTTGTTTACTTTTTTTCCCCATTACTGCCTTTGATATTCTTAACGTTTCATTCCTACAACGAAATTTTGTTTTTATATTTTCTGGCCCAATGAAAATTTTTTTGGCAATTTAATAAGGATGGTGTTGAATATATAGCTTATTTTAGGTAAATTTGTGATTTTTTATTATATTGGCCCTGTCTACTACAGTATAATGTCTACTAAAATATAAAAAAATATATATTATATTTGCCCTATCTACTATTTTATGATGTGTATGCATATATATATATATATATCCAATTGTTTTAGTCTGATTTTCTTTATATAAATTATTCTTGTATAATTTTGTTCATATATTTCCTGTGTTTGTTTTGGCAGCTGATCTGTCTTAGTGTCTCTTTGATGACTTTATTTCATGAACCTTGTACTGCACTCCTACTGAGATCAAACAGGAGCTGGATGTTACAGAGGAAAATATGAATGTGGTGGTAAATGTCTAACAAGTAGGCACTGGTGTGTGTAGGAGGTCAAAATAAGCATACTTTCTTTAAAAGTTTACTTCAGTACCACTTTCTTACGTCTAAATAAGCAACAAATCAATAAATCAATTTCTGCTTTGAAGCAATTGCAAATTTCTGAGGAGTAAAGGGTAATAATGCAAATTAATCATTCCACATGAACCAGTTTGAACTGATTCTAGAATACCCTTGGTAACCATACAGACACAGTTATACACACACAAACACACACATACACATACAATGGAAATCACAGAGAATAGACTGGACATAGTCTCAGGTGAACCAAACTGTCTGGGCATACAATCATATTCCATGTACTTTCTTCCTTTTCTTCTTTCATTCCTTCTTTCCATTCTATCTTTTTCTTCCATTATTTCCTTTACTTATTTTTTAAAATATATGTTTAAAAGGACACAAGATAACTACAGAAAATACCAAATAAAGGAGACTGGTAGTAGCTTTGAAAATAATGTGTATATATGTATGGAAATTGTCCATTTTGTGGTTTAAATTTTTTTGGGTGGGTCATTCAAGATTAAAATTAAAAAAAATTGCAATGACTTTTATTTTTATTTATTTTTCAGTTTTATAACTTATCCACACAAGTAGATAACAAATTCCTACAGAGATTGTATATTGCATTTACTTTGTATTCTCCCTAGCACTCTCTACACAGAAGACATTCAGTAATTATTTACTGAATGTGAGTGAAGCAGTGAACATTTATTACTATACATTTGAACATAACTGCCCCTAATTGAAAGGGCACGTCTATATTGCCTTTTCTTTCCAGCTCTGAGAAAATGAGATACGTTCAGAAAACACACACACATACACACACACACACACATTTTACATACACAAAAAAGCACTCATCTATTCTGAATCCTCAAAATCAAATTGAATCATAATTTTGCACATTATGACCTCTATTTCTATTATGAATTGACTTTATAGTTCAAAGTATATTATGAGGGAGCTCCCTGCCCCCTCTTCCGAGGGTAGTGGGACTTCCGTGTTGGTGGAATTCTAAACATGGCCATGGTTCAGAACTTTCAGAACGTTACATTATCTCTTATGCTGCCCAGCACTTGTCACATTTGCTTGGGGAAGGTCCGACACCCTGTCATATGCATCAAAAATCATGTGTTCTGTTCTATTTGTATCAATGTATGGTTGAAGAACAATAGCCAGTGCCCAGCTTGCCGGGTCCCCATCACCCCTGAAAATCCCTGCAAGGAGATTATTGGAAGAACAATTGAAAGTGAACCTATGCTTAGCCACTGCTGTCAGAAAACACATCTGGAAAACTCGACTTGAGTTACTGCATCGAGAATACGAGGATGAAATAGAATGCCTGCAGAAGGAAGTAGAAGAGCTTCGAGGAAAGAACCTCAACCCAGAGGCACAACTGAAGTCTGTTCTGGATCCTTTACCCTGGGCAACCAGAGTGAAGAAAAGCGGCCAGCTTCAGAAGAGAGAAATAAGCCTCCCCCTGAAACCGTGTCAGAATGGAAAAAGAAGTTTCGGGTGGCTCATGACATCTATGAAAAAGTCAGAGATGACGTGGACAAGCTCAACGAGACAAATAAGAACCTAAAACTGGAAAACGGTGGCCTGGTGAGGGAGAATTTGAAGTTGAAGGCTGAAGTTGATAACCGATAACCCCCAAAATTTGGCAGGTTTACAGTTGCTACTCTTCAGTCCAAGGTAGAACAATATGAGCAAGAAACAAAGTATATTATGAAATCAACATACCTTCATTTCTAAGGAACTACCTAATTGTGAAGTACCTGCTGAACTAAATAAGATATTTAAAAGATTCAGTATAGACTTGACAGTGAGCATATTTTGGTAGATTCCTGTTGCTGATCAATTTATGTGTTCAGTGTTCTTTATAAAAATCCCTTCATCTTTATGAGTCTATTTCCTCATCTATAAAATTAGGGCAAGATGTATTTTGCTTTTGGATTTTTTGCTTCACCTCTCCTAACCTCCATCTGATCATTCATGAAGTAAGTTGGGTATTCAGAGTTCCTATGAGTTCTGTTATCTCTGAAATCTATCATATAACAAGAACCTTAAATAAATAAAAAGTTAAATTAATAGAATAGTTCAATCATTCTGAATAAATGATTACAAATATTAATCATTACAAATATTGCATCATTACCAAGAGGCTCTAGAAAAGTAAGTGTTGAAGCACCTGCGTGCTACAGTGGATAGAACACTGGGCCCAGAGTCAGGAGATTTGAGTTCAAGTCCAGTTTCAGACACTTATTACATTTGTGTTTCTGGGTAAATCATTTAACCTCATTTGCAAAAAACAAAAAAAAAAGTAAGTGTCTCAAATGATAAGTGGTATAGTCAGCAGTAGAATTTAAATATGATTGACTAGGAATAAGAGTGTCTCTACTCATAAATCTTCATCTATTTGGGATGTTGTCTCACATAACCAAGGAGTCAATTGTGCCTTAAAGAACCTGTTAAGTGGCATCGAGGTTGTCCAATAGATACAGTACTGGCCCTGGAGTCAGAAAGATCTGAGTTCAAATTTATTCTCAGTGACCCCGGGCAAGTCATTTAGTCACAATTAATATATATATTTTTTATCTTCTACTTCTCAACTTCTCTATCTTCTACTTCTACAATTGCCCTGCCTGAAAAAATGTACGTGTTAAGATACAAACAGTTTTCTAGAAAGAATAGCACATTAATGCATTATTAGATACTCTCCTGGCATCCCTCTATAGCTATGAATCATGCATTTCTACAATCTTATAAGAATATAGATTTCAAGTTATACAAAAGGTATTTGAGAATACAAGTGGTCACTGTAAACAGCCTGAGATTTCTTACCACAGGTGGCTTTATTTTGAGAAGTGGCATAAGACATTTTATCAATGATACAGGTGATTGACTGGAAAAGAAGGTGGACCAGTTCTGTAGCAAGAATGGAAATAATAACTGAGCAAAACGATACACAAATATCCCATCAATGGTGAAATAATTAATTTTTATTATGTTAAAATTCTCCTCTCTGGAAGATTTATGGAAAAATATACCTTAAAAAACATACATTATGAGAAGTAGAAGATAAAAAATATTTATTGAAATATGTGAATTCTACTATTTTGCAATATTGTTATCATTTTTAATTAATTTATAGAACCATCCATTTAGTTATATAGATTTTTACTCCTGAAGCCAAGGTAAAGATTAATAGTTTACACTGATTAGTCTAGATAAGGATGGGAGTGGGAGGAATGAAGAATGTATATCAGACAAAACTGAAATGCCAGCATATTTAGAACATGCAGTAGATAGAAAAGTTGCTTTGTTCACCTAGACTGATTGTCTTCAATCAAAGTCAATAGAGGTAAAATATAATGCTGTAGAAAGAATCCTGTATCCAAAATTAGAAGACCTAGCTATTGTCATTATTTTTTCTTACTATTTTCATATGATCATGTACAACTCATTTTATCTTACTATCACATCTACAAAAAGAAATCAATAATTCTTGCACTGCTTACTACATTGGGTTGATATTAGGAAACTATAATATACTAAAAGAATGGGAACCAGATCTATGATTTCAATGGAACAGAAATACAAGATATAAAACTCTTACCAATTCAGGTAAGCACATTCTCCAAAAATTATAATCTTAAAGTGTTGTATAGAGTTGTAAGAGGTAAATTCTAAGATAATACATCCAGTGTGTCAGAAGTAGTATCTGAACCCAGAATTGGATGGATATAGTGGAAAGAGCAATGAATGTGTTCATAAGCAGACATAAGATCCAGGGTTGGGGAACCTGTGGCCTTGTAGGTCGTGGGCTGAGCCCTCTTGTCTAAATCCAAGTTCTTTTTTCTTAATAGGATTTGTATTTGAAGTTTGGATTCAGTCAAAGGGCCTCACTTGAGGACCTAGAGGGTCACATGAGGTCCTGATTCCACACGTTCCCCACTCCTGTATCCACTTCCCTCATGTTTTCTTTAACTAGTTAAAGAACTACTACTTTTTTTTAATTTTCCCTTGGAAGAGTATTCCTTTAATTTTTTCTCCAAATTTATTTATTCATTTGGTTCCAATTTTTAACAATCACTTCCATAAGTTTTACATTTTCTCTGCCTCCCTTCCCCACTCTGTTCCCCAGTACAGTAGGCAATCTTATATTGGCTTTGAATACATATTCCAATTAAAAATATTTTTACATTAGTCACATTGCATAGAAGAATTAAAACAAATTGGAGAAAGCATGAGTAAAGTTAAACAAAATCAAACATAACACAAAAGATTGTAGTCTGCTTCACTTTGCATTATGAATCCATAGTTCTTTCTCTGGATGTAGAGGCCCTTTGAATCATGAGTCCTTTGGAAATGTTTTAGGTCTTTGTATGGATATAAAGGACTAAATCTATCAAACACAGTCCTCTCCTACAGTGGATGTTACTGAGCAGGTATTTCTGAAGTCTGCCTCTTCATCATTTCTTACAGAACAACAGTATTCCATTACATTCATATACCACAACTTCCTCAGCCATTCCCCAGTTGATGGACATTCACTCAATTTCCATTTCTTGGCCACCACAAAAAGAGCTTCTATAAATATTTTTGTACATGTGGGTCCTTTACTAATTTTTATGATCTCATTGGGATACAAACCTAGAAGCAGTATTGCTGGGTCAAAGGGCATTCACTCTTTTATAGCCCTTTGGGCATAGTTCCAAATTGCTCTTCAGAAATTTTGGGATCAGCTCACAAGTCCACCAACAGTGACTTACTGTTCCAACTCTCTTTCATCTACTCCAACATTTATGATCTTCCTGTTTTGTCACGTTAGCCAATCGGATAGGTGTGATGTGATACCTCAGAGGTATTTTGATTTGAATCTCTCTAATCAATAATTATTTGGGCCTTTTTTTCACATTACTATGAGTAGCTTTAATTTCTTCCTCTGAAAATTGCCTGTCCATATCTTTTGACCATTTATTGATTGGACAATGACTTGTATTCTTGTACGTGTGACTCTGTTCTCTATATATTTTAGAAATGAGGCCTTTGTCAGTGACACTAGATGTAAAAATTGTTTCCCAGTTTTTTACTTTCTTCTTAATTTTGTTTGCATTGGCTTTGTTTGTGCAAAAACTTTTCAAATTAATGTAATCAAAATTATTCATTTGGCATTTCATAATCTTCTCTATCACGCTTGGCCATAAATTACTGAATTGTTCATAAATTTGACAAATAAACTATTCCTTGCTCCCCTAACTTATTTATAGTATCAACTTTTGTATACCTAGATAATGTACCCATTTGGACCTTTTCCTTGAATACTCTGTCAGGCATTGGTCCATGCCCAGTTTCTACCACACTGTTTTTCAGTTTTCCCAACACTATTGTCCAAAAGGGAGTTTTATGCCAGAAGGTGGAGTGCCTGGGTTTTACAAACAGTAGACTGCTATCGTCATTGACTAGTTGGTCATGTGTACCCAACCTATTCCATGGATCTATCTTGCTATTTCTTAGCCAATACCAAGTGGTTTTGATGATTGCGGCTTTATAATACAATTGAAGATTTGGTATGGCTAGACCACTTACCCTAGAATTTATTTTCATTAATTCCCTTGGTATTCTAAGCATTTTGTTCTTCCAGAAGAATTTTTATGTTATTTTTCCTAGTTCTATAAAATAGATTCTGGTAGTTGTTTGATATGGCACTGAATTTGGTAAATAAATTTAGGTGGAGTTGTTATTTTTATTACATCAACTCCGACTATCCCCGAGCAACTGATATTTTTTCCAGTTATTTAGATTTGACTTTATTTGTGTGAAAAATGTTTTGTAATTGTGTTCATATATTCTCTGGGTTTGTTTCAGCAGGTAGACTACCAAATATTTTATAGTATCTAGGGTAATTTTAAATGGTATATATCTTTCTATCTCTTGCTGTTGGACTTCGTTAAAAATATATAAAAATACAGAGGATTTATATCTGTTTATTTTGTATTCTGCAACTTTGCTAAAGTTATTTAGTATTTCAATTTTCTATTTGATTCTCTAAGGTTCTCTAAGTACATCATCATATCTTCTGCAAAGAGTGATAACTTAGTTACTTCTTAGCCTATTTCAATTCCTTCAATTTCTTTTTCTTCTCTTATTGCTAAGGGTAATATTTCTAGTGCCACATTGAATAACACTGGTAAAAATGAACATCCTTGTTTCATCCCTGATATTATTGGAAGTGGATCTAGTTTATCCCCATTACATATAATGCTTGCTGAAGATTTTAAGTAGATTCTACTTACTATTTCATGGAAAGTTTAATTTATTCCTATGTTCTCCAGTGTTTTCAATAGGAATGAGTGTTGTATTTTGTTAAAAACTTTCTCTGCCATGTATTGAGATAATCGTGTGGTTCTGGTTAGTTTTGTTGTTGATATGATCAATAATGTTAATAGTTTTCCTAATATTGAACTATCTCTGCATTCCTGGTAGAAATCCTACCTGACCATAATGCATTATTCTCATGATTAGTTGCTGTATTCTTTTTGCTAAAATCTTATTTAAAATTTTTGATTTAAAATTAATAAAATATTCATTAGAGAAATTTTATGAAAATTTTAGGAAAGATTTTAGTGAAAGGTATATGTTTTTCTATCCCCATTCAGTTTTCTCCAGGGTTCTGTCATATTTACCTTATCCAGAATTCTATTCACCTCCTTAACTTCCTTATTGTTAGGTTTATCAAGTTCAAAGAGGGGGAAGTTGAGGACCCCTACTTGTGTCATCTTGCTGACTATCTCTTCTTATAATTCCATGAAATTCTCTTCTAAGAATGTGAATGTCATACCACTTGGTGCATATATCTTTAGTAATGATATTGTGTCATTTTTATGGTGCGTTTTAGCAGGATATATGTTCTTTATCTTTTTTCAAAAGATCCATTTTTGCTTTTGGTTTATCTGAGATTAGGGTTGATCCCCCACTTTATTTTTTACCTTCAGCTGAAGCACAATGTGTTCCGATGTAGCCTTTTATATTTTCCCTGTGTGTATCCCCATTTCAAATATTTTTTTCTTCTTGTAATATTGTAGGATTACAAATTGATCTGATAATTCTGAAATTTGGCAACAGTATTCCTTGGTGTTTTCATTTTGATATCTCTTTCAGGAGGTGATGAACGGATTCTTTCAACTACTATTTTGCCCTCTGGATGTAGGCCCTCAGAACAGTTTTACTAGATGATTTTTTTGGAAGATACTGTCTAGGCTCATTTTTTCATCATGGCTTTCTGGTAGACCAATAATTCTTAGATTTTTTTTCTTTCCTGGATTTATTTTTTTTCTTCAGTTGTTTTTCCAAAAAGATATTTTACATTTTTTTACTTTTAAAGTGTTTCTCTGCTTCTGGGGCACAAGGGACTCTGTCCCATGTTTCTTGTTCTGAGAGCTAGTATAATTTTTGTTGCCTTTCTGTTCTGTGGCCTTTGATTCTTTCAACCAGACACTATATAAAGGAGCAGTTTATCTGGTGCTGAGCAGCCTATTGTGTGTCAAGGTTGACACACAAGGTTCAGAAGAAGTTTTAGTTTCCTTAAGGTTATACTTGAGCTCATGGCATGAGGTGTGGTTTGAGGAGCATTCTGGCCACTGGAGGTCTCTTTCTCCCCAAGGCTGCACTAACCCTCTCTGCACTGGTGTCTGCAAAATACCCTGACTGTGTTGAGGCATGCTTGGGGTGCTGGAGTTGGTGCTTACCAGCTCCACCACCCTTGGGCTCACTATCTCCTGCTGATCAGCTCAGTTGCAGCTTGATGAGCTGCTTTTAGTCATGCATTGGCCCCTTCAGCCACAGCAAGAAGGACCCTTCCAGGTGGTCTACCTAGACTTCCAAAATAAAAGATTGTTCACCCCTTCTGCTGACTCCAGTAGTGTTTCCTAGGGCAATATTCTCTGGATTTTTCAAGGTTAATCAGGGAGGGTGAGAACACTTACAGTTTACTCCACCATCATGGCAACCAGAAGTTCAAGTAGGTTACTTTCAAACAATAAGTCTGTAGGGCAATAACCCCAGGAGTTGCTGCTATAACTGCCATAGACCCTGCAATTCTCTTTCACCCTGTTCTCCTGGACTGTAATCCTTCGCTTAGAAGTTTGGGAATCTAAACTACCACTGGTGATTCAGCCCACCTGGGGCCATTACTGCTGCACTATAACTGTGTCTGTGCTGGTGTCTCCCACGTGCTCTGTACTCCCCCAGCCAGGTGTTAACAGGTCCTTCTTGCCTATTTTTTTGGTCTGTCCTAGGCTGGATATCTGCTACACTCTGCCTCCTAGTGGATTCTGCCATTCTAAGATTAGTTCAGATTCACTTCTTAGAGGTATCTGAACCAATTTGTGGCTTTACCCAATTGAGTCCCTGCAATTTTGCAATTTTGGCTCTGTCCCTCAAGAAGTACTATTTAAAATAAAGCAACCAATAATAAGTGTTTACTAAGTGTCTACTAGGCATCTCCCACTGTGCTAAGTGTTTCTCCTCTCTGGGCCCCAATTTCATGATCTGTGAAAGGATGAAACTAGATGAGATGTTCTTTAAGATTCCTTCCAACTTTCTAAACCTTGTGATCTAATGCAATGAAAAATTCAAATACAGAGAGAAAAATATATATTTGATTTTATCTCTTAAATTTCCTCTACTTCAAAATTTTTAGGTACTTATAGAAAGGAAGAAATTGAAAATACTTAAGAAAAAGGAGAGTACATGGTAAACAATTACGAAATGCTGCTTGATTGACTGAATCTTTCTCACTGAACGCCAGAGATTTTTCTTGTTCTTGTTGTTTGGTTACTGAGAAGGCAATTTCTAAATAAGTGAAAAGTTCAATATGGTGAATTCAAAGTGATCATGAAAAACACAGTGTGACCAATTAGAAAGCTTTATGATCCCAGAACACCCCATATTATAATGTCCCAGTTAAAAATATTGAAAGATCTCTGTTCTGGCATAATTCATTGTAATGTATTATGTAGCCAAAAATGGAATCAAAATGGAAATAAAGAGAAAAAATGACCCCCAATGTTGTGGTTGCTGAGCATGTATTTAGCATTTATAACTCCAGGAGTTTTTTTAGAGGCCATTCCCCAAGATGGATTTGCATTAATAGCTATATCTTACTGAAATGTTCATAAGAATGATTTAACTCAGTGTAACCTATTTTTCAAGAATGAAAATTATTTCGATAATTTTTATTTAATATATGACATACTTCAATCTATCAGATATAAAAATTGGTGAAATTTTGTCTCAGTTAACTAATAAAATCTGTGAATATGTTTCTGTAATTGTGTTATCTGAACTCTCGAAATTGTCACACAGATACAACTTTGATTTTTTAAAAAGTGAAACATAATCTATATTTATTGTACATTAGTATGGGGGAAATCTTGCCAGACTACATTGTATAAGTTATATTCAAATAACACTGAAATGATGAAACTCAATTAAAATCTGTTCCTTCACAAATAAACCAAAAATCACTTATGATGGCATTATGTCATTTAATGAAACTTCTCATGAGAAAGCATTATTTCAAGAAAACAGTAACAATGGAAAAATATTAATGTTTTGTGTTATGGTTCATGGGGCTACTTCCAGACTTCTAGAATTTGGCTGCTTTTCATTTTTTTTTTTCAAAATCGTATTGCCAGTAGTGCTGACTTCTGCATTTTACTATGGAAATTAACCAATTGTAGCAAACAAAGAGCCGCAGAATGTCTTCTTTCTCACTTACAATTAAGATTGTTTCAGCATTTTCTGCTTTAGTATATAATTTTTCTTTGTTCTCCCACTTGCCCCTAGAGCATTTAGCATCAATAGAGTGGGGCCAGGCTTACTCAGTTATTAAATTTCCCACTGGGAGCCTTTTGACTAAGCCTCCTCTTTCCTGAGCAAAATTGCTGCAATGAAGTCTGTGTAGGAGGGAGATTTTGGGCATGTGTCTGCAGTCTTAGCAATTTCAAAGCATTCATGTCAACAAATTGTGCTTGCTTTTCATTTATGGTAGATATTTCTTCAGTTCGGTAGAGAGGGATTAAATAGCCAAACTCAGATTCTGATTTTGCAAGGTTTTGAATGCTTAAATTTTAGTGTGTTTTTTTTTTTGTTTGGACTGGAACCAATTGGTCCTATTTTTAGACTGTTCCAAAGTGTAGCTATTCTATTTGCATTATTATCTTTTGATAACATGAAAAATAATGACCCATAAAAGTAGTACATAAAAGAAAAGTAAGAGTAAAACACAAAGGTGAATGCAACAGTATCATATTTGTGATCACATATTTCTGTATCTCTATCATAGGAAGTAGGTGTGTTTTCTCACTCAATTTATTTTTATTTATTTAATGTTCATGTTTCATAATAATAATTAAGCATGAACATTATTTTTACAGTGGTCTCTTCAAATGTCTTTGGATGTCATTTGGGTTCAGCTGAAAACAATTATGTGCTATTACTTTTTTATTATGTGCTATTCCATTTTTAGTGACAATTTAAAAAAAATATATTGACTTATATTTGATATTTTATTTATTTCTCAGTTTTTTTGTTACCAATTTGCATCCTCTTTATTCATGAATACGCTCCTCTTTAATCTAAAACCCAGAGTACCATCACTTTAAAAAAGAGTTGTGTGTGGGGAAGACAGTTAAGCACAACTCCCAACACGTCATTGGAGCCACAACAAATATTCCCCACATCCAGAACGGAGGAATATTGCTCTGCTAACTTTTCAAAGGTTTATTATAATAAAACACAAAACATTCACATAATGAAATTTTACTCCTGTGAAGCAATTTTAGTTTTTTAAGTAATTCATGACAGAGTGGAATTAGAAAGAATTAGGAATTTATATATTTAAAAATATATAGGAATTTTTATAAGAAACATACAGGAATATATACACACAGGAATAATTATAGGAAAATATAAGTATAGTTAGGAAATTATGTTTTAAAATCAATGATTGACATTGCTTCACACATTTCTGAACATGTATGTAAGTGTACTTGTGTGTGTGATCCAAAATTTTTTAACTGCCACTTACCAAGGGTTTAAATAATGAAAGAAGAGAATGAAATAAGCAATTACTAATGTTCTTTCTGTCTTTTCTTTTTTCTAGGTTTCATACACTATGTTAACATTTTACAGATATTATCAGTTGATAATTTGATATATTTTAGACTTTTGATTTTCTGCTAAATACCTTTTATAGCAAGGTGTATTTCTTAGTGTAAGAATTTCTAAAATTCTTTCCCTGTCTCAATATAGAGTTAATATTTTGTTAATGCCAAACATCAGAAGGAAAATTTAAAAAATCTTCAGTATTTTAAATATCCAAATAATTAATGTATTTTGTTATTTTGTTTCATAAAGATACATGGTTTATCACTTAATTTTCTCATCAAGATAAGACATATCTCATCCTGATAGTCACATACTGAAAGTAAAAGTCTCTTCTAAATCTGTAATTGCAATAATACTGTGAACATTTCATTTCACCTATATCTGAAACAAACTTTAACATTTGGCAATGACTGAAATAATATAAATAATAAATATTTTTGCTGTGAAGTTGGTATTTATAACAGAGAATTTTAATGAATTTTTAAAGGAATTCTTGGCAGTTTAGCCAAGATTTCATAACAATATTATATTTTCATGTTTTATCTTCCCTTGCATATTACCACAATCAAATTATAAATTTTCTTAATACCTGTTAGATAAAAGTGAACAGATAAGTATGTTAAACAGTTATAACAGCATATAGAACAGGTAGCACAATGATAAAAAGTTAGAATTCATTATCTTTAAATACTCTATAGATTCTTTAGTTTACAACTTTAGGGTGATTCAAGTGCTTATATATCTATGAACCAGGTATCTCTACATAGGTAGATATTTAAGTATATAACCAATTAGCAAGTAGAGATTTAAGTTCACATGGAAGCCTTGCTTCATACCTATTGAACCTCTGGAATATTTACAGATACTTGATTAACTTGATGACTACATTATTACAAAGGAGTCAGCTGTGTGAATGATGTAGATCAATTACTTATAAAGTTAGCAGTTAGAGACATAGTAAATGCTATCAGATTAGTATTAAATTCTGTCCTTGTAAAATATGTACAGCCCCAAGCTAGATACATTGAAAGATAAAATTTAAGCAATTTATCAATGAATAGATATGGCTATGCATATTATATCACCTCTGTTTGTTCCTAGGATACCAGATTTAATGGTTTCTATTATTTTTAATCATTAAAAAAGGAATTTTCAAATCAAGAATACTTAGTATATAAGACAGTACAGATCTATGATTTAACTCTAGCAGTTATTGGGAGATATAATCATATTTGTAAAGATTACTAACGGATTTCCTATTGATAAGAACTTTGGTTTGGTTTTATTTTCCATTTTTTAGGTAAATACGTTCATCTGTTGCCTTTGCTCCATTTTTTAGGTAAATACGTTCATCTGTTGCCTTTGCTATGCTTATGTGATTAGACAGAACTTACATTTGGGGTGGAAGAATTAGATGAAATTGAAGAAGAAGGAAGAAAGAAGAAGAAGAAGAAGAAGAAGACGAGAGAGAAGAAGAAGAAGAAGAAGAAGAAGAAGAAGAAGAAGGAGGAGGAGGAGAAGGAGAGGAGAAGGAGAAGAAGAGAAGAAGGAAGAAGAAGAAGAAGAAGAGAAGAAGAGGAAGGAGAAGAGAAGGAGGAGGAGGAGAGGAGAAGGAGAAGGAGGAGAAGGAGAAGGAGGAAGAGAGGAGAAGGAGGAGAGGCAGAGGAGGAGAAGGAGGAGAAGGAGGAGAAGTGAAGGAGAAGAAGGAGCAGAAGGAAGAAGAGGAGGTGGGGGAGGGGCACAATGCGGACGTAAATGTATTTTTTTTTTTATTTTTGGTAATACTGTGTATTTTGTTTTACGCACTTGAAAATAATGTTCTGGAAGGGTTGTATATGTTTCACCAGTTTACTAAAGGTATATGTGATGGGCAAAGAAGGTTAAGAATATTTGTTTTACCAATGTTAGTGGTAATGAAAAGGACGTGAATTGCCTTCATAAATAAGACTTTTCTGTAACCGATTGTCTCTAGTCACTAATTCAATGGTTATTTTACTCCTTGTTGTTGGTTAATTTGGGTAGATACTTGCCACAAAGGGCACTTTGATTCCAAGGTTATATCTTAATTGATTCAAAGACTCCATTTGATGGTAAGTCATATTCAACTATCAAAAATATGTTCCTGCTATCAACCTTGATTATCGTTTGTGGATATGATGTTTTCTAATTCCAAAAGAGTTCTTTAGTTGTTGATGTTATTGTTCTTACTTGTTTTAATGATGTTTCTAATCTCTTACCTTTTTATGGTTGCCTTAGCATAGGGGCCCATAGTTGTAGTAACCTAGGATGTTATTGTTAGAATGTTTTCTAAATATATTTTCATAAATATTAGACTTTCAACAGTATATATCAAAACTGCTATCATACAAGTTTCAATTGTTTTAAAGTTAGTATACTCACTTAAGTTTGATTCCAAGATGTCAGTAGGAATCTTAATGTATAAGACAAAGCCTTAGCTTTGACAGCTTTATGTTTTTTGTCTTGCCTGGAGAAGATCAGGCTCACTATTAATCTGTGGGTTCAATGGAAACCATTTTCATAAGCTTTCAATCTGTTTTTCTACTCAGCGCACATTAAGAATTTTATGATTACAGAGAACAAATGGCGTTTTCATATCTTTGGAGAAAGATTCCATGTGATCAAGTACAAATTTAACATGGTTTTGGTTTTACATGGTTTTGCTTTGGCTCTATAGAATTTGCTGTCATCTATCTTCAGTAAGTGATTGAAATAATAACTTGGCTTAATGCTCTTTATAATTTGAAAGTCATAGTAGCATGTCTAAATCCTACATGAGGCTTTTAATTCCCAATAGGTTAAAAAAGAGTCTTTCACTCCCTTACCCCCACAGAGTTCTTTCCTTTTCATTTTTTTGCATATCTCCCATAGGAGGAGATGTGAGACTGGTGACCTTGCACAGCCCTTTCTCACTCAAAACAAAGTAAAATCTAAGTCGTGTCATCATTTTCTGTTGGCATGCTCTTCTTCAGTAACGAAGCACAAACACAACAATCTATGAGTAGATGCATATGCCTGAATGGGGACCCAGATAGCTGGGTAACTCAGTTCCTCCTCTCCTGTCTGTCTCCCCCTCCCCTTTCTTCTCCTTTGCAAAGGAAGGTAAGTTTGAATGGCCAGAAGATGCCCAGTTAACCTTCCCTCCCCTTCCCTTCTCTTCCCTCCCTTCCCCTTTCCTCCCCTTCACTTCCCTGCCCTTTCCCCAAACCTTAAACCTACCGCACTTTGAAGCTCATACATTGAACAACATTAAACCCCTGCCTAAGGGCTCTCTTCTGGACTTTCCTGGATTCAGAATGATTATCAATAGTAACTGCTGCTATTTTCCTCTCGGCCTGATGTCTTTAATTTTCTTTGCCATCCCTAAAGGGGCCATCCCTAAAGAGGCCTTTTCAATGAATGTGCATTACCTCACCCTAAGTGAGTACCTGAGTAGACCTTGGCCTAAAGGGACCAAGGTCTCCCAGTGTATCCTGGATCATCTCCAGTCATCGTGATGAATATCTAGTCACTGGATTAAGATGGCTCTGGAAGAGAAGTGAGACTGGTGACCTTGCACAGCCCTCTCTCAGTCAAAACAAAATAAAGTGCAGGTAAAGTCATCATTCCTCTGATGGCATGGCCTCCTTTTGCAATGAAGGATGAACACAACAACAACATCAAGCAATTAACATTTTCTATATGTGTTTATTGAATTACAATGACTATTAATTTTATTTTGCTTATTAATCAATGATGAAAGTAAATTTATTTTGCATTAGAGGGAATTGGAATATAATTGAATTATTTCCTCACTTCTCTGTTTCTGTGACTTTATCAATGTTATACCTCCTTCTGAAAGAGCTCTCCATTCTTTTCACTTTCTGTGATTCTTGACCATACATACACATATTTTATCCATCTACGCAGGCATGTACACATATATACATGTATAATTGTAGAGCTATGTATATATAGACCTCTCTAGAGACAGACCTATAACTATGTTAATTTGTCAATAAGTATGTATATCTAGATAGATATCTATCTTCCTCAGAGGATTTATCCAAAGCCCTAGTAGTCTCATTTCCTTATGCAAAACTGAAAGATTTGAAACAGATGACCTGTAAGGTTACTTTCAACACAAAATCAATCACTTCATCCTATGACCCTTTTTATATCCCTTTAAATTTTTATCGATTCCAGTGCTTTATCCTCTGGAGTCCCATACAGATTCTGATTCCATAAACTTCTGTCTAAGCTAACCCTGCCAGTTTGGTGTCATCTGCAATATATGTCATATGGTGTTCAAAGACTTACAGACATATAATATAGTTCAAGGATATTCATTTAAAAATGTCAAGGAGCATCCTGAAATCATTTGAAGTGCTGTACAACTCCTTAATGCAATCCAGACTATTTTTCTTCTCTTATGGAATTCTGTGCCTCATTCATTGTTCACCTACAATATTTGTGTAAGACAAGGGTTGGGAACCTGCGGTCTCCAGGACACATGTGGCCACCTTCTAGGTGCTCATCTGCTGCCCTTTGACTCAATTTAAATATCATGGAACACATCTTCATAATAAAAGGATATGTTCTGTAAAACTTGCACTCAGTCAAAAGGTCACACCCAAAGACTTAGAAGGTCACATGTGACCTCAAGGCTGCAGATTCCTCACCCGTAGTCTAAGAAGGATGTTCTAATGATCTATGTAAATGTATTGCAATTAAAAAAAATTAGACAATAGGCATTCTTCAATCACTTACAATTTTTTTTAACAAATTTTCATGTCAAACTCTTTGTGTAGGTGAGTAGATCTGAAAGAATTCAGAGGTTTGATATAATCAAAGCAATATCATCTGCCTCCAACAGTCTACACTCAAAGGATTTCAGATTATTATGGAGGTATCTTTTGGAGAGCACAGGTAGGTGTGAATTAAAAGTTTTTTGATAGCTCTATCAAATATATAAATGGGATGAAACATGCACTGGTGGATGGGGAACCTACACCAGTGAAATCATGGATGTGTCCCATATTGAAGTATCTATGCAGATAAGTAAAACATATGTAATTAATTTTGAAAAAAAATAGTGATTTAGAAAATTACTTTAAGAAGAATAGCTTCATTATGAAAAAGAATTAATTTTTACCAAATAAAGAATGCCTGCTTTCTGAAGCAGGAAAGCTCTATAATGTCAGCAAACTTTGGATATTTTAGTACATTCTTGTTTTCCTGCTACTTTATTCCCTAGAAGGATAGTATCAACAGAGTATTGGATAGCAAAGAGTGGTGGCTAGATTCCAATGAAACTTAATTATACTATTCATTTTAAGTACAGTTTGACCTATTTCTTAGAGTGTGACTCTAAATGTGTGTGTTCAAATCATGCTTTAACAGTAAAATTCTGAGTTTAAATCTTGCTTCTAGGAATTATTTGCTGTGAGTTCTCGGAGAATAGACAACTCACAAGTTTCATAATCTTTTTAAAGGTGGTTGCATGGTTGGTTGTTGTCCTTTGTTTTAGAAGAGGACCAAAATGACATCACCATGATAAAGTCAAGTTTCACTGTGTCCTACTGTGGCTCATCAGACTAACAGGAGCTTGGAATGCTCCACCACAGATTGGACACAGATTGTCCATCTGAAAACTTGTTATGGATACTCTAAATTTGCACATTCTGTGTTTCTTTTGAGCTGTTTCAAATCTGCTTTGCTCATAGAATATAGCATCTTCTCTAATGTGGGCACCCATGCTGAATGGTCCTGTGCCAGCGTCTCCCATATCACACCATCTATTCCAAAAATCCTTGAGAGAAACCGTGAGACTGTCCTCATATCACCTCTTTTGACCACCATGTGATCGTCTGTCTCAGGCAACTTCTCTACGAAATAGTATCAATAATATCTCTCGTACATACCTCCTAGGGTTGTTGTAAGGTTAAAATTTTATAAAAATAAACTTCAAAAAGCACTATATAATTATTGTTTATTGTTACATGGATTAGATAATAACAAAAATTTGTAAAGCTGGTTGTTTGCTTTCAAGATAAAGTGTATTGCTTTTGATTCTCGTGCAGAGTACAGAGGTAAAATATCTGACTATAATAAAAGGTTAAAATAAAGAGCAAAACTGGTAATCAGGGCAAAACATGCAATGAATTGTAAAAGGCACTGAAATATTTGTTTAATAAACATATTATCTCTCATATGTATAGTACATATATAGTATATACATACATACATATATGTATGTTAAGGATTATATGTAGTTTATATATAAGAAGCATTAATCCTTTATTTTTCAAATTTAAGTGACCTATGAAACCTCGAAATAAGAGCAAATTGACTTGGTTGAGAACCAGAGTTAGCCATTCATCCAATGTAACATTTAATTTTACTTCTTCTCATTGAAATGAATTCTATTAAAGTTCCTCTGGCAGCTTAATTCAAAAGGAGAAGAAATGATGTTTTTTTTATGAACCCTAAAAGGGTTTATAGATGATGCTGCCATTTGTCTGTTAAATTTATATGGGTTATATCTGCAGAGTCTAAAGGATCTGGGAAGTGAATTCAGTATTTATTCTTGGATTATGTTATTGTTGGATGCTTAGTGTGTTACAGCAAATATACCACTTAGGGGAGCTCTACCCTAGCAAAAGGAGAAATAACTTTTTAAACAGGAAACTTCAGCAGTCTTTCCCTGTCTTTTTTTTTATCCTAACAGCAAATTTCAAGAGGTTTAGCCAGATATATTCTATTCCAATTACAACTTTCTTTGCCTCTCGGAAATATTGTTGTCTGAAGATTACATAAGTCAAATTCAAAGCAATTTACTGAAAATAGGCTCATTGCCAACTAAGCCATATAGCATTCTGCATTAGCGGGGAATTACATTGCAATGGGCTGAGGATTTTACTTCAAAGCAATTGTACTTAATGAAAATGACTGTGGCTTCAAGTGGTCTGTGTGCATTGACTTCAAGAATACATGAAAGGAAGTGGCCATAAATTTGTAAAGATGAAAAGAACAGAGAAAATCTTTAATAATGTACACTTAATTGCTTTATTCAGACCAAGTTACATTTTTCTTTATGCAATTAGATGAGCTATATAAGCTTTTGTTTTCTATTTCTGCACAAGAAGTTATTGGAAGCATATTTTTCAATATATGTTGTATGGTTAATAAAATAGATTTCATCTATTGAGCACTAACTTTCAAATTTAGTTTGCATATTAATAAATTATACCGTATTCTGATACTGAAAATTGTCATTCTCTCATCAACATGATATTCTGAAAAGCATATAAATTCTGAGGTTCAGCTCATAATAGAGAAATTATATAAAGAAATGTTCAACAATATTAAATACTGTTCTTTCCAGTTTCACGTGTTAATAAACTGATCATTCCAATACTTCCACCGAGTACAGATAGCTGGTGTTGGAGTCAGGAAGGTCTTTCAAGTCCAACTTTTGACAAGTTGGTTGTGTATAAGTATCACTTGGATGAAGACATAGATGATAAACTCATAAATTTTGTAGAAGTCACCAAACTGAGAGGGATAGCTAAGACAGAAGTTTATGGAACCAGAATCTATATGGGACTCGATAGGATAAAGCCCTGGAATGAATCGAATATGATGAAATTCAATAGGAAAAATAAATATAGTTCTGCACTTTGGTACAAAACACCCTAAGTTCAAAAATATAAGATAGACATGGCTGAATAGAAAGGTATTCTGGGAAAAAAGGATATGAGAAATTTGGGAGCCTGCAAGAAGACTTAGAAATCAATAATATGATGTGCTAATCAAAACAACTAATGTAAATTTCAACTGAAATGAAAGGAGCAAAATTTCCAGAAACCTAAAACTGAGAATTCCACTGTTTTCTGCCCTCGTTAGATTTCATTTATTAAAATGTCTTCCATTCTAGGTATTATATTTTTAGATGAATGTTGGTAAGTTAGAACATCCATAAAAAGTCACCTAAAATGGATAAGGGCCTTGAGTCTATATGGATCGATTACAGGAACTTGGCATGGTTACCCTGGAGAAGAGAAGAGAAATGTCAGGGTAAATATGATAGCATTTCTAAGTATTAGAAGAGTCGTCATATGAGTAATATACTCTCCTTGTCCTGTTTAGGTCTAAAGAGCAGAACCCACAGCAGTGAGTGGAACTTGGTAGAAAAAAAGAAAATTCAGGTACAATGTTAGGAACACCCCCCCCCCAATATATATATATATATATATATATATATATATATATATATATATATATATATATATATATATATATATATATATATATATATATATATATATATATATATGTGTGTGTGTGTGTGTGTGTGTGTGTGTGTGTGTGTGTGTGTGTGTGTGTATGTGTATGTATGTGCATGTGTGTGTATATGTGCACGTGCGTGTGTGTATGCATACACACATATGTACATATATATGTATGTATTTCTCAGAACTGAGCTCCATTAGCATGGAATAAGCTGCCCCAAGAGGGCTTAGAATCGCCTTCCTTGGAGATCTAAAAGCAAAGGCTGGAAAGACTCTTTGCATGCAAGCAATAATGAATATTTTTTTTGTATATAGGTTGGGCAATTAGGTGGTACAGTGGATGAAGCACTGGACTTGTATACAAGATTCAGGAAGACTCATCTTGATGAGTTCATATCTGGCCTCAGATCCTTATCGTTTGTGTGTCTCAGGGCAAGTCACTTAATCATGTTTAACTCAGTTTCTTCACCTATAAAAATGAGTTTGAGAAAAGAAAATGATGAAACACTCCAGTGCCTCTGCAAAGAATACCTTGGTAAAAGGTATAACAAGTCAGATATGATTGAATCAACTAAAGGAACCAAAGTATGTCTTTGTCACTACAATTTCCCAAAGTTGTGACTCTGTAAAGGCAATTCTTCTACAAGTATTCGTAGACAATGATTTAAATTTCATAAATTATGGAGCAGATGCTGACGTGCATTATTAATTTTTTTCTCTTTTAATTAATTTATTTGTTTTCAACTTTCAACAATCACTTCCATAAATTTTAAATTCTCTCCACCTCCCTTCCTCCATTCCTCCCCAAGACAGCATGTAATCTTATAAGGGTTCTTCACATGCGTTCTTATTAAAAACAAATTTACATCAGTCATGCTGCATAGAAGAATTAAAACGAATGGAACAAACCATGAGGAAAAATGCACCAGAACAAAACACAACAAAATAGAAAATAATCTGCTTCATTCTGCTTCCCCACTCTATAGTTCTTTCACTGGATGTGGATGGCATTTTGCATCCAAAGCCCTTTGGAAATATTTTAGGTCTTTGCATTGCTGTAAAGGGCTAAGTCTATTGGAAACAGTCCTCACACACTGTGGCTATTACTATGTATAATTCTCTGCTGGTTCAGCTCATTTCCCTCAGCATCAGTTCATATAAGTCTTTCCAGTCTCTTTCTGAAGTCTGCCTGTTCATCATTTTTTACAGCACAATAGTATTTCATTACATTCATGTACCACAACTTGTTCAGCCAATCCCCAACTGATGGGCATCCCCTCAATTTCCAGTAATTGGCCACCAGATAAAGAGCTGCTACAAATGTTTTTCTACATGTTTGTCCTTTTCCTGTTCTTATCATCTCTGTGGGATATGACCCCAGAAATGGTATTGCTAGGCCAAAGGGTATGCACATTTTATAGCCCTTTGGGCATAGTTCCAAATTTCTCCCTAGAATTGGTTGGATCAGCTCAGGCTCCACTCTCAATGAATTCGAGTTTCAGCTCTTCCACTTCTTCTCCAACATTTATCATGTTTTGTCAGGTTAACCAATCTGATAGATGTGATGTGGTACCTCAGTTGTTTTGATCCTCTTCTCTCTAATCAATACTGATTTAGAGCATATTTTCATATGACTATAGATGGTTTTAATTTCTTCTCCTGAAGAAATTCATATCCTTTGACAATTTATCAATTAGGCAATGACTTGTATTCTTATAAATTTGACTCAGTTCTCTATAAATTTTAGAAATGAGACCTTTATCACAGACATTAGCTATAAAATTCTTTCCCAGTTTTCTGCTTCCCTCCTAATCCTGGTTTCATTGGTTTGGTTTGTGCAAAGGTTTTCAATTTAATGTAATCAAAATTATCCATTTTGCATTTCATAATGTTCCATATCTCTCGTTTGGTCACAATTTCCTCCATTCTCCATAAATCTAATAAATTGTTCCTTATTCCCTTGATTAGGTTGTAGTATCAGTTTTTAAACAAAAATCATCTACTCATTTGAGCTTTATTCTGTTATACTGTGTCAGACATTGGTGTCTGCCCAGTTTCCAGTTTTTCCACCAGTTTGTGTCAAACAGTGAGTTCTCATCCCAGAAACTGGTGTCCTTGAGTTTATCAAATGGTAGACTGCTGTAATCATTGATTACTATGTCTTGTGTACCTAGCCTATTCCACTGATCTACCCCTTAATTTTTAATCAGTCCCAAGTTGTTTTGATGATTGATGCTTTATAATAAATTTGAGATCTGATATGCCTAGGCCACTTTCCTTAGTGCATATTTTCATTAACTCCCTCCAAATTTTGGACCTTTTTTTTCTTTGAGATCAATGTGTTATTATTTTTTTCTCACTCTAGAAAATACATTTTTTTTGGTAATTTGATTGGTATGACCCGCATTTTTAGAAGGAATTTCTTTACAGATTTCAAGACCATGGATCATAAGTTAAATGGGTCACTTTTCTTTTCAGCAATGGAACCAAACAATTGAAAATTACCTAAAACAACATAAAATAGCTGAATATTAAAATTTAGGTACAATGAAGATCTCTTTAACAAAAGCATAACGTCGTATACCTTTTGAAAGGTACTGCACTGGTCTCTCACTGTTATTCATAATTTTTGAACTGTGGTTGCAGAATTTTCTAAGAATAATGTGCCTAAAATAATAGTAAGATTAAAGCAATATGAGTTTCTTGTGATGCAAACCATGACTTACAACGGACCACATTGACCAACATAACTCTAAGCATATTTGTTTTTCATTCACATCCTACTCTTTCATTCACCTCCTACTCTTATTGGGATTTTCTTGACATAGGTTTGGCATTTTCTTCTCCCACTAATTTGATAGATGAGGAAACTGAAGAAAATAGTGTTAAATGACTTGCCTAGATTCCCACAGCTTGCAAGTGACTGAAGCCAGATTTGTTTGGTCAAATAATGAAATAGCAATCACAAACTAAAAACCATATTCCCATGAAAAATAATAATTAATGGAGCACTTAGATTTAAGTCTAGACATTACTCCTTTTCTCTGAGAAGAAAGAATTCACCAAGTTTCTGTTGGATCTAACAGAACTTCTTCACTTCCGGGCAAGAATTAAAATCTCCTTTCAAGAAGGATAGGATGAGAAGATGCTAGAGATATCTATTCTGTCTCCCATAGAGCCACCAATGACAGCTTTTGACAACACAGGGTTCTTCACATTTATATCAAGGTATTTACACTATATATCAGCACATATGTAAGTTCTTTTGCATAAAGCAATAAAAAATGTGATTGCAGTATAGCCAGAGAAAGTGTTTCTACAAATGGGAAAAACAAACAAACAAACAAAGAAACAAAAACCTTTTATCATAGTAGTTTGAAAGGCACAGAACTGGTATGGAGTGAAAAAAGGTTATATTCATGCCAAAACACCATTATTTTATTTTATTTTGGAAAATGCAGAAATGAGGTTCAGAGATGAGATAAGTGACCCAAAATCTAGGCCCATAAGGGCAAAAAGAAAAATACAAAATGCTTGAAACAAAGGCTCATATCAGAAAAAATATTTGAAAAGATTTACATGAACTGCTAAGTGAAATTAACAGAACAAGAACATTGTATACAGTAACAAAAATATCGTATGATCATCAAGTATGAATGACTTAGATATTCTCAGTAATACATAGACTCGGGATATTTCTGAAGCATTTATGATGAAAAATGCTATTTTTTTTCCAGAGAAAGAACTGATGGAGTCTGAATATGGATTGAAGCACACTTTTCCTCTCTTTCTTTTCTTGGCTTTTTGGGTCCATTTTCTCTCACAATACAATGAAAATATGTTTTGCATGACTCCACATATATTATCTATGCCAATTTGCTTTCATTCTCAATTGGGGGGAGGATAGGTGGCAAGAAGAGAGGGAATTTAGAACTCAAAAATGAAAATAAATGAATGTTGAAAAATGTTTTACATGTAATTGATTAAAAATAAAATATTAAATGAAAGAAACAAAGTACTAATTTTAGATGGAAAGAGCTTTCAGTATAATAAATGGAGCCTTCACAATATTAACAAGTTTCTGATAGTGTACTCTTTTTCCTATAACTGCAATCCTGAACATTTTTGCCACATGGACCTCTTTGGTAATCTGTGAAGAGCCTATTA
Organism: Notamacropus eugenii; assembly: GCF_028372415.1. Classification (NCBI taxonomy): domain Eukaryota; kingdom Metazoa; phylum Chordata; class Mammalia; order Diprotodontia; family Macropodidae; genus Notamacropus; species Notamacropus eugenii. Next base: position 249,096,080 of record NC_092877.1, on the reverse strand, counting down.
AGAACTTAAGAGACTAATGTTTTAAATTCATTAACATATTCATAGAACTAAAAAGGACACTAATTACATTTACATACTTATATATCTTGACTTTGCAACTTGATCCTTTGTCATGCCTCGGTTGCATTCTGACTCTTGAATGTTCCTCACTATCTGGGGTCTCATAATGAAATATCAATCTTCCAAGAAGTGTTCTTTCCATTGGTGAGTGCTTCGTATAACTTCACTTTTGTGGAGAGGGCCAGAACAGTCACTTTTCATTTCCTTTCTGTATCTTTCTCAAGTCTCTCTGAACATTGGTGAGTTCTTCCTGGAAGCTTCTTGTTGGGGAAGAGGCAAATCAATTATTCATCATTGGCTGAACTTTAGTGACATATGTTGGCCCTTAACACTCCCTTTTTCCATTGACTAGTTCTTCTCAGACCTTCTATTTTAAGTAAAGTCCTGACACTGTGTGTATGTGTATGGGTAGAAAGAGAGAGACACATATATATATTTATATACACACATATGTGTGCATATGTGTGCTTATGTAGAGTATACATACATGTAAAGGTATATCAATACAATCTATATGCATATTTATCCACACAATATATACACATATATGTATATAACATGGTAGTTATGTGGTGCAGTGAATAAATGGGGTGTACATATATTTGTAGCATATAACATTTTTATAGTCCATATAATCTAACAGTGATGAATCCATTTAGTGAACTATAAAAGTAAAGTGGCAGTGTACATATACATGTACAGCCTTACATTTGACAGATATTCAGGAAATAACTGATGAATAAATAAGATGGAAGTCAAACCAAAGCTTTTTTTAATTTCAATCATGAGTCTACAAAATCACAAAATGCCTATTAGATTGATAATTGAGTTAGCTCTTTCCATGACAGCATTTACATTGTATCAGGCAATGTATATTCCAATATGCCTAGGCAGAACAAGACATTCATAGACATTGGTCAATACATCTTTTCCTTTCCTCATTTTAAATTTCATTTTTTAAAGTATAAAATAATAAACCAAAATTAGTTTGTGATTCTAAGAAAACAAGAATCCAGAAACTCTTAAAATTTTCAAACGTATTTCTACTTTTTTATACTAAACACAGGAAGTGTCACTCATTTATGAACCAATACACATTGCTGTGATTCACAAGTGATTCTTGACTACTGTGATGCTAGACAATTTCAGTTCCTCTCTTCTGGCCTGTTATTTTTTACTTGACAAATCAATTTAGTTTTATGAATTCCTCCTCGTATCATATTTCAATAATTTAGTGATTGCCTCCAATTTAAAATGTGAAGGTTGATATTTCAAGAAAAAGTATATCTGACAGGAGATTAAATTGCCTTGGTCACATAAGTTTCATTTTCTGGGGTATGGGGAGTGGTAATATGAGAAAGAAAAAATAAATCTGCTTTTACACGTTTCCTTTTAGTGGTCTCATAAGAGATATTTGCTTTTTTAACTTCACTTTTTCTTCTATCTTTATCACAAGGTGAAATTACTTTCAGTCTTAAATTTCCATTTGGAGGGTTGCCATCCACAAATTGTTTGGGTGATTGAAATCATCTCTCAATACAAAAACATTGTTTTATTTCCTTCTTCAGCTGTTCCAGGTAATCTAGTTGTGCTTGCGAGAAATTCATAGTCCCTTCTGAAGTTTCAGATGGAAGTACATTCTCAGCTCTGACCTCTTTGGTGTTTGTGTTTTGGTCCTTATCCCCATAGAAAAATTCTATGGTTTTTTCACTTTTCGTCTGCTTTTTCCGATTCATGATGTTGGCTGAGTGTTGTAGCTTCTGGTTCTTTCAGTCAGAAGGTACAGATCTTTGTGTTGAGCTGATGTGTGTAGAGGCTAAAAGCAGGTTTTTGTTTTTTGTTTCCCAGATCAACCCTGGGGTTAGCTTGTTAGGTGTGTGGGAGGGGTAGTCTGGTCACAGGAGATCTCCTCAGCTGACCTGAGGCAAAGGCAAGGTCAGGGGATGGTGATCCCAGCTTCCCTATTGTCTTCCCTTTTCCCCTGGAGGGCTGGGTCACGCCTAGATGCTAATGCGTGTTCCCACCCCTCCTGGGGCTCTTCTCCTTGCGCTGAGACTTGCCTGGGTCTCAGTGCGAATTTTCTCTGCTCTGGGTCATCTGTCCTTCCAGATCGCCTCCGCCACAGTAGGAAGAATCCTCCTTTGCTATTTTCCCAGCCTCTGGTGTTATGAGACTATTTGCCCCCTTCTGCTGTTCCCACTGATCCAGGGTCCCTCTGGGGAAATATTTTATGGTTCTTTCACGGTCATCAGGGGGGAGGAGAGAGCATTTACTGATCACTCCGCCATCCTGGCTCCCGGAAGTTCAAGTAGGTGACTTACCGAAGTTTAGTCTTCAGGCTGGAGGTTTCAAGGGCTGCTGCGCTGATATCTGGCACTCAGTGGCTCTCACCGGCTCGGTTTGGCTTGTCTCCTGCTCCACTGGTTTCGCCCGCCACTCTCGGGCTTCTCAGTTCCCTTCCACTCTGCTGCGCTGTACGCTGGGGGCTCACCCCCGGGGAACACATCCTTCCCGTGGACCTTCCAGTCTAACCTGGTCTCCGAATCCGTCAAAGTCTGTCACCCAGTGGATTCCGCACCTCCAAAGTTTGGTCAGATTCTCCTTTCAGAGATATCCAGAGGAGTTTGTCCAGGAGCTTAGGTGAGTTGTTGCTTTCACTCCGCCATCTTTGCTCTGCCTACAAAAACATTGTTATTTGAGATCACAATACACAGTCTAATTCTTCTAGGCACTGGGATGTTTATGGCCTCTTGGATTTATTGAATTTTTCTTTGACTAGTTAAAGAATACATCACCATATACCTGGAATAATATTAAACTCTTGTTGATGTCCCACTAATAATGCATGAATAATATTTCTTTTATCAAAGGGTCTTCTAAATATACATATTTGAAAAACAAACTGATAGGGAATGCTTTAGTATAAAAATGTTAAATTGTTATAAATTAGAAGAGTGATATTCCAATCAATCCTAAAACCCATCAGAATTATTCATGTTATTCTGACATATAGCAGGTAAAATGAAGAGTATTGAATTTGGAGATAAGAGAAAGCCTTATTTGAATCTTGGGTCTGACACTAATTTGCAAATCGTAACATCCCTGAACCTATTTCCTTGTCTGTAAAATTGGAATGATAATAACAGAGCACTTTGAATTCTTGTGAAGATCAAATGAAGTATTGTTATTAAGTGCTTCATAAGCATTTAAATGCTACATAATATTTGGTTATTATTATTAACTTTTGTCCAGAATACAAGTTATACCTGAGTCCATGAGACTGTGTCTGCAGTGATTACTTTAAGGTCTTTGCAATACCGAATGCAATATAACAATAACATTGTACTAAAGTATGATTTTAAATATGCCAAAGAACTTTCATGTGAACCTGAACAAATGTGAGTGTGAGTGTTGCAGGAAATAACAGTGAAGCATTGATAAACATCTCTGAATCAGAAGAATGAGGCTGAAGTATACATTTTATAGCACCATGCACATGTCTCAGTGAAAATGTCAGGGAAATACTCCATTAATGGAATAGTGAAAATGAGAAAATATTTATATTAATTTTAAAAGTTTTTTTTTTCATTTCTCAAGAAGGGTGTTGTACTGGGGACACAGAAAGTTCACAGAAAGAAAATAAGAAAGGCTAAATGTTTTTTTCAAAATGAAATATAGAATAAACACACAAAGGAGTCCTATTACTGATTTGCTTGTAGATTTATATTGGAAATGTGGCACTATGCTTACTTTTGGAATGCCTTGGCATTTAGCTGCCACAGCACTCAGCTTTCTTGTTGGGAACTCACTGAAATAAAAATATCAACCAAAGTGTCCATATATCCCAAGCCCTTATTCCTAAATATTTCAATCTAGACACTTTCTGTTAGACAACATGCATAGGTCATCTCTAAGGATAGGTTTACTCTCTCTTATTTGACATTTAATGGCTTCCAGGGGATAGAAATAGAATGGATATTTTTGTGGTTACTGACATTTTGCTTTTTTTGTTTTTACCAGATTCTCCTTGCTATGAAACAGCTGCTTGCCTCTCTAGTAAATAATCCTGCATCTCAAAGGATTAAGCATAAATATACTAGTGTTTTTGTGTTTTGATTCACACTTATTTGAGGTGTGTTTGGCTATAAAGTATATGATTGCATTTCTGCCATAATCTCCACTACAGATTGTTTTCTTTTTTTTACATCAGATTCAGAGTTATTATATGGAAAATACCAGAAAGTATAATACAGTCATATAGCACCACCCAGAGACCACTATGTTATGTGAATATTTTTGAGTTTATAATTTTGTAGGAAATTTAAAGTGCTGATTGTCATGTTTTCCATGTTCTTCATTATTTTTGTAAAACCTTACTCCAATAGCAATTAGAATGTCACATATTTTTAAGATGCAAATAGCAACATATTTATTGGATTCCTCATCAATATTTAATGATGCATCAAATTAGTTAATGATAAATATAATAATTTACATATGTCTAACAATTTGCACAAGCATGTATCCAATTGTCAGCAATTACGGGTAAATGTCTGTATTTTTCACGGAAATATAATATACAACTTGTGATTTAATAAACTTGACTTCAGTTCCTGGGTGGGGAAGGAAATCTCCAGTGTTTATTAATGGGATTGATGATGAACACTTAGAAAAATAAAGAGTATTAATAAAAATCATGAATAGCATGATGAATAGCAGCATATTGTTGACAATTTGAAATTCACATTATAAAAATTATGTTATTCTACTGATACATCAGGAAATATAGTCAACATACCAAAGCATTTTAGAAAATGTCTAATACTATTCTTGTGGAACCAGAAATGTAGCCAAGAATGGGTTATAGTTCAGAGATTAGGAAATTGGTTTAATGACTGGACTCAAGGATTAGAAACCAACGACTAAGTGTTTGCTGTCACATGAGGAGTCATATTTTGGTTGTTCAAGATATACAATGCAGTATAAGTATAATAGATATAGATGGTAGATGACAGATTAAGGTAAAGATGATGTAGATGCTATCCTATTAATAGAGATAGATGGATTTTATACAGATAGACAGAGAGTGACAAAAATGTACACAATAAAAGGGACAGACAGATAGCTTTTCAAAGAAGTAGAACTGTGATTTGAAACTAAAAGAAAATAAATTGAAGAGAGATGATATCTAAGAAAAGATAGGTTATATTTCCAAAGGATACTGAGTGGACCACATCACATATGGATCACATTATTCAGTTCAGTGTGACCTACTTTAGGAAAAATATTGTCTATCTGGAAAACCCTTGGTATTTGTCAGGGACTGCCATTCATGCTTTCTGTGTTTAGTTGAAGGGAGTAAAGATGTTTAATCTTAAGAAGACAAAATTAAAGGGAGACATGATTATTATCTTCAAGCATTGAATATATTTCTATGTGGAAGAGTGATTAGTTTTGTACTACTTAAGAGGGCAGAGCTAGGAAAAATGTTTGGATTTAAATTTTTTATAAGGAAACATTTCTTTGTAGTTGTACGTAGGTATTTGATCAAATAAAATATAAATTGACTACTATGTGCCACTCATGTGAAGTGCTAATGATTCAAAACACACACACATACACACACACACACAACGATCTCTGCTCTTTAGAAACTTGCACTCTGATGGGTGAGACAACAGTCAAAGAATGCATACAAACAAGCTATGTAAAAGCTTATTCTACGTGTGTTTGTGTCTATGTGTATGTATATGTGCATGTACATGTGTTTGCGTGCACATGGGGAGAGAGGGAAAGAGACACAGAGAGAGAGAGAGAGAGAGAGAGAGAGAGAGAGAGAGAGAGAGAGAGAGAGAGAGAGAGAGAGAGAGAGCGAAAGAGAGAGAGAGAGAGAGAGAGAGAGAGAGAGAGAGAGAGAGAGAGAGAGAGAGGCGCAGAATAGAAGAAAAACACATAAAAGGCAATATAATCAATAAAGGTTAGACAAAGCTTTCTATATAACGTGGTGGTTCGGTTATGAATTACAGGAAGCCAGAGAATCCAGGAGGGGGAGATAAGGAAGATTGTATTCCAGGCATTAGAGTCAGCCAGAGAAAATGTCTAAAAGCTGAGAGATACAATGATTTATTCACGGAACATTAAGGAAGTCAGTGCTACTAGATCAAACAGTGTATGTGGGGGAATAAGTTTTAAGAAGACTAGAAAGTAGAAATGGGTACAGCTATGTAACAAAGGAATTTGAAAAAGTTTCCCTTAAATGTTTTAGCATACCAAAGTAAATGTGGAAAATTATATTGACTTAATGGGATTATTAATGACTAGTAAGACAGGTTGGAGAAATAGATCTATGGAGAATGTTTTAGGCAAAGGTTAAAATGGTGCAACTAATTCACTGTAGAAACCCAACATATAAATTTATTTACATATGACTTGAATATATAAATTCGTTGTTATATAAAATACATATATAGATTACTTAAGTATAGAACATTTGTGATCAAAATCTTTGCATTGCATATAGTCACACTTTTTTTTTTTCCTTAAGGAGATATTTGCCTGATTAAAACAGATTGAAGATGGGAAAGGAAGACCTAGAAAGGTCTTCTAGATATGTACATATCTAGATATTGTACATATCTTCTAGATATGTACAAAATCAGCAAAATGTTGCTCAAGAATGTGAATGAATGTTTAAAATGAAACAAAGACAAATGGGAAAATTGCATACAGTCAGAAAGTGATGTGGGTGAATAATTAAAGAGGAAGAAGACTGGAAAGTAATAAGGAATCCACAACTTGGTTAATTTCTTTGCAAGAAAAGTATATTTGTCCCATTTAAAGCTAAGGTAGACACCCAGGAAGTAGATGAACACGATTACAAAACATTTTTCACGCAGATAAAGTTAATTTTAAGTAAGTGAAAAAACATCAATTACTTGTGGGTAGACCAAATCAATATAATAAAAATGACAATTCTATCTAAATTTATTTATTTATTCAGGGACATAGCAATCAAACTATCAGGTAATTATTTTCTAGAGCTAGAAAAAATGGAATCAAAACCATCTGCCAGAACAAAAGGTCCAGAAAGAATATCAAGAGAAATAATGAAAAGAAATGCTAGGGAAGGTGGCCTAGTTCTACCAGATCTCAAATTACACTATGAAGCAGCAAACATCAAAATCACTTGGTACTGGGTAAGAAACAGGCAGGTAGATCAGTGGAATAGTGTAAGTATTGAAGACACAGTAGTCAATGAATATGGCAGCTCACAGTTTGATAAACCCAACGACTCCAGCTTCTGTCATAAGAACTAACTGTTTGTCAAAAATTGCTGGGAAAACTGAATAACGGAGTGGCAGAAATCAGGTATAGACCAACACCTGACACCATACATGAGAATAAAGTACAAATGGGTACATGATCTAGGTATAAAGACTGATCGTGTAAACAAAGGAGTGGAGCAAGGAACAATATATTTGTCAGATTTGTGGAGAATGGAGAAATTTTTGACTAAACCAGAGATACAAAACTATATGAAACGCAAAATGGATAAATTTGATTACCTTAAATTGAAAAGTTTTTGCACAAACTAACCCAATGCAACCAAGATTACGAAGGAAGCAGAAAATTGGGAAAGAATTTTTGCAAGTAGTGTCTGTGATAAAGGCCTCATTTCTAAAATATACAGAGAACTAAGTCACATGTATAATAATACAAGTCATTCCCCATTTGATAAATGGTCAAATGATTTGAACAGACAGTTTTCAGAGGAATAAATTAAAGCTCTCTATAATCATATGAAAAAATGCTCTAAATCACTATAGACTAGAGTGATGCAAATCAAAACAACTCTGACGTGCCACATCACATCTATCAGATTGGCTAAATTGACAAAATAGATGATAAATATTGTAGAAAATGTGGGAGAGTTGGAAAACTAATTAATTGTTGATGGAGCTGTGAAATGATGCAATCATTCTGGAGAGCAATTTGGAACTATGCTTAAATGGCTACAAAAATGTGCCTACCCTTTGACCCAGCAGTATGGTTTCTAGGCATGTATTCCAAAAAGATCATAAAATGGAAACAGGTCCCACATGCACAAAATATTCATAGTAGCTCTCTTTGTGGTGGCCAAAATCTGTAAATGAAAGGGATGTGCATCAGTTGGTGAAACACTGAACAAACTGTGGTATATGAATGCTATAAGATATGATGAACAGGGAGATGATAGAGAGGCCTGGAAAGACTTAGATGAACTGATGCTGATTGAAAGAAGCAGAACCCGGAGAACTTGTACACAACAACAAGCATATATGAGGAATTTTTCTGCTAGAATTAGTCCTTCATAGCAATGCAAGAACCTAAAAAATTCCCAATAGACTTTTCAGGCAAAATGTTTTCCACATCCAGAAAAAAAAAAACAAAAAACAAAACTATGGAGTTGGATCACAGAATGAAGTAGACCATCATCTTTTGTCTTGTGTTTTGTTTTATGGTTTCTCCCATTCATTGTAATTCTTGTATTCAACATGAATATGGTGAAATTGTATTTAATAGGAATGTATGTGTAGAACCTAAAAAAATGAATACATGCTTGTTTCTTTCAAAAAAAAGAAAAATATATTTGTTGATAAAATATGTCTTATTGATTGAAATTATTAGTTTATATTCCTTAGCATTATCCAAATATTTAATCATAATTGCTCTAAATATTTTCCTGTTTTTAACATGAGTTATATAAATGCATGCATTGTAATATATGTATGTATATATGTATATACAAACATATATATATATTTATTTATATAGATGTGTATATATAGATATATAGACATTTTTATATATCCATTATATGTATCGATACTTGCATAAAATAACATAGATATCTTTATATAGGCATATATGTGTATATATTTAATATATATGTGTGTATACACATACAGATATGATTGATGAAATAACATCTTTTTTTTTTTTTTTTTTTTCAGAGTCGAACAAGGGTTGAGCTTTATTTCAGGGTCTAGTTACAAGTGCAGGGAGATCTTCCTTAGGAGGAAGAGGGGGAGATTTCCTAAGGAGGCTAAGCTTAAGGGATTGGAAGTAGAAGTACAAGCAGGGAGAGAGGGGGAGGGGAGAGAGAAAGAAAAGAAGCGGAGCCTACTGTCCTCTTGGCTCCACACGTGCTAAGAGAGAGCTTTCAGGCTTCCTCAATCCTACTTAACCTTCAGCCGCACAGTTTGCATCTCAATACCGTGCTGTTAGGTAACTAGGTGTGCTCCAATCCGGGACAATCTCGAGGGCAGGGAGACTCCACCCATCACGTATCTCCCGGGGAGAGGCGGAAATACCCGAGCTAGCCGAGCTAGCTCAGTCTGACCTTCTCGAACCCCCGCTGTTCATGGAGGGCCTCGTAAGACTCTAAGATTTAGAAGTCCCACTTTTACCCGCCCGAGACAGTCCACACGGAATTGAGCTTCCAATCCCAACATATCCCCTTCTTTGTCATGCGCGGAGCGCACCTGGCTCTAGAGCAAACAGTGGTTGGAGGCTGAGTGGATTAGGAAGGCCTTTAGCATATGAGTACCCTACAACAAGACTTCATTCACACAGAAATCTGCAGCTAGCAGAACTGACAAAGGGAGGCATCAAATAAAACAAAGATGAAACTAAATGGCTGAGTTACAACAGGGGAAGTGCAATCAACTAATCCCAAAGCATATTTTAAGAGGATCAGCTGGTGTAGGCTCCTTACATCACCACTCCCTCAGTCATGCAAATGGATCTCAACGGCCAAGCCTGAATGGCCAAGCCTGTGGTATTCAGGTGAAAAGTTGGTCACCCCTTCCCCCCCCAATGTCCTGGGTTTGTGATATCAAAGTCCTCCTTCAGCCACTGAAAAAGATGCCTAGATGGAATGGGCAGCAATGTTGGAATGAGTGCTGCTTCCTCTCTGGGCAGCAGGGTTAAAGCTGTTAGCAGCAGACTCAGGTGGTGCATGATCCTTCTCCGGGGTCTCTGGGCTCTCCGCCTCCTGCGTCTCCGCCGTCTCCGACATCGGTTCCCACTTACGGATCCTTCTAATGGGAATCCACGCATGACCTTTTCCTATGGAGACACAAACATACCTTGGACCCCATATTAGCATCTTATACGGACCTTTCCATTTCCCTGAGGCCATATCCTTTACCATGGCCCATGTGTCTTTATATCCAGCCTGGGTATTACTTTCCTTGCGGGGTTGTCTTGGAAAAGTCACAAAATGTCTCATAGCTGGAGTAGTATGTGAGTTTCTTGAGATATGCAAAAAATTGTGTGTATACACAGCTGTATCAAGCTCTGATTGTGTTAGGCGACCTTTTCCCCTTCTTTGTTTAGCGAGGATCGCCTTCAAGGTGAGATTGGCCCTTTCCACTATGGCCTGGCCTTGTGGATTGTAGGGGATTCTTGTAACATGTCGAATCCCTAGATCACGGAGGAAGTGTGTAAGGGTTTGAGAAGTATAGGCAGGGCCGTTAACTGTCTTTATTTCTAAGGGTAAGCCTGAAACAGAAAAACAGTGCTAAAGATGTTGAATTACTTTAGCACTTGATTCACCTGGCTGTAAAGTCACCATAAGGAATCCGGACCATGTGTCAACTGTCACATGTATGCACTGGCCCTTAAGATGGGTGACATCCAATTGCCAAATTTCATTGGGTGCCAAGCCACGAGGATTGACACCCTGGTCTAGAGATGGGTGGAATGGGATACATTGGAGACAGCTCTTAACAATTTTTCTAGCCTGTTCCTGAGTTATCCCATATAATTTGCAGAGGGCTTCTGTGGCTAGGTGGAACCTATCATGAGCTTTTTGGGCCCTTTCTTGTGGTTCCACAGTGTGCCCTACCAGGTATAGTGAATTGTCTGCTATTTGATTTCCTTCAAAAATTGGTCCTGTGCCATTTGTATGTGAGCGCACATGTAAAACATAAAAAGGGTGTGTTCTGTTATTAATGGTGGTCAATAGCCGCTCACACTGTGAAAAAATATTGGACCGATAATCTACAATAGAGTCCTCAATCCGTGAAATTAATAAAGATGCATACTGACTATCAGGGATAATATTAATGGGTATGTCACTATATATTTGGAGAGCTTGGATTATAGCTTCTAATTCGTTCTGTTGAGTAGAGGTGTAGGGTGTGTTAACTATATATATCTCTTGGGAGGCCGAATTATAAATAGATGCCTTGTGATGTTTCGTGGCATCTGTAAAAATTTTAGGCCCTTCTACTGGGTTTGGTGAGTACCTCTTCACTGGTGCTGGGGCCCACTGTAATAATTCTTTGAATAGGAAAGTCGAATTTGGTTTCACCTGGGCCCAGTGGAGTATAGTGGCCCAAGAAACATGATTCTGAGCTAACTCTTCTACATCCTTAGTGGTGAGTGTAGCATAAAGAATTGGCTGTTTTTGGTATATGTGGGTGGCTCTTCTTACTGCCTCTAGTGCTAACCATCCTAGAAATTCCCACTTGTTTAGTAAACTGCTTCCTGTTTTACTTAAATATACCCACTCTAGGGGCTTCTCTTTTTGGTGTATGACGGCATAGGGAGGTGTGGTGGAGATAATAGATACCTCCACATCTCCTCCTGGATCCACCGAAATGTGGTGGACTCTAAAAATTGTTTTTTTATTGCCTCTATGGCCTTGGCTGCTTCAGGAGTCAATGTTCGTGGGGAATTTAAAGCAGAGTCTCCTGTCAATAGTGAATATAAAGGTTGCATGAGAGGTAAAGGTATAGGCACCTTTGATCTTATCCATTGGATAGCTCCCACTAGTTTCTGAGCATCATTGAGTGTTTGGATCTTTATATCCCATTTTGGGGGTTCCAGCCGAATGATGGTGCCCTGTATCTGATATCCCAAATATTTGTAATTGGGTCCTCTCTGTATCTTTTCAGGAGCAATAACTAATCCTAGTCCTAAAAGGTTCCTTTCTACTGCTTGGAAACACTTCTCCAGTTCCTTGAGCTGAGGTGCAGCTATAAGGATGTCATCCATATAATGGATGATTTTGCATTGGTATTGCTGTCTGGGGCTTTCTAAGGCTTGATTAACATACCACTGGCAGATGGTGGGGCTGCAACTCATACCTTGGGGCAATACCTTCCACTGATACCTCTTTGCAGGTCCTTCGTTATTGGGGTGAGGTATTGTAAAAGCAAACCGAGGACAATCTACTTTGTTTAAAGGAATGGAAAAAAAACAATCCTGAATGTCAATGATTATAAGTGACCAACCCTCCGGGATGGCATTAGGAGAAGGGAGACCTGGTTGCAGGGCTCCCATAGGCATGAGAGACTGATTTACCTTCCTTAGATCTGTAAGGAACCTGAATTTCCCAGATTTTTTCTTTATAACAAACACAGGAACATTCCAGGGTGACTTTGATGGTTCTATACTTCCTTTTTCTAATTGCTCCTTAACCAATAATTGTAGTGCCTGGAGTTTTTCTGGAGTCAGGGGCCATTGCTCCACCCAAATCGGGGTGTCTGACTTCCAATTCAAGGGTGGGGACTCCAGAGCAACAGCCTAGAGGCCTGTATTGGCTACCCGAGTCTTTCTTACCTCACCTCCGAGGTCTTTGGCTGGCCAAAACCGGATGCACATATGAGAGAAAGGACGTTCCAGAGTCGAACAAGGGTTGAGCTTTATTTCAGGGTCTAGTTACAAGTGCAGGGGGGGTCTTCCTTAGGAGGAAGAGGGGGAGATTTCCTAAGGAGGATAAGCTTAAGGGATTGGAAGTAGAAGTACAAGCGGGGAGAGAGGGGGAGGGGAGAGAGAAAGAAAAGAAGCGGAGCCTACTGTCCTCTTGGCTCCACACGTGCTAAGAGAGTGAAATAACATCTTGAAAAGGAAACATACAATAAATACCAATAGGGTTAAGATTTCAGACTTTATGCTTGATTGTTAAGGTATACGAACAGGTAATAGTAGGAGCAAGACAGGGACCTTTTCACCAGGTAATTTTTTTTTATTTGTTAAAAATCACTCCACAGTAAAGGTGTTAATCACGGATATTTTCTTTCTTTCTTCTATTCCTTAAACAAGAGATGTCTGTCTGATTCAATCAAATACTTGATGGAAAAGGAAACAGAGAGGGGTTAGATAAGTAGAAAATAGGAAAACTGCAACTTGAGAGTATGAATGAAAGTTTTAAAGGAATTTAAAAATGGGAAATTCCATATTCGTAAAGAGATCAAAGTTAATAATTAAAAAGGAAGACGATTAAAAACAGTAAGGAATGAGTAACTTAGTTATTCCTTTTCAGGAAAAATATATATTCTGAGAACATGGAGCTGATGGTAATAGTAGAACAACATAAGCACAGGGGAAACTTTAGATCTTACTTTTAGGGATAGTACTATTTTCCTCTGATATTGAACTACTCTTAAGTCTCCTATGTATTTGGAAGTATATTTTTTAGTAAATAACCAGAACACTGTGGTCAAAAATGAAGAGAAAAAAAATCTAGTGTACTCCTGTTTCTCATTAAATCTATTCTTATTTGATAAGAGAACACTTTTCTATCTATCTATGAACTCTTTTTATTCAGAGGCACACAAATAACAATGGAACAACTGCTAAACTACACTAATGTATCCTGAAAATAATGTATTCTACTATTATATGAGTCACAGTCTGTATCAATCTGATAACGACAGAAAATCATTGAAACAAAAAATGCTTACTTCATTTCAATTGTAATAAAAAATGCATTTTCCTCCCAAACTAATATATCAATAACCATGGAAATTCCAAGAGAATAAAATACAGTTAAGGTGAGACTAAATGTCACCCTTAGTTTAGGAAACCAGTTTTGCATTTTTCATAGTAGTTCATCACTCAAATCAATAGTGGAACAAAAGGAGGCAATCGTATTTTAGTATTCTTCATTCTATCACTGGTGATCAGGATCACTAGAAAGTTCTTGGGCCTCACATGTGCCAGGCTACACAAATTTTGCTGTAGTCCAAGAGTGCTTCATAAGCAAATTTAGTTGTTTTTTTCTATAACATAATAAGGAAAAATGCAAGTATCTTTCCACAAAACTTTCTCATATTGGCATTATGTAGAATCATAGATTCTAGAAGTAAAAAAAAATAAAATTATCCTAAACACCTCTATGCAGCATTACCACGAACCCCCATTTGGAATGATTAAAAAACGATCTAATATCATTACACATTTTATATAGCCATGGCTGAGTCATGGCAAATGAAACTAACACTAAGAAGCAACATGGTACAGTGAAAAGAATGTTAAATTTACAATAAGAAAGAGAGGGTTAGAATCCTGTCTCTGTCACGTCCTAACTATAGGGCTTTAACCAAAGTATTCAAAACTCTTGTACCTCAGTTTTCTTATCTGTAAAATGAATAGTTTGAATTAGATGGTCTTGAAGGTCCTCCCAGTTTGATAGCTATAACCTCATGATGTATGATACAATTTTACATTTAATTGAATTTCTCTGACAATTTTATAAAACACCACTGTAATGTTGTGCTCAAAGTGAATGAACTAGGGAAAGAGGATACTTTTAACTGGATTGTGTCATATCATGATTTGTTCAAAATAGGACACCTGTTTTTTGTGTCCAAAAAAAGTAACTGCTATCAAAGGCAAAAGGTCAAGGAAATCTCAAATGGTTTGATAAATTTGATTTTCTCTGGACGTGTCTTACAGGGCTACTCTCAAGACGGCTATCTTCCAGAGACTTCAATCATATTTTCCTATAACCACTAGGGTCTGAAAATGCCTAATGTCAATCATATGGTCTTTCAAAATGTCTAATTTATCATGTGTCTAATTTGAAAACATTCATATATGTTACCCATTTATATATTTTTCAAGTTTCATATACGATTTTATCAATCAACATGACTATTTTGAATACTTCTTAAAAATCACAATTATATTTAATGTTATATGGTGACTTTAAAAAAAGCCCAAAAATCCTATTTAGGGAGCTTTCAGTCTGTTAGAGGAAACAGAATGTTCGAACAATTTAATACTAATCTAATTAAAGGTATACACACAAAGCAACACATTAATGATTGTGTACCAAATTATTAAAGTAAAGACTTATTACTGCTATTTCCTTTGTGAAAAATAGTAAACCTTGTGAATAGTAGAAATATAAGCAGCTATTAGATCATTTTTTACACTCTGGAAACAATCAAACAAAACATTTTTCCAGGTCAAAAATGACCTGGAAACCAAGCAATATATGGTTCTTTACCTGTTCTCCATGGAGACCCAGTACCACTCCTAAATAATAACCCACAGTGAAAAAGACTTCCCAAGGAGTTCCTTGAGAGAGGACCATTGTAAGAAAGAATATTGTTACATTCAATAATATCAAGTAATCAAACTAAACTTAAGAAATATTTAAAAGTGTGGTTAGAGATGCTTTTCTTCAAGAAAAAGAAACACGGAGATTTAGAGAGGTACCATTTAAGTGGACATATCAAAATTTGTAACAATATTTAACAAAGGAAAGGGGCATGGTTCCTCCACTATAGGTCCTTAAGACTCATTGGGGAAAAATGAGTATAAAAACGGGACATTTCTCATACAGTCAGAAATGAAAATATGAATAGCTTTGAGTCAGCATGAGTTTATTAAGAAAAGTTAAACGTCATTTTTATTTCCGACACATAATCATAGGATCATATACTAAGAGTTGGAAAAGGCATAAGAAGTCATGAAGGGCAATCCCCTCTATTTAAATATGTTCAAATTGAAGCAGAAAAAGATTAAGTGACTTTCCCCATATCATAAGTGTCAGAGGCAGGATCCAAATGTTAAAACCAAAACAAATGTGAATTTCTTTCATGTGTTGCATCTCTTTTTAGCTGGCTATCTAAAGCCCTCTGAGTAAAGCGGTATACTACTTAAAACAGTGATTTATTTGTCCCATTTTTGCCTGTGCTTCTGCTCCAATTATTTTTTCTTTAAATTTTATTTTTATCTTTGATCTTCAATATTTCTATTTTGAAGTTTAATTGGGTTTTTAAATTTTTTTTGTTGATCAAGGTTCATTTTACTTGTGTTTCCATAAGATTTTTTTACCTTGTTTTTCAGTCATTTGCTGATGAAAAGCAACAACAGATTGTTCACCATGCACATATTTGATTGCATCATCAACAATTGCAGTATGTTGTCTAAACAGCTTCATAATTTTTAATGAAATTACCTTTATTTCTATGATTTTGTGACTCACCTATTATTTTGTTGTTGTTGAGTTACTTCAGTCATATCTGACATTTTGTGACCCAATTTGGAGTTTTCTTGGCAAAAATACTGAAGTGTTTCCCCTTTTCCTTCTCCAGCTTATTTTGCAGAAGTTGAAACTGAGAGATGGAGAGAAATTAGACAATGGAAGATCAGACGGCCAGATATGATGGGTAAATATCAGGAGCAAGGTAGCTGCATTGGACTACATGAGTTGGTTTTCTTTTAGCAGAAAAAAAAAATATTTCAGCTCCATTGTAGCAATTTCAAAATTGCAAGCTTCTAGGTGAGCTTGAATTCCCCCCTCCACCTCTAACAGGTAGATAATAAATATCAGAGAGATCTAGTAGCATGGAATCAGATATCTATGGGAGCAACGCAGGTTGTAGAAAGTGTAGAGCAGACGGATTTTAAGTAAAATATTGGAGAACATCTTATCATTGCTACTTCCAAGAGTGAAAACGGCCAGAACTCCATCACTTAAGGAAGTAGTGGTAATGGGATGATCTCCAATACTCATCTCTTTACCCCATTTTCATGTGTTCTCTGCATTGTTAACACATAATGAGCAGCACTCAATTCCATTTAACCACAAGAAATCAATTAGATTTTTAGAAAGGCAAATTTACTATGAAACTATTCCAAGAACACATGTACAAATGTTTCCTGTCTGCTCAATACCATTTGGAATTAGGCAACTTCTTTCTTCCATGTGTGGATTGTTTAAGCTGAAAACTCTGTAACTACTAAGTGGCTCCTTCACTTTGATTGAGTGAATAGGTCACAAGCAAAAGGAATAGATATCAACATATATTCTGTTGTTGGATAGATGTCAGGCAGCGTGGAAAGACTTAGGAATCAAGGCAACTGAGATCCTGAATTTCTGGAATTCCCTTTGGCTAGGGACTAGATTAGACTCAGAGTCAAAGGTGGAGGTAAAACTAGCGGTAAGTCTAAAATTGCTAGAGATACTGAGTGAAGAATTCAGGCTGATCATTACAGCAATGTGATTTTTGTAAGATTTTCTGCTGCTGTTGTTGTTGTTGTTTAAATATCATCATGGCCCCCTGCAGCTATAGACACAGTCTACATATTTCAGAAAATGCTTCATGGTTACCAAGAAGCACATTAAAACTTTGTTTTTTATATTAAATTCTCATTCGTTGTTGGCACGTTCAGTCTTTGCACCATTGGATCGCAACAAGAAGTAATAAACCTTGTTGTTGTTGTTATTCTAGAAGAATGTGCCGTTTTGTTTTGTTTTGTTTTGTTTTGTTTTGAAGCAGTCAATAGTGGAACAATTCAACTACGTTTCTTTCTAGCATGGCATGTTGTAAATTGCCAAGGGCTCAAAAACTAGTTATGCTGGAAGAAATCTTAAAAATATCCATCTGACTTTTCCAAATGGGAGATAGAAGGGAAATCTTCAATTTCACAGTTTTAGTTGGAAATTTACTTTATGCTATCACTTCATAAATAATCATTCTTTAATTACTCATCTTTCCTTATTCTTTATTTTTTTAATAAATAATTGATGAATTTTTAGTTTTCAACATTGGCTTCCACAAGATTTGGGTTTCAAATTTTCTTCTCATCTCTCCTCTCTGCCCACTCCAAGACAGTGCATTCTGATTACCCCTTCCCCCACTCTGCCCTCCCTTCTATCACATCCCCTCTATTTTCTTGTAAAACTATATAGATTTCTATGGTCCACTGTCTGCATGTCTTATTTCCTAGTTGCTTGTAAAAACAATTTTTAACATTTGTTTCAAATCTATGAGTTCTAACTTCTCTCCCTTTACTCCCTCCCCTCCCACATCCGTTAAGAAGGAAAGCAATTCAATATAGGTTACAGATGTGTAGTTATGCAAAACACTTCCATAAGAGTCATGTTATGAAAAACTGTATTTCCTGTTCTGCCCCCCCCCCCCATTTATGGCATTCTCTCTTTTGATCCTATCCGTCCTCATAAGTGTTTACTTCTAATTAACCCCGGCTCCCATTTTCCCTCCTTTCTATGAACCCCCTACTTATTTATTTCTCTCCCACTTTTCTGTAGTGTAAGGTAGATGTTCATACCAAATTGAGTGTGCAGATTACTCCCTCCTTAAGCCAAATATGATGAGAATAAGGTTCACTCTTTCCCTCTCACCTCCTCCTCTTCCCCTCCACTAAAAATGTTTTTTCTTGCTTCCTTTATTGAGAGATAATTTGTCCCATTATATTTCTCCCTTTCTCTTTATCCCAATATATTCCTTTCTCATTCCTTAATTTTATTTAAAATATCAACCCTTAACATTCAACTCAGTCTGTGCCTTCTGTCTCTCTAACTGTCTCTCTATCTCTCTATCTAAAATTCCTCCAACAATCCTAATATTGAGAAAAGTCTTGAGCTATAAATATTGTGTTTCCATGTAGGTTAGTAAACAATTCAGCTTTAGTAAGTCCCTTATATTTTCTCTTTCCTATTTATTTTTCATGCTTCTCTTGATTCTTGAATTTGAAAGTCAAAGTTGATATTCAGCTCTGGTCTTTTCATCAAGAATGCTTGAGAACCCTCTAGTTCATTGAATGACCATTTTTCCCATGAATTATTTTACTCAGTTTTGTTGGGTAGGTGATTCTTGGTTTTAATTCTAGCTCCTTTGACCTCTGGAAGATCATATTGGAAGCCCTCCAATTCCTTAACATAAAAGCTGCTAGATCTTGTGTTATTCTAATGTGTACCCAAAAGTACTTGAATTGTTTCTTTCTAGTTGCTTGTGATATTTTCTCCTTGACCAGGGAGCTCTGGGATTTGTCTACAATTTTCCTAGGAATTTTCCTTTTTATAATCTCTTTCAAGAGGTGATTGGTGGATACTTTCAGTGTCTATTTTACCCTCTGGTTCTACAATATCAGTGTAGTTTTCCTTGATGATTTCTTTCAAGGTGATGTCCATGCTCTTTTGCTGATCATGGCTTTCAGGTTATCCAATCATTTTTAAATTGTCTCTCCTGGATCTATTTTTCAGGTCAATTCTTTTGGAGGGAAATATTTCATATTATCTGCTATTTTATTTCATTCTTTTCATTTTCTTTTGCAGTTTTTTGATTGTTCATTTTCATTAGCTTCTATCTCATTCATTCTAATTTTAAAGCAATTACTTTTTTCAAAAGTAATTAATTTATTTTAAGCTTTCAACATTCATTTCCACAAAATTTTGAGTTCCAAATTTTCTCCCCATCTCTTCCCTGTACCCACCCCAAAATGCCTTGCATTTTGATTGGCCCTTCCACAAATGTGACTTCACTACTAACAACCTTCCCTTCCATTATCCCCATCTTCTCTCTTGTCCTGTAGGGCAAGACAAATTTCTATGCCCCATTACCTGTATTTCTTATTTTCCAGTTGTACGCAAAAACAGTTCTCAACATTTGTTCCAAAAAATTTGAGTTACAATTCCTCTTCCTTCCTCCATCCCCACCAATTCCCACTGAGAAGGCAAATAATTCAATATAGGCTAAATATGTGTAGTTTTGCAAATGATTTCCATAAAAGTTATGTTGTTTAAGATTAACTACATTTCCTTCCATTCTATCCTGGCCCCCATCTCTAGTACTCTCTTTTGGACTTGTCCCTCCCCAAGAGTGTTTACTTCTAATTGTTCCTTCCTTCCATTTGTCCTCACTTCCATTATCTCCCCCACCGTACTTATCCCCTTGTTCACTATTTTCTGTAGTGTAAGATAGATTTTCATACCAAATTGAGTGTGCATGTTATGCCTTCCTTGAGTCAAATGTGATGAAAGTAAACTTCACTTTTCCAGTTTTACCTCCTCCTTTTCCTCTGTATTGGAAAAAGTTTTTTCTTTCCTCTTCTATGAGAGATAATTTTCCCCATTCCATTTCTCCCTTTCTCCTCCCAATATATTACTCTCTCATCCTTTAATTTTATTTTTTTTGCATATTATCCCTTCCTATTCAACTCACTCTGTGCTCTCTGTCCCTCTGTGTCTCTCTGTGTGTCTCCCTCTTTTTATATATGTGTGTATGTGTGCTTGTGTGCATGTGTGTATGTGTGTGTGTGTGTGTGTAATACTTCCAACTACTCAGAGACTGAGAAAAGTTTCAAGAGATACAAATATTATCGTTTCATGTAGGAATGAAAACAGTTCAACTTCGGTAAGTCCCTTGTGGTTTCTCCTTCCTGTTTACCTTTTCATATTTCTCTTGATTCTTGTGATTGAAAGTCAAATTTTCTTTTCCCCTATGGTCTTTTTATCAAGAATACTTGAAACTCCTTTATTTCATTGAATGACCATTTTTTCTCCCTGAAGTATGATGCCCAGTTTTGCTTGGTAGGTGATTCTTAGTTTTCATCCTAATTCCTTTGACTTCTGGAATATCATATTCACAGCCCTTGATCCCTTAACATACAAGCTGCTAGATCTTGTGTCACACTGATAGTATTTACAGTACTTGATCAGTACTTGAATTGATACTTTCCAGTTGCTTGCAATATTTTCTCTTTGACCTGGGAATTCTGGAGTTTGGCTACAAATTTCCTAAGTGGTTCTCTTCAGATTTCTTTCAGAAGGTGATCTGTGGATTCTTTCAATATTTATTTTACCCTCTGGTTCTAGAACATCAGGACTGTTTTCCTTGATAATTTCATGAAAGATGATGTCTAGACTCTTTTTTTGATTATGGCTTTCAGGTAGTCCTATAATTTTTTAATTGACTCTCTTGGATCTATTTTTCATGTCAGTTATTTGTTCAAGTATGTATTTCACATTATCTTCTATTTCTTCATTCTTTTGTCTTTGTTTTTGCAATTTCTTAATTTCTAAGTCATTAGCTTCCATCTTTTTCATTTTAATTTTGAAAGATCTACTTTCTTCATTGAGCTTTTGAACCGCCTTTTTCATTTGGCTAATTCTGTTTTTCAAAGCATTCTTCTCCTCATTGGCTTTTTGAACCTCTTTTACCAATTGAGTTATCCTATTTTTGAAAGTATTATTTTCTTCAGCAGTTTTTTGGGTCTCTTTTATCAAGCTGTTCACTTGTTTTTCATGATTTTCTTGCATTGCTGTCATTTCTCTTCCCAATATTTTCTCCACCTCTCTTATTTGATTTTCAAGTTCTTTTTGATCTCTTCCATGAACTGTGGCCATTGCATATTTAATTTGGAGGTTTTGGACGTAGAAAAAATATATCTTGCCCTGATGGCAAACATTATTTTACCTCTTCTGAAAAAATGGGGGAGACTACCTATTCACAAAAATGTAAACTTCTATAGTCTTATTTTTGTCCCTTTTTGGGAATTTCCCAAACATTTACTTGAGTTTTGTGTCCCTAGTCAAGAGTATTGTATACTCTAGGGACCTGTAAATTCTCCATTCCTCCAAGGTGGCACAATCAAGGGAGAGTAGTTTGCTCCTTGGAATGGCTTGTTGCTGAGATTCAGATTATCTGCTGAATTCCCCCAGGGGCTTTAAGCTGAGGCTGCAACTATGCCTACTGTGGCTACTCCTCTGCAGCCACCTCTGCCAGTTGCTGCTGCTGCCGCCTCCTGGGACTGGGGCTAGGGAAAGACCCTGCACCCTTGTCATAGAGGTATAAAAGCTCTCTCGCTGAGTTTTGAAGCTGACTTTGGCATCTGGGTGTTGAGGGATCAGTGAACCTTCACTGCCGCTGCTGATGATGGAAGGCATTATGCCTCTGAGGCCTGTTCCAGTCCTACTCCTCTTAGAGCCATGCAGGCCAGGATTGACTGTGCTCTTCTCTCCTTCTGATGCAAGAGACCTTTCCGTTGGCCTTCCAGGTCACACTGCACCAGAAACCTCCTCCACTCCATTGTTCTGTGACTTCTACTGCTCTGGGATTTGTTGAGTCTTTATTTACAGGTATTTTATGGGATGTGGGGGAAGAACTATTCCACCATCTTGTCTCTACTCCCTCAACAAATATTTTCTTCAGTGAGCTTCTGAACTTCCTTTCCCATTTCACTAATTCTGATTTTCAAGGCATTCTTCTCCTCATTGACTTTTTGGAACTGGTTTGTCATTTGAGTTAGTCAACTGTTTTTTTCAATTGACAAAAGTTATTTATTTCTAGTAAATTTTTAGAAATTATATTTTTGAGTGGACTCAGATTTCGAGGTGGGGGGTCTCAGGAAAGACAGAGTAATCTCTTCTTGTAATTTTTCTTTAGCCTTCTTCATTCTCTTGGCCAAAAGCTTAGAATATTCTGCTATTTATTCCTTGTTCTTCTGGGTACATTTCTTCTTCAAAGTAATGAATCTACATTTGTGTTGCAAAATACAGGGAGTAACTAGATGTTGAATTTGTCAAGTCTTTTTCCTGGGTTTCTTACCTTCCTTGCTCAGGGGTTTACTCACAATGTACTGTCAGACAGCATCTTCTTTGGAGAAGTTGAAAAGTTTGCAGATTCTGCTAGCTCTTTTGGGCCCCAGGCAATGAGGTACAGTAGTATCCGTCAGTCCTGGTTTATCTTTCTTACTTTTCTTCAAAATAACCAAGTTGCAGACACTCAGATTGGCATTCATAATACAGCCCCTAACAGATTTACATTTTTTTTCTCCGGTTTTCCTAGGGGCATATCAAGAATGGCCCTTACTACCTAGCTGTCCCTAGTAAAATGAACCTACTCTATTTATTCCTAACCTATCTACTCCCTGAAAAGCAGGTTGATGCAGCAGATAGAGTGCTGAACTTAGAATCAAAAAGACCTGAGTTGGAGTCTAGTCTAATCTTAGATACTTACTAGTTGGGTAATGCTAGGACATCACTTAAATTCCCTCAGTCTCAGTTTCTGAGTGAGGGTCATAATAACATCTACCTCAAAGGATGGTTGTTAGGGTCAAATGTAATAATATGTATCTATATCTATATAGATATAGATATAGATCACTTTGTATATCTGAAAGTGTTAAATGTGTTAAATAAATCTGGGCCTAATTATATTCTACTATCTTGAAAATGGGGAGGGTTCTGGATATTTTATTGAGGGGGTTGGAGAAAAGATGAAATGAGATAGGTAATAAAAAGGTGAATAATAGGATGGCTGAGTAGCCAAAAGGGTCCAATGATTCAAATACCTTATTTATATCCCCAGTCTAGCAAAATAAAGGGAATGAACACAAAAAGGAAAAAAAAAAAAAGAATGGCCCTTACTGAGAAGCAGGCAGAAATGTCCATGAGTTAAAACACCCTGATTCATGGGGAAACGTTGTTTGTCATTCCCCCCCACTTATTTGGACTGTATAACCCTTCCATTCATCACTCAGAGCTTCAGCAAAACTTGAGTGGCCATCCGTTTCTCATAAAAGGTCCGTAGCTTTCTCTCATCATCTACTTGGATGAGTTTCTGAAAGCCAGTGACTGGGAAAGAGATGAGCTTCATCTTTGCATCAAATTAGTTTATTTTTTAAGGTGTTATTTTCTTCAGTATTCTTTTGCTCCCCTTAAGCAAGCAGTTGACTCATTTTTCATGATTTTATTGCATTACTTTCATTTTTCTTCCCAATTTTTCCAATGACTTCTCTTACTTTATTTTCAAAATTCTTTTTGAGCTCTTTGAGCTCTTCCATGGCCTGAGATCAATTCATATTTTTCTTGGATTCTTTGGGTATACTTCTTCTGTTTGTATGTTTTGATCCCCCTTGTCACCAAAGCAAGAATTTATAGTCTAATTTTTTTTCCTGTTTTTCCTCATTTTCCCAGTCAATTCTTTTACTTTTGAGCTCTTTGTTAAGGTAGTCTCTGCTTCTAGTGGGGGTGGGGGAGTGTACTCTCAGTTGCTAGATTACCCCTCAATCTGTATGCCTGGAGCTCCAGAAACAGTAGCTGCTCTTTTTGCTCCTGTGGCTGCCAAAGGTTCCTCCATTCCCTGCCCCATCCTGGGAATGGATCCGGAGCACTCTGCTCTCTCACACAGGTCCAAATGTGTTTTTGCCACTGACCTTCCAACTTGTCCCTGGCATTTGGAAGTAGTAACATCTGGAAACTGGATAAGTGCCCGTGATTCAGTCTCCTTCCCCCAGGCTTGTTCAGAGTCCATTTGTGACAATGTGACCTATGCTGCCTTATGCTCTGCTCTTAGCCCCACATGATGGTTGATTCCATCTAGGCTTTCTTGCCTTGGATATTTGCTTCAGTCAGTCATTTTGTGGGTCCTGCAGGTCCAGAATTTGCTTAAAAGCATTTTACAGGTATTTGGCTGGATTGGGGCAAGAGTTCTACTAAGTCTCTGCTTTTACTCTTCCATCTTGGTCGTTCTCCCCCCCGCCCCCGCCTTTTCCTTCTTACGTGGTTATTTTAAGTAGTGCTGGATAGTTTTCTTCAGGAAATTAGCACTTGTTTGCGTTTGTTTTCATATAAAATAAGAAAATTTATTTTTCAACATAATTAAAAATGTTGATTCATACTAGATGATTTATAACATGAGTGCCATGGCTAATTTCTGTAAGGATTAATAAATTTAATTGTTTTGCATTACCAGTTCCATTTTGATAAAAAATTGAAAGAATAAAATAAATGTCTGTTTAAGTACTTAAATTTCATCAGTTGTTTTATAATTGTAAATCTATGCTAATTTTTCATCTTTCATATGAATTATTAGTATAATCAATGGCTTCCCTCTGTTCTTTATGACTCTATACATGCACATATTTAAACATAAGTATATATCTGTGTCAATGATGCTAACAAAAGCAATGTAAATATTATTGATAAATATTAATAGAGCATATTTTATATTCTTAATTCAAAACTGTCAAAAATCAGGATACTAAAGAACACACTATAATACCTAAAAAGAAAAATCCTAATAATTCAGATTGCCAAGTAGATTCTGCTGCTTCTGGGATTTAGAACACAAATTTAGGAAGCTATAATATCTACCCTATTTAGTTATTTTGTATCACTGTATAATTTTCTTCAAGTAATAAATTTTTCAGTAGATTATATTTTATTTTTTTACAATTTTATTTTATATAACATTTATATTTAAAATTTTATGTAATATTTTGAGTTCAAAATTTTTCCCTCCCTCGTTTCTAAGACAGTAAGCAATTCAATGTAGTTTAGATATGTGCAACCATGGAAAATATATATCCATAATACACATTTTGCGAAAGAAGAAATAACAAAAGTAACACACACACACATACACACAAGAGAGTGAAAATAGTATGCCTTGATCTGTATACAGATGCCACCTCTTTCTCTGGAGGTAAATAACATTTTTCCATCAAGAGCCTTTTGGACTTGCCTTAGATAATTGTATTGCTGAGAGAAACTAAGGTAGCCATAGTTAATGAGCACACTGTTGCTTATACTGTGTACAATTTTCTCCTGGTTCTGCTCACTTGATGTTACATCAATGCAAAGTTTTTCCAGGTTTCATTTGTTCATCATTTATTATAGCACAATAGCATTCCATTATATTCATATACCTCAACTTGTTAAGCCACTTGCCAATGGAGGGGCATCCCTTTAATTTCCAGTTCTTTACCACAAAGATCTATTATAAATATTTAAGTTCATAGAAGCTCTTTTTGCTCTTGTTTTAATAATCTCCTTGGGATATAGATATAGAAGTAGTAGTAGTATTGTTGGATCCAAGGTTATGCGCAGCTTAATTACCCTTTGGGCATAGGTCCAAATTGTTCTGCTGATTGATTGGATCAGTTCATAACTTCACCGCCAATGCATCAGTATCCCAATTTTCCCACATGTAATCTCTTCGCAAATAAATGAGTAAACAGCTGAATGAAGTACAAATGTTATGCCTTTATTTGGACTATAATTGTGATTTCTTAGTACAGGGACTTCCTAATACGGAAACTTCTTCTACCATTACATATCTGTAATTGCTCCCTAACTAATGTTCTTCAAGAACAGTAAGAAAGAAATAAAAAAATCAAATTACTTTCCTAGACTCACATAATTAATAAGCAACAGAAGCGAGAATTGAATTCCCTAACTCCAAGATCAAAAACTTATAACTAGACTATTTTAATTTTCAAAATTTATTCTATGGTTTCTTTAAAAATATTTTTGATACATCTGTTAACATTGCTAGAAAACATGAAAATATACTTTTAAAAATGTACCGAAGTAGTCAACATTAGTGCTGCATTTCAACACACTGACAACTTTTATGAAGTAAAGGAGATTAATTCTTACAGGAAATTCAATAAAAATTGGATCAAATGGAGTTGCTTAAATTTCCTAGTAACTAATATTTTAGATCCCCCAAATAAAACAAAGGGCATAGGTTAAATTCAATTTTAAAATCTATGACCTCAGTTACATCAAGACATTAATATGTGAGCTTAAATATTGACTTTATCACACTGAATATAGTATTTTGAGACAATAAAAAATGAATCACTTCAAGTGTAGTAGAGCAGCAAGTGCAGAGTGAGGAGGGAGCACATAATCCCAGGAACGAGTTTAACACTGTGGGAAGTTACACTACCTTCTTAAGGTCACTAGGGTAAAATTTAGTACTATTTATGAAGTTAATGCACCTTTTAAAAGAAGTTATTACAACACCTAGAGAGTCTCTTGTATTTCTTTTTTTTTTTTTTTCTTTAAAAAGGGTCATTATGGCAAAAGCAAAAAAAAAGTTAAAGACATGCATGGAATATATAAGGTGTACTAAATTTTTGATTTCACAATATTTTGAGAAGAAGTTAAATTAAATAGGAAAAAACTGAACTCTATTTTTCAAATACCTATAACAAATGTTTAGTTATCTTTAGGAAAGTCTTCTTACTATGGGTTCTATGAGCTAGGCTTTAAAAAAAATGAAAATTATGTTTCACTGAATTATGTTCCTTCGCAATACTATATATCTCTTTTATACATTTAAAAACATTATTCTGTGAATGGCTCCATATGCTCTACCATACTGCAAAAATGATACATGAAACAGGAAAAAAATGGTTAAGAATTCCTCCCTTCCAGAATTCACATTCTGCCATCCCCCAAAAAATGCTGATTATGACTTCCATAGGTTTCTAGGCAGCAAGACTTTAGTATTCTTTTCTTATAATTTATATTTTTTTGTATTTCTATAGTTTAGCATTTGGCAAAGGTAGATAGCTGTGAGTATATCTATGTGTGTATGTTTATATACTTGTCTATATAAAAATGTATCTAAATGTATGTATATATGTATATACAGTATGTATATGTAGCCAACCATATTTAAAAACAAAATTTTAAAAGTCCTCAAGTATTCAATTATTTATTTATTAAATTTAAAGCGTTTTAAAATTCAAAAGAGATTAAATGTGATACTTTTTGTCATTTAATTTTTAAAATAAAAAGATCTCTAAAGTTATAAAGAAAAAAAGATTTTTCTAATTTTTTTTATTTTTTAGTTTTCAACATTCCTTTCCAAAAAATGATGAGTTCCAAAGTTTCTCTCCATCACTACATTTCCCTTCACCCCAAAATGCTGTGCATTTTGATTACCCCTTCTAACAATCTGCCCTCCCCTCTATCACCTCACTCCGTTCCCTCATCCACATCTTCTGTCTTTTCTTATAGGTAAAGATAGATTTATATACTCAATAGCATGTATTTCTTATCTCCAGGTTGCATGAAAAAACAATTCTCAACCTTCATTCCTAATACTTTGAATTCCAACTTCTCTCCCTTCCTCTCTCCCTGCCCATCCACACCAAGAAGGCAGGCAATTCAATATGGGCTATATATGCGTAGTTTAGCAAAAGACTTCCATAATAGTAATGGTGTGTAAGACAAACTATATTTCCCTCCATTTGCTTGCATCCCATTTATTTAGTCTTCTCTTTTGACCTTGTCCCTCCCAAAAAGTGTTTACTTATTATTACTCCATATATATGTGTGTGTGTATGTATGTATATATTGCACACACACACACACACACACACACACACACACACACACATGTTCAGCTCTAGTCTTTTCAGAAAGAATGCTTGAAAGTCCTCTATTTCATTGCATGACCATTTTTCCCCTGAAGTATTATACTCAGTTTTGCAGGGTAGGTGATTCTTGGTTTTAATGCTACTTCCTTTGACTTCTGGAATATAACATTCCACGTCTTTTGATCCCTTAATGGAGAAGTTACTAGATCCTGTGTTATCATGATCATACTTCCACAGTACTCGAATTGTTTCTTTCTAACTACTTGCAATATTTCCTCCTTGACCTGGAAACTCTGAAATTTGACTACAGCATTCCTAGGAGTTGCTGTTTTGGGATCTCTTTCAGGAAGAGATAGGTGGATTCTTTCAATATTTATTTTACCCTGTGGTTCTACAATATCAGGAGAGTTTTCCGTAATAATTTCCTGAAATGGTAAAGTACATGCTGTCCAGCCCAAGAAGCAAGGACCGCAACCCCTCTTGGCAGGGACAGGACTCTGAACAGAATTCAGGGAGTCACAGGTAGCACCAGTTCCCAGAGAGTTCAACCCAAAACCAACTTCAGAGATGAGTGGGAGGGCTCTTTCACCCAGGAGAGCATACTGAGGTCTGCAGTGGCAGCCCTGAGAGACCTCAACATAAACACCAAGGGGATTTGAGTCACTAATCTCAGTCTCAGCCCTGAACTCTGTCCTGAAAAAGAACTCAAAAGTCTAATAACTGACTGGGAAAATGCCCCAAAATAGTAAAAAGTATAAGACAACAGAAGGATACTTTCTTGGTGAGCAGGTATTTTCTTCTACCCTTTGAATGACATCTTCATCAGAAGACCTAAAAGTCAATGGTTCTGCGTGAAAAACCTCCACAAAAAGTATACAATGGTATCAGGCTATGGAGGAGCTCAAAACGTATTTTGAAAATAAAGTGAGAGCAGTGGAGGAAAAATTGGGAAGAGAAACGAGAGCAATGCAAGAAAACCATGAAAAGCAATATGTAGATTGCTAAAGAATACCCAAATAAATACTGAATAAATTGAAACCTTAAAAAATTACTACCTCAAATGGCAAAAGAGGACCAAGAAGCCAATGAGAAGAAGAATACTTTAAAGAGAAGAATTAGTCAAATGGAAAAGGAGTTTCAAAAGCTCACTGAAGAAAATAGTTCTTTAAAAATCAGAATGGAGGAGATAGAAGCTAATGACTTCATGTGAAACCAAGAAATTTTTAAAATAAAACCAAAAGAATTAAAAATAGAAAATAATGTGAAATATTTCATTGGAAAAAACAGCTGACCTAGAAAAAAGAGCAAGGAGAGACAATTTTAAAAATTATGGGACTACCTGAAAGCCATGATCAAAAGAAGAGCCTAGACATCATCTTTCACGAAAGTATCAAGGAAAACTGCCAAGATATTCTAAAACCAAATGATAAAATAAATATTTCAAAGAATCAATTGATCATCCCCTGATAGAGATTCAAAAATAGAAACTCCTAGGAATATTATAGTCAATTCCGAGATATCCCATGTAAAAGAGAAAATACTGTAAGCAACTAGAAAAAGCAATTCGAGCATTATAGAAATATAATCAGGATAACACAGGATCTGGCAGCTTCTACATTAAGGGATAGAAGGGCTTGGAATAGGATATTCCAGAGTCAAAGGACCTAGGATTAAAACCAAGAATCACCTACCCAGAAAAACTGAGTATAATACTTCAGGGGAAAAAATGGTCATTCTATGAAATAGAGGACTTTCAAGCATTCTTGATGAAAAGACTGGAAGAGAATAGAATATTTGACTCTCAAATACAAGGACCAAGAGAAGCATGAAAAGGTAAAGAGGAAAGAGAAATCATAAAAGACTTTATAAATTTGAACTGTTTACATTCCTACGTGGAATGACAATATTTGCAACTCTTGAGACTTTTCTCGGTATTTCGGTAGTTGGAGGGATTATACACACACACATACACACAAACACATACACACATATATATGTATATGTATATATATAAATATAAATATATATGCATATGTTTATGTATATACATACATATATATATGTATATTCAAATATATATACATATGTATATATATATATATATATATATATATATATATATATATATATACTTATATTTGCATCTACATATGAGAAAGATGAGAGAAGGGAGGGCAAATGGGAGAAGGGAGTACTTAGAAGGAAACATTTTTGGGGAGGGGCAGTCAAAAGAGAGAACAGAATAAATGGAGGGCAGGATCAAGTGATGTGCAATCACTGGGATCTGATTCAATGAAATTCATCATTTAAAAAAAATCATTTTGCCAGTCTTTAATATAAAGATTAAATAAACAACTAAAAATAATCCCTGCCTTCAAAGAGATTTGATGTTAATGTTCAGATTTTGACAGAGAAGATGAAATAAAACATTAACCTTAATATCACACTAAAGTGGGTTTTTCTATCTGTATAGATTTTTCTTATATTGTGTCTTGTCTCTGATAACACTATAAAGCTCAGAAGGCCAATTAAATAAGGTTCAAGCTGATGTTTAGGTATGATCAAAATTACCTGAAACCATTGAACAAAATAAATCATATTTTGCATAGAAAATCTACTCCTTATGTTTCAAAGAGACCCACTTAAGCACGGCTTTCATATCAACACCATCATTTATTAGAGACACTGGTTCTCCATTTCATGACTCATAATTCAAATTTTTTAAAAATAACCTTTTTTCAATATTATAACACTATTTCAGTATCCAATGCTACTGCAAACAAAAATATTTAAATAGAATGAGTGATAAATTAAAAATATTATTATTTGGCAGGCAATTACATAAAAAATAATAACACTTTTAGGTACAGATGTTCTTTGATCATCCAGATATTTGTTTTCATAGCAAGGAAAGAGTTGCGCTACTGCTAGATCAAGAAAAGTTCATTAATTTCTCCCTTCAGTAATAATATATTCAGAATTCTCCCCTTGAGAAACCCAGCTTCTACTCTGAAAGTTGAAATTTGATTGTTAATTATCATCCACAATTCTCTGTAACGATGCTAATTGATTTCTTAGATGCTGTATAACTGGCCTCAGAGCTGTCATCTTGGCAGTTGACATAAAATATTTTGATATTTCAATGGTTTATGTGTGGTGCATTGGAGACTGCATATTGCAGAGGAAGATTCTTGAGCAGCAGTTGGCAATACTAAGCTAGACAATCTTTGTCCCTTCTGTTCCATTAAAATGTGCAATAATATTATAATGAAGACACTTGAAAGTGGCTTTCTAGCAAAAATATAAAGCTCTCTGGGGCAACTCTGCATCCCAAGGTAATGGATGGTTACAACTGCTTACCCTTCACAATTTAAAACTAGGTTTTCATTTGGGTGACCAAAAACATATTTGAGGAAAATAACCAAATTTACGTTTCCTATCTTCTATATAAACCCAAGTTAAAGATAATCTAGTTGTACCTCTTAGAATGTATGCTACATAAAGAGTGCCAACAAATAAAATCCCAACTTGAAGATGAATTTAAGAAAATTTTAAAAGGAACTCTTTAAAAAGAATGTTTTGGGGGGTGGATTCAAGATGGCGGAGTAGAAAGACGCACATACACATAGCTCCGAACCCACAACCCACAGAACGGCTACAGGGGAGTAACTCACGGCGAATTCTGCACCCAGAGGCCACGGAATATTGGAGCGAGGGAGATTTCTGTTCCGGAGGGACCTGCAAACCTCTCGCGGGGGGTCCTTCGCGCTGCGGACTGGGCGCTGGGACTGGGAGCTGAGGCAGCCCTGCAGCGGCTGTGGCACCCAGAGGAAAAGATCCGAGCAGGCTTCAGGGACGGGATCTCCAGCGGCCGCACAAGTCCGTCCGCCCACAGGTGATGGGGGTCGGTGAGAGAGTCTCTTTGGCGGGTCGAGAGGGGAGTGGGGTGCCCCCACGGTTCTGGCCCCCCCGGGAGGTAGAAGCTGAGAGGCGGCTGCAGACAGGGGCTCCCCAAGCGTACAGGAGCCGGGATCCATTGTGGAAGGTCTGTGCACAAACCCCCTGAGGGAACTGAGCCTGAGAGGTAGCCCTGCCCCGACCTGACCACCTGAACTTAATTCTCACACTGAATAGCAGCCCTGCCCCTGCGAAAAGCCCTAAGGCTGGAAGCAGCATTTGAATCTCAGACCCCAAACACTGGCTGAGAGGACCAGGAGGAGAGGTGGGTGTGAGGAGAATATTCAGAGGTCAAGTCACTGGCTGGGAAAATGCCCAGAAAAGGGAAAAGAAATAAGACTATTGAAGGCTACATTCTTGGAGAACAGGCATTTCCTCCCTTACTTTCTGATGAGGAAGAACAATGCTTACCATCAGGCAAAGACACAGAAATCAAGGCTTCTGTGTCCCAGCCCACCCAATGGGCTCAGGCCATGGAAGAGCTCAAAAGGAATTTTGAAAATCAAGTTAGAGAGGTGGAGGAAAAACTGGGAAGAGAAATGAGAGAGATGAAAGAAAAGCATGAAAAGCAGATCAGCTCCCTGCTAAAGGAGAACCAAAAAAATGTTGAAGAAATTAACACCTTGAAAAGTAGCCTAACTCAATTGGCAAAAGAGGTTCAAAAAGCCAATGAGGAGAAGAATGTTTTCAAAAGCAGAATTAGCCAAATGGAAAAGGAGATTCAAAAGTTCACTGAAGAAAATAGTTCTTTCAAAACTAGAATGGCACAGATGGAGGCTAAGGACTTTGTGAGAAAGCATGATATCACAATAAAAAACCAAAAGAGTGGAAAAATGGAAGATAATGTGAAATATCTCATTGGAAAAACAACTGACCTGGTAAATAGATTCAGGAGAGACAATTTAAAAATGTTGGGACTACCTGAAAGCCATGATCAAAAGAAGAGCCTAGACATCATCTTTCATGAAATTATCAAGGAAAACTGCCCTGAGATTCTAGAACCAGAGGGCAAAATAAATATTCAAGGAAACTGCAGAACACCGCATGAAAGAGAAACTCCTAGGAACATTGTGGCCAAATTTAAGAGTTCCCAGGTCAAGGAGAAAATATTGCAAGCAGCTAGAAAGAAACAGTTCAACTATTGTGGAAATACAATCAGGATAACACAAGATCTAGCAGCCTCTACATTAAGGGATCGAAGGGCATGGAAGAGGATATTCCAGAAGTCAAAGGAACTAGGACTAAAACCAAGAATCACCTACCCAGCAAAACTGAGTATAATACTTCAAGGGAAAAAATGGTCTTTCAACGAAATAGAGGATTTTCAAATTTTCTTGATGAAAAGACCAGAGCTGAAAAGAAAATTTGTCTTTGAAACACAGGAATGAAGAGAACCATGAAAAGGTGAACAGCAAAGAGAAGTCATAAGGGACTTACTAAAGTTGAACTGTTTACATTCCTACATGGAAAGACAATATTTGTAACTCTTGAAACATTTCAGTATCTGGGTACTGGGTGGGAGTACACACATACACATGCACACACGCACACATACATAGAGACAGAGTGCACAGAGTGAATTGAAGAGGATGGGATCATATCTTAAAATAAAATGAAATCAAGCAGTGAGAGAGAAATATATTGGGAGGAGAAAGGGAGAAATTGAATGGGGCAAATTATCTCTCGTGAAAGAGGCAAGCAAAAGACTCATTAGTGGAGGGATGAAGAGGGGAGGTGAGAGAAAAACATGAAGTCTACTCTCATCACATTCCACTAAAGGAAAGAATAAAATGCACACTCATTTTGGTGGGAAAACCTATCTCACAATACAGGAAAGTGGGGGACAAGGGGACAAGAAGGATGGGGGGGGATGATTGAAGGGAGGGCATGGGGAGGAGAATGCAATTCGAGATCGACACTCATGGGGAGGGATAGGATCAAAAGAGAATAGAAGTAATGGGGGACAGGATAGAATGGAGGGAAATATAGTTAGTCCTATATTACACAACTATTATGGAAGTCATTTGCAAAACGACACAGATTTGGCTTATATTGAATTGCTTGCCTTCCAAAGGGAAGGGGTGGAGAGGGAGGAAGGTAAAGAAGTTGGAACTCAAAGTGTTAGGATCAACTGTAATGTTCTTACCACCAGGAAATAAGAAATACAGGTAAAGAGGTAAAAAAAGCTATCTGGCCCTACAGGACAAAAGAGAAGATGGAGACAAGGGCAGAGAGGGATGATAGAAGAGAGAGCAGATTGGTCACAGGGGCAATTAGAATGCTTGGGTTTGTGGGGGGAGGGCATAAAAGGGGAGAAAATTTGTAACCTAAAATTTTGTGAAAATGAATATTAAAAGTTAAATAAATAAAAATTAAAAAAAAATAAAAAGAATGTCTTTTCAGGTTCTTTCATATAGTTGCTGTTGGAATTCTTCAAAGCCTTCTGAAATGCTATTACCTCTACCCATTAAGAATATTTTTCCCTATTGTAACACCAATTAACATATGTAAGGTGTTATATTGAATTTCAAAAGTGAACCTTAAAATGACCTATTAAAAAAGTGACAAATACCCTGTATAATGAATGTGTTGCAACATTATGAAGAGGGACCAGAACCAGAAAAAAATACAATCAGACTTTGAACCATTTTGTGTCCCCCCTCCAATTACCTGAGAAGGACTACGGGAATTTAAAATTCAGGTAGGAAGTTTCATCATTCTTTACAAAAATGGCTATTTTAACCTAAACATTCTTTATCATTTTTGGAAAGTGCTAGGTTGTTGTAATTTTACATCTTCATGTGTTTATTTTACTGCTCTTCACAGAGTGGATACTTAATAGGTATGTCATTCATTCAATCAATCAACCAATTATTCAGTCAACAAGTGCTTGTTCTTCATTTAGAGACAGAGTTCCCGGGTTTGAGTTTGTTCCTTACGCTGATTCTTTTTTTCTTTTTTTTCCGAAAGAAAATCATGAAAGTTCACATACACAAACATCCCATACGTGAAACTAGCCCTAAAAAAGATGGGGACCTCGCAAGAATCAAATTGTGAGGACATGAATCGAAATGATTTTGGTGAATATTCAGGAATGATAAAATGAAGGACACCATAGTAATCTTTTAAAGCTATATTGTGAGGAAGAAAAGCATCAAAGAAGAGATAAAACTACTGCTTAGGGTGAATGTGGTCATAACACTAGATAATGGAGTGAGGCCAGAGAAGGAGAGAATTGCAATGCTTAATTTGTCATATTTTTCCCCCAGAAAGGAGAATTACCTTTGAATTAGAGCCAGCAAAACAAGAAAAACAAAATGCTCAGTAAAGGAATCTAAATGCAGTGTCAATAGAAAGATACCTGACCCTGATGCATATGAATTGTATGATAAAAATGAAATATAGTTATCCCTTCCACATCTGAGGGTTAGTAAGGCAGAAGCCTCTTGAACTGAAAAATCCCATGTAATTTTTGACCCTCCCGTCGTACCAGAGAAGTCTGATTTTTGTTCTTTTATGGGATGTTCATGGTACGTTATTGTACAATCTGGGTTAAGCATTTGGTCATAGACTCTGTGTCATCTGCTTGCCTTCACATATCATCTGCAGCTTCCACAGAACTCCCCCCAAAGTTCCATTTAATTCCTTATGCCAACCTCAGATATATGAAAACTGTGATGGAGAAAATCACAATGTAGAAGGGATAATTGTATATCTAAAGGAAAATTAAAAAAAAAAACTTTTGGCATTGATTGATGAATTAATCGCATTTAAAATGTTGTGTAGAATAAATGAAGTGTTGCTGGATTGTAAAATGACACATGCCCATTTTTATAAAGAGAATAACTTCTATAAACTTAGGTCAGTGAACATTACTAATGACAATAATGGCTAGCATTTATGCATCTCTTTGAAGGTTCGTCAAGTAATTTCAAATATGATCTCAACTGATTCTCATAACAACCCTCAGTCAAGTGGTATTATTGCACCCATTTTGCAGATGAGGAAATTAAACCTTGCTGAGGTTAAGTGATTTTCTCAGTGTCACATAGTCATTAAGTGACTGACACTGGATTTAAATTCAAGCCTTTCAGATTCTTGGTCTAGAGCTATCCACTGTCTTACCTAGCTTTACCTTGATTGCTAATAAATTCAAGTTCATATCATAAAACTTACAGATGCCCAATTCCTGAGAAGGAAACAAAGCTCAAATAGGCAATAATAGGTAATGTTATATTAAATGCATTTACTTTTTTGGACAGGTGTCCTTAACTATCATTCTCATGAAAGAATGAACAACTATGTTATCAATTTAAGTAGAACATTTAAGAAAGTATCTCATTCTTCTGGAAAAATGGAGAGATATGTGTTATATTAGATAGCATACAGTACAATTAGATCAATTGGAAACTCTTTGAATAGCTAAACTCAAAGACTAGTGACTGATGTTAAATTTAAAAGAGCTCTGCACTGAACTCCACAGGATAATACACTTGACTGTTCCACTTAATATTATTGAACAAATATTGTCTGCAAAGGGCAAGATATTTTGCCAAGCACTGGGGCACAAAGACAAAAATTAACCAGTTCTGGACCTGGATGAGCTTACATTCTATTCCTAATATGTGTTGGAGGTGGAGTCTTAGGGGACAGATTAGCATGGACATAGTAAAAAGACAAAATGAATAAAAATGTTGTTTTCAAAAGAGGAGCACTATAAAATGGTGGATGAAGATGAGATTCCTGTTGGAAGTAGAAATTTGGAAAATGGGTAAGTTTTTAAGACAATTAGTCATATTGCCAAACAAAAGTGTCGTGGCAGAAAATAAACTAATATAATCCTGAATTTCATAAAAGTATTGTAATTCAGTCATATTTGATTCGTTGTGAGCTAGTATGGTTATTTTTATTTTTTTTTGGCAAAGATACTTGAGTGGCCTGCCATTTCCCTTTGCAGTGAATTAAGGCAGAGAGGTTTAGTGATTGGTGCAAGTTCACATAGTCACTGAGCATTTGAGGCCAAATTTGAACTCGGATCTCCATGATTCTGGGTCCAACACTCTATTCACTAAAGCACATACCTGCATCCAGGGCAATTAGAGATTAAGTGACTTGCCAAATGCCAGGCAGCTAGTAAGCTTCTTGAGTCAGGAATTCAACTGAGGTTTTTCTTACTCTGTATACTTATTTTTAAGTATAGTTGCTAGGAATTAGGATGTAATATTTTCATTTCACTCCGTCTTGGTTATCACATACATGAAATATTATATTTAGTCCTTGACACAATCATCTAGAAAATGCATTGGCTACTTAGAGAAGTTAGACTCAAGGAAAGGCACACCAGATTTTGAAGGGCCCTGAGTCTATAAAAGGATTACTTGAAGGAAGTAAGAATATGTAGCTTGAAAAAGAGAAGAAAGTCTGTCTGCAAACATTTTAAAAGGTTTTCTTGCTAAAGTGCAATTAGACTTATTGTGCTTAGCCACAGAGAAGAAAATCCAAAAAAGTGAGCGAAAGTTAAAAATAGAATGAATGTAGGCTTTCTGTAAAAGTAGGATTTATGTAGGATCTATAAAAAAAGCAGACTAGCTTACCCTTGGAGGTACTGAGTTCACCCTTTCTTATACATCTTCCTATAGAGTTGGATGATCTTATATTGGGTGTGTTGCATTAAAGAGTGACTTCTGAGCATGATTTGGTCAAATGGCTGCTAAATTAATTACTTCTTAATTTTTTATTCTATGATTGGTCTTTTCATTTAAACTATGTTGATCATAATTCAGGCACTCATTATGACAGCAAAGCAGGGAAAACTAGATGCTATGAAATTATAAACAAAATTGACTCAAAAGAAGCATGTTCAAGAAAATCCCTCTCTCTTCTTTGCCCAAGTTCAGGGACTATTGTTAACGACTAGTTTGGTGCGTTCTTTAATTTTGTTAAATTATGTATGTTTGTTTTTCCCCATTCTGTTTTATGGATGATTCCATAAGGAATGACTCTCTGGAAGAAAAGAAAGGGATAGCTAATGAACAATGTAAGTGATGTAAACATAAATGATATCAATATTTTGAAAACAAAATCTTCACTTTTTTCACATCTCAAAATGATCCTTATGTTTTAAAGATTCTGTGATATTTACATTGACAATTCTTCTCCATTATAATTACATTCCTTGAGACCACAGAATGTTTGATTTTTGTGTATAGCTATACAGAGTCTGACAAAGTGTTATTTGCATAGAATGCATTTGAAAAATAGTTGCTGAATTGGTAAATAAATCTGCTTTTCCTTCTGAATTCAAGTGACACCACATCCATCATTATTCAATCATAGATTTTGTCTTTGCTTCTTCATTTTCGTTAAAGTGTAATATTCATTCTGTTATGAATAGAATTCAACAAATATTTACATTTTATTCTGTGCAATGAATTTTGATCTGTGCTAGGACAAAAATGAAGAAAAATTCTGCACTGATGTAATTCATAATTCAGTAGGAAAAACAAAGAGACACATGCAGGTAGGAGACAGAAATCAATGGAATTCCATGATAAAATTAAGGAAATAATTACATCTGAAGTAGGTTACTATAAAGTGTCTCCTCTAGAAGGTGATGTAGAGTCTTAGAAAGTTTTTGAATTCCTTTTTCCTTATTGGATTTTATTAAAGAGAGTGAAAAATTTCTGTCTCATATGAAAGGCATTTGAGCTATTTATTCTCCCTTTAAAAGTATGTCTTCATTTCATGACTTTTGGAAAATTTCAACAGCCCCCTGGGACTAATTACTTCAAAACGTAGGTCACATGTAGAACATTACAGCTGTGTCCAGTGGAATACATTACCTATTCATTGACTTGAGACGTGTTCACCAGGTTTGATTACAAGGAATTACAGCATCCAATGTACTATTAGTAGACTTAAAAGTGTCTGTTGATATTGTTCCTGGCAATACCATGAAGTTTTTTTTTTCAATGTAACTCAAAAAAAATTGAAATTATATGATATTTCCAGGATTTAAATTTCATAAAATTTAAGATGGTCAGTTTCTATGGAGAATTTTCATCTTTATTACATGCAATCAATATGAAGACTAGGTTTACTACTTCATTTAATAATGACTCAGTGATGTAATACCACTTAAAAAATAAGATCCGGCTTATTTTAGAAAAATATAGAAAGATTTGCATGCAATAATGAAGAGTAAAATGAACAGAGACAAGAGAACATAGTAACAGCAGTACTGTTTAAAGAATAACTGTGAATGAATGAACTATTCTGAGTGTTATACTTAAATTAGCTACAATGGACGTATGAAGGAAGATTCTATCCACCTGCAGAGAAAGAACTGAAAATGAGAAGTTATATAGTATGATTGGTTTTATACGTGTATGTATGTATGTATATATCTGTATATATATGTATGTATATATCTGTATATACATACATACACATATACATGAGTACGTGTGTGTTTGTGTGTGTGTGTGTGTGTGTGAAATGCTGGCCTTCTCTAGAGTGGCGTGGTGATGACGGATAGAAGAAGGACGAGAATTTGAAAACTAAAATGGAATAAAAATTGAATTGATTAGAAAAAACAGTAATCTCTGACACAAACATTCTGCATCTGGTCACCTTTATTTCAAAAACCTTGAAAGCAGCTACAGGAAATGGATCAATTCCTCATCTCAAATTTAAAAAAAAAATAAGAAATTATTCAAACTGAGTTAATTTTAATTTTACTCCTTCAAACTTTAATCTGACCACCAGCCCAACCTTCAGTTATTTTAATGACACATATGGTGCTATGACTATGTTTTATAGAAAAACTCATCTAAGCAGAAAATAGTATATTAAGCTTCACCATATACTTTAATCACATTATCTAATTTAATTCTTAAGATACACCTGCAAATAAATATTTAAGTGAAGCTACATTTCACAAATGATGAAATTGGGAAAGATTAACTAGGTTGAGGAGAATGAAAGGTATTAGAGATGGCATAAGAACTCAGCTATCATAATTACCGTGAAGAGTAGGTCATCCTTTTATAGATGAGCAAATTGAGCAAAACATACATTCAGTGACTTGCCTAGAGTTGCAAGGTTAGCAAATATCTGAGTTCATATATATTCATAAAAATATATGAATCAATACATTTTATTTAAATATGTAAATATTATTTACACTGATTTATTCATTCTCTCTATTATATACATATATATGATATATGATTATTTGTTAATTTCTCTATTTGAAAGAGAAGTAAGCATAAGCGAAAATTTTTATAATTCCACAGTATTTACTTGTTCTAGAATATTCAATAGGTGTTAACTACTTTTATGATTAACATTAAGTCAAATGCTAAAAGTATCATCTAGTAAAGCAAAGAGGAAAAAATGCTTAGCACTTTCCCTTTTTGTCAAATACTCGTATTAAATGTAGAAAAAAGACAAGATATGTTTACTAAAAACAAAGTTTCATTAAACTCTTCAGTAAATACTTTTATACTTCATGCCTTTTTTATGTTTTACTCTCAAATTAAAATGCATCTTTATTCTTTGTTTTCCAATACAGAGCTCTATTTTAGTTTCACAAACAAGTCAAGTTAGAGGATTTAAAGAGCTTCAAAATTCATCTTGTCCAACTAGTAGTCAAGAAACAAACATGATCTACAGCATCTCTGACAAAATGTCTTATTATGCAAAACTCAGCCCCTCTCAAGAAAGCATATTCCATATTTTGGAAAATCTGTACTTGCAAGGATATTTTTCATTAAAATAATGTAAATTTGCTGCCTATCTATATGCTGCACTTTGATCCTGATTCTCTCTTTTGAGGCCAATCAAAAAAGAAAATGAATGTGTTGCCCATGTATGAGAATTTTCAATACAGGAAAACTGTAGTAGTGTCCTCCTCTCTTCAAACTTCTCTCATCTAGGTAAAATTATCCTGGATCCTTCAACCAATTTTTGAATGGCGTGAATTCTATTGTCTCGATATCCTTGATGTAAAACAATTTGCATGCGTCCTCTGTCAAATATACGACACAGAACTCTAGACAGTATGGTCAGCATTCTTGCCATTTCGCGTGTCTTTAGGTGAGGCACTTCAAAAACCCATAGCATTTCTAAATGGAAAGGAACCTTAGAAGTTACGTAATCCAATTACCTACCCCCTAAAGCTGGTCATAAGGAATCACTTGAAAATAACTCACTCTGAAGAATGAACTATGTAAAATAAATTATTCCACATTTGGATTATTCTAATTGGAAAATTTCCCTTGTAATTGAAAGAAATGATTATCTGTATCTTTTGTATATAGATCCTAGTTCTGCTCTCTATGATCAAGAATGAAATTAATTTCAGTTTCATATGGAAGCCTTTCAAATACGTATAAACCATAATCCCACTTTAACTTTTTTATTGTGAACTTAATCATCAACATTAATATGCAGTTTATTTTTAAAAGCATACATTAAGTTTAATGTGGTAATACAATAAATTCTCGATTTTCTTGTGGTCTTTTCTTAACTTTTGAGTTTTCGTGTATTTGAAATAAATTTGCTGAAGTTCTTTTCCTTCCTCCTCACCCTTTTTATTTTTCATCTCTATTCCTGCTTCCCTTTTTATCAGTGAGTCAGAAAAAAAAACACTACTTTTCCAAATATAAGTCTAATTCTGTGCCTTAGCCCATCAACTTCATACTAAGTGTTAGAGAACATGGTTTCTCATCAACCATCTTAACTCGACTATTTCCCTAGTCATTGCATTGATTTATGTTATAGTCCTTCTAAATGGCTTTCTTTGTATTATTTTGATAATTTTATGATTTTTTGCCCTGGTTTTGCTAATTAAAGTAGCTCTTTCCAGCTTTCCTTGAATGCACTGCACTTGTAATTTCTTATGTCATAGTAATACACCTTTACATTTATATTCCATAATTGTTTAGTTATTCCCCAATCATCACATAGCAATTTTATTTCATCATCCTCATCATCATCATGATCATCATGATCACTTCTACTTCTATCACTACACTACTACTGAGTTTATGCTCCTCCTACTACTAAATTATAAAGAACACTCCAAACAGCAACAAATACTACTACTACAAAAAAGTACTACAAATGTTTTGTATGTGTAGGTCATTTTCCTTTGTGATTGACCTTATTTGTGATAAATGGCAAGTAGTTATATCAACAGGTTAAATTACATTACACTTTAATAGCCTTTGTTGTATAGTTCTAAAGTGCTCTCCAGAAAAGTTTGACCTTCCTTTGGCTGATCCTTCTGTGAAATGTGCTTCGTTGTTTATTTGTTATTGAAATGAGAAAAGGCACTTGCAGGTCATTTGTCAGCTAGGGAAATATTTACTTATCCATGGTAGGATAAGATCTGACAAAAATAATTTAAATTTATGCTTCTGACAGATTTTATTTAAAAGAATCAATTACAAAATGAGGCAGGCATCTGTATATTGTCGTTTATCTGAAAGTAATAGATAAATAAAGATAGCAAATCCTGAAAACTCAACATGAATCAATAGTGTACCACGAGAACCTAAAATTTAAGTACAACTTTCAGATACATTGATAAAGGCGTAAACGTCCAGTACAACAGATTCAATAATCTCAAGGTAATCTGTTCAGTCAGATGTTTTCTGAAATATTGTGTCACACTCTGGTTGCTACATTTAGGAAAGATATTAGTATTCAAGAGAGCACTCAGAGGAAAATAACCAAGAAGAAGTAGGACCTGAAAATAATGTCATATATAGTAAAAGATGATGTTTATTTTAGATGACAGAAGTCGTTGTCAGGATATGATAGTTATCTTGCAATATTTGAATTTCTGTAACACAGAAAAGAAAGTAAAGTAAAATGGTACATATAGAAATATTACAGACCCTGATGTTAGTTTAGTGCAAGGAACAAATTTACTTGCAACTAGTTATTTAATAGGAAATAGGTTTTTAAAATAGTGACTTCTCTCCTCACAGACGTTAGTAAAAGGTTGGGCAAAAAGCATTATACCAGATGTCCTGTGTAGATCTGAATAAATAAAACCTGAAATCTGCTTAAATTCAATACCCCATGATTTTCTTAAAAAATTCTAAACATAATACTATTTTGATCCAATCACCGTCATCTTCTGATTTCCAAACTCAATTGTACTTTTATTAGGCCAATTACTTTGTCATGTGAATAAACATGGCATGAAACTATGTTTTCATTCATCTGTGAAAAAGTTTAATGGTGAGATGATCTCTAAGATATCTTCTAAGTTAAATCTTATGAGTAACTACAATTTT
The DNA here is from genome assembly GCF_028372415.1 of Notamacropus eugenii. NCBI lineage: Eukaryota > Metazoa > Chordata > Mammalia > Diprotodontia > Macropodidae > Notamacropus > Notamacropus eugenii. Next base: position 249,052,542 of record NC_092877.1, on the reverse strand, counting down.
GATATACTATATCTGCAGTATGCCTCTGATCTTTTGACTTAGACATGTTAGGGGGAAATAGTATTCTATCAATTTGAGATTCTTATTGAACTTTATAATATCTGGCTTTTTGTGATGACCAAGATTTGAAAAATAAGGAGGAAACTAATTATTTGGAGAATCCGTGGAAATAATATGGTAGAAAATTGTAATAGAATACCTTCAAAATATAAGAAATTATGAAAGGAATATTTTCTGAGAGAAAATTGAGAAAACTTAAAGAAACTGATGCAATGTGAAGTAAGCAGAACCTAGGGAAGAATTTATGCAATAAAACCTTAGGACATTTAAGTACAAAGACCACACTATCAGTGGATCAATGATGAAACTTGATACCCCAATGCCTAACAGAAATGAGATATACTGAAGTAGAAAATGAGGCCTACATTCTGTAAACCATGAAAAAAAATAGTTGTGCTTTACAATATATATTTATTACAAGAATCTTTCAGTTTTTGCTCTTTTCAACATGATATTTGAGGCATATAAATTCTTTTTTCATTTTTTCAAATTTTCACATGGGAGTATTCATTATTGACAATTTGTAAAAAATAAATAAATAAATGTAATTCATCCACAGTGGATAGTAGTCATCACTTATTTTCATTTTAATGCTCTCAGATTATACCCTCATGTTCGTTTTGTGAAGTGTATTTGTCAAAAACGGGTGTTAAGATTTTGTTATTAAATCAATAAGTAATTCAGAGCTAGCATGGATTTCGATTTGTTCAGTTAGTCATGATAGCTCTTCTCTTTCTGATTTTTAAATGCATTCTATACTTTGCATTTTTCCCATAATACATAGGTTCCTAAGATTTAGATCTTTGGTCCCTCATATCTGTTTGTTTGTATTAATGGTGGCAAAGTTTAATACAGTAACAATCAGAATTCTTCAATTTGCTGGTTTTGTAGTATTCTGTTTTCATTTAGCATCCTGTCTCTTAGAATAGAGAAAGTCTGAAGACACTGACACTCGAAGAAATTTCATATTAGCCAAATTCCAGAAGAGGCAAAGGTTATTTATCTTTTTATTCCCTGGGCCTCTTGGGCAGTCTGATAAACCACATGGGTGCTTTCTCAGAAATATGTATTTAAATGTATAAAATGATATAATTTAAAATTATCAAGTGAACTAATTATTTTGAAAAGCAGGAAGATAGACATATATGCATATGTGTAATACAAAATTATATTTTACATTTATGACATAATCATATATGACTGAAAACAACTAAACAACAGAAGTACTTTGAAAACCCTAAAGCATAAATGTGTTACATATGTCAAGTTATCAAATATGCTTATGTATGCCAAGTTATCAAATACGCACTGGGAAGTGAGTCTCACCCACAAAAAACATGCGAGAAAGGTAGCATATGCATTATTATCCTCATATTATATAGAACCGATAGTGAGAGTATGTGACTTGACCATATTATGCGAGAAAAACAATTATGAATATTCATACTTCCATACCTGCTGACTCCAAATATAATGTTCGTTTCATTGCTCAAGAGCATCACAATAATTTCTATTTATTCTCAAATATTAGTGGTATGTTATCATGGTACTACTTGGTACTTAAAAAAGAAAATTCATTTTCAAAATTGAAATATAAATAGAAAGTTAATTCAAACGTTTGATTTTTCTTCATTGCTTTTAACATTAATTAGATTCAATATTTTTAAACCTAAAACACATAAAATTGACAGTGATCTATTATGTTAGAAATAACGTGGTTGTTATGGATTGTTCTCTGTGAATTTCATTATATATATACTCATATACGTGTCTGTATGTGTGTGTGTGTGTGTATATATGTATATATATATATATATATATATATATATATTTAGAAGTCTTATACCGGGAAAGATCATATCCAACCCTGTCACTGAGAGTGACACGCTGAAAGTTTTGTGGAAGTTCATATTTGGCTTCCTTGGTGACACTGTACTAATAATAGATTACATTTATATGGTGCTTACTATGTGCCAGGTATGGTGCCAAGTGCTGTACAGATATCTCATTTGATATTCACAAAAACTGTAGAAAGTGGGTGCTATTATTATTTCCTTTTAAATCTAAGCAAACTAAGATCAAATTGTTTGTCCTGGGTTACATAGCTTTTAAGTGACTGATGCTGCATTTGAGTCTTCCTGATTTATCCTGACACTCATTCCACTGTCCCACTCAGTTGCCTTCAAAATATTAATGCTTCATACCAACATTCCCATTGTTTCTTTAATTGCTTATGGTCCCTGGAAATTCTAAAACAAAACAACTCCTATGTATTTGTCCTATCTGTACATTAGGGATAACATCATAGAGTGTTAGACATGGAGCCATAAAAATTAAAATTTAGCATCTTCCTCCAATACACACACATACACACACACACACAAATAAATATCTATCTATCTATCTATCTATCTATCTATCTATCTATCTATCTATCTATCTATCTATCTATCTGCCTATCTAGATAGATAGGCAGATAGATAGATAGATAGATAGATAGATAGATAGATAGATAGATAGATAGATAGATAGATAGATAGATAGATAGTAATCTTCTCTGTGACCTAAAAGTCATTTTACTTGCAGTGCTCTGGATACCTCTCCTATATGATAAGTTGCAGAGAAGACATTGAATTGAAGTATAGGGAGTTTTTGCACCAAGTATTCTTCTAGAAGAATGAAATCAATACTTATAAAACTGTTTTATACTTTCTCATAAATTTTTGTATTACTGTATGTGTGTACCTATATGTATATGTATGTGGATTCATATACACATATGAGTGTATTTATGTATGTGTATATATACGTATATGCATGTATATATGTATGCATACATATGCATAAGGAAAATAAACTGTGCGGAATTAAAATGACTTGTCAAAGTAGCACAATTACTAACTGATGCAGCAGTATGGAACTTACAGTTCCTTTAATTCCCAATCAAATCACTGTCTTTAATTTCAATTTTTATATATCGTCATTTATTTTATCTGAAAACTATTGCGTTTCCTAATAAAAACATTTTGCAATGAAGAGCACATTCAGCCACTCATCACCATTAATGCTTTTCAGATGATCATATACCTTCTCACTGTTCATTCATCCAGACTTGAGACATAATTTGTTTCTTCTAGTCACATTTATAATCTGTAGCTCAAAGAGACATGTGAAGTCAATTAAACCATCCCATCTCATTTTACAGAGGAAAAAATAATAAAGCATACTAATGGCAATGACTTTTCCAAGCTCAATGATGCAATAAATAGCAAGGTTGGGATTACCACTCAGTCTTTCACTCCGAAGATCAGAAGTCATTCTACTGTGCATTGTATTTCAAACATGGAATTCAACCTAAAAATGTGTGTGTATATGTGGGTGTACACCGTACTCTCGACTTGTGCCTGTATTTATATGCATTTGAGAATATATAAATTTTAAATAAAAGGGTTTTTTGAAGAATATATGTATCATATATGACACAAACTTTTAATATCTTTATTATATTACATATATAATTTTGTACATAAACATATATATGTATACATATATATCTTATAGGTAACAATGCTTTTGCTATAAAAGTTAAGTAGCACTCAATTCAATCTACTTTAAATATCTATTTGATAAAAGATATTATGCTAACTAAAGAAATAAATGAATGCCTCTGTGCCCAGAAAACTTGTCAATGTTATTGGGTAGGTGAGATATAGGGTTTATAATACACACACAATTAAGTACACTCAAAGCTATTGAAAGCAATAAAAAACAAGCCCATGAGTTGAAAAACAGCTACTCAAGAGATCAAGAAAATTTATGTATAGATGTGTAGAAGGTGACACCAAAGCTCTGCTTTAAGAGAAAAGATATTCTAAGAAATGGAAATAATGAATGGATGTATTCCAGAATATTTGTGGAAAGGTATGGAGGTGGGAGATGTAGTATGGCATATCAAAACAACTAGTAGACCAGTTTGAACAAGAATGGACAGTGTCGAAAGGGAATGGTGTCAAATAAGTCTGGGAAAATAGATGGAAGGCAGAGTGCAATGAATTAAATGTCGAATACTATCACAAGTCAACATATTTTTTAATACCTTTCTCTACTAATATACTGTTCTCTTATCTTAAAAGCACATAGTGGTGTCATATATTTTCTTTCTTCCCTGATGGTCTGTTTATTCTCTCAGGTTCTATTTTGGTAATTGCCCATAATATACAAATTTTGAACATCTGTTATTAGTGATTAATGGGGAAATGAATGCAAAGAGATCATAACTGCAAAAAAAATTTTTTTAACATTTTTACTCACCCATTGTAACATAACAAAAACAGATACACAGGTTTCCAAAGTTCTATCATTACGGCATTGTTTTTGCTGCTGGTTCTCTCCTATCCTTTTTGCTAGACAAAATATTAAGCCATAATTCAGTCAATGTAAGACATTAGCAAAAGTCAATATTATTTAGAACATATGATTCATTGGTGGCGGTAGGGGTGAGGGCTATTTTGGAAGGAAGAGAGACAATAATGAAAAAAGCCAAAGAACAGAAAGGGATAAGAACCCTAGTTTGGGGAGCTCAGTCTGAGGTATGATTTTTGTAGGAGAGAGTCAGCTGGGACTCATTCTCGGCAGAATGTTGAGGAAAATGCCTGCAATTTTAGAGGAGGACTAAACCGAAGAACCCTAGGATCAAAGGTGTGCCAAGTGGGAAAGCAAGTTTAAGGACAAACAGATGTAAAATAAAAGACATGATATTGTTAAAAGCAATCAAGACATTTGTGCTCCTTAAAAATGAATATTCTAATGATCCAGGAAATAATTTGGCAGATTATATATATATATATATATATATATATATATATATATATGTATATATATATGTATGTATATGTATATATTATATATGTGTGTGTGTATGTGTGTATATATATGTATATGTATTTATATACATATATAATCTGCCAAATATATATATATACATATACGTATATACATATATATATATCATCATTAACAAAGTGATACGTGTATCAAAATGTGATAGAAAAATGCACATATGTTCATGCATGAGCATGACACTTTCCAAATCAATAGAACATTTTGCTCTAAGGTTTGAGGAAGTTTCCATTTGGACTGATTACATTTCTTTGTCCTTTTTTTCCACTTTTCTCTATAGTACAGAAACCCTATTTACTTAAACTCCTTCCTTCAAGAAAGGACTTATGTCAAGGTTAAAAGAAGAATTATTCAACACTGGTTTGGATGTTTGAAATTGCAATTGCCATTTTAATTGAAGGAAATATTTGGGTAGCACCGTGCAATTTTTAGACTGTTGTTGAGGACTAAAATCATGTACAATATCATGATGAATTTATGATTATTCTTCTTGTCAAAATATTTCATAAATTCTTCAAAAATTCCTTGTTCATTTTTTAACTTTCCTCTTAAGTTGTACCATTTGTCTTTGGATTCAGATTGAATAAGTGTTTGAGTCAACTTTTAAGGGAAAAAAAAAGATTGGACCTTCATATTTTGCACTTACCTAATAAGGGAGGGGGGTGGTGGGAGTAAAAAGATTCTGAAAAAGTAGATTTGTGTGTGTGTGTGTGTGTGTGTGTGTGTGTGTGTGTGTACTTATGACTTTTTCTAAATATTTTCAGAAAGTGTCACAAGAGTTTGTAGTTGAAACCTTTGCTGGATTTGATCGTTAACATGACAAGTCTCACCTCCAAGATATATGTAAAGCACAGAATTTAAATTTCTCTTCAATTCGCAAAGTTGAAAGTTTAAAGAAATATGTATAAAATTGTATAGAGATTTAGAAATTACACCTATTGGAAGAATAAAAATATTTTAGTAATGTTTATTAATTATGCATTTAAGTTTATGTACTTTATGTAAATTATGCATTTTACATAGAAATATGCTAAATAAAATGACTGTGTGTGAGATTATGAGTACATATGGTACTCATTTAGAAGAAAATGTGGAAAGTCTCGGAATACAAAAAAAATTCAATACTACAAAATTCTATATAAAGCACTGTTTCTTAACAATTTAATTTTGTGTCAAGAAAAGATGATTTTCCCTTTTACTCAGCAGTACCTAAGTTTGTACCCCAAAGGGAAAAAAAGAACTAGCTATATACATACATACATACATACATACATACATAAATATATATATATATATATATATATATATATATATATATATATATATATATATATATATATATATATATATATATATATATATATATATATACACATACACACAATATTTATGACAGTTCTTTTTGTGGGGAAAATAATTTGAAATTGAGAAGATACACATCAGTTAGGGAATGGCTAAACAAATTGTGATATATGATTGTGATAGAATTCTACGATAATGTAAGAAATAATGAGCAGGATGCTCTCAGAAAAACCCTGAAAAATTTGCATGAACTGATTCAAAGTGAAGTGCAGAGAATAAAGAAAACATTGTACATAGTAACAGCAATATTGTACATTACAGAATTGTGAATGACCTAGCTAGTCTTAAAAATACAATGATCCAAGACAATCCCAAAAGACTTAAGAGGAAAAATGTTATCAAACTGTAGAGAAAGGACTGATGGAATTAAAATGTAGATTGACGTTCACATATTTTTTTTTGCTTTTATGTTATTCCTGATTTTTACTTTGGATTTTTGACAACATAAATAGTATCCTGTAGCACCAATGTGATATTCACAGTGCTTACTGAATCCGTGAACATCTCAGTGCGGTTCTGAATGCCAAAATACCATAGACTCTCCACATGGAAGGCAGAACAAAACATTCATTCAGCCCCAAATCCATTCCAGCAACAACAATCTATATACAACAACAACACAGAGGACAACACCACACCCAAAACTCTCCCCTGCTAGGCTTTTCACAAACCAGCTCCATTAAACAAATCACAATCTATTTCACTCACACTACCCAGCAGCCTGCTTGCCTGCATTCTTCCTAGCTCTCATGACTTATTTTCTCTCAGCTCTGCTCCACCTCTGCCTCTTCCTGTTCCATCCATTCAGCAAACTTCTCCCACCAAGGACTCTGTGTGAATCAAACTCCTGTAACTCAGGCTTCCATTTGACCCAGGCAAGTTACATGTGTCTGCTAATGAATATGAAATATTTTTCATTTAACTTGCCATTACACACAGGAATCTGTTTCATGATTGCGCATTTATAATTTATATCAAATTGTTTATTGCTTCAGGGAAGGAGTAGGGAAACAAAGGGAGAGAATTTGAAATTCAAAGGTAAAAAAAAAAGAACCTTAAATATTTTTGTTTACATGTAATTTCAAAAAAAAAAATTAAAAGAAAGGTTCATTTTATTTACTAAATGTGACCTAAATTTCATTTCATCTATTATTCATCTATTCATTAACAAGAAACACCTGTTGGTATATGCATATTTGTAATTGATTGGAACTCTTAAAAAAAAAAAAAACAGCAACACAATTGTGTCCATCTATCCAATTCATCATTCAGGTTTTGTGAACAAAAATAATTTATTTGGAAATACTATGATAAATTTTGTGATCCACATTATTTATAATTTTGCATTATAAACATAGTCATATTAGAGGAATATTTTTTCAAACAATTTTACTAGGAGGGCTGGGCCGAGATGGCAGAGTGAGAGCAAAGACTCTCCAAGCTCTTAGACAAACTTCTTCAGATACCTCTAAAAGGAGAATCTGACTAAATTTTGGAGGTGCAGATTCCAATAGGAGACAAACTGGCAGATTCAAAGCCCAGGTCAGACTGGAAGTTCCAGAAGAAGCATGTATTCCGTGGGGGTGAGCCCACAGCGCACAGCACAACCTGTCCAGCACAGCTCCGCGGGAAGGCCCCAGGAAACCTCAGACAGCAGCAGGCAGAACCAGCGGAGCCTCAGCCCAGGGTGAAAGACCAGCAGAGCCAAGCCAGTGACAGCCACTGAGTGCCAAATACCAGCGCAGCAACTTCTGAGACTTTCAGTCATTATAAACAAGGAAAAGCAAAAGAACAGCGAAAAAACCATAAAATCTTTCTATAGGGACAAAGACCAAAACAGAAATACTGAAGAGGTCAGTGGTGAGACTGTACTTCTATCTGAAAATTCAGAAGGGAGTATGAACGGCTCGCATGCACAAACAGTTCTAATGAATCAGCTGAAGAAGAAAATAGAAGAAAAACTGGCCAACGATTTTAAAAGTATAAAAAGAAGAATTCCCTGATGAGAACACCTCTTTAAAAAGGTAAATGGAAAAAATAGAAAGGAAGTATGCAAATTAACTGGAGAAAATAACTCCTTCAAAAGAAAAATTGGACAGATGGAAAAGGAGATGCAAAAGTTAACTGAAGAAAACAATTTCATAATGATTAGAATTGAGCAAGTAGAAACAAATGACTCTATGAGACAGCAAGAATCAGTCAAACAAAATCTAAAAATGAAAATATAGAAGAAAATGTAAAATATCTAATTGGAAAAACAACTGACCTGGAAAATAGACCCAGGACAGAAAATTTAAGAAATTTAAGGGCCTGCCAGAAAGCAATGATGAAAAAAAGAGTCTGGACAACATCTTCTAGGAAGTCATCAAGGAAAACTGCCCAGAAGTGCTAGATCTGGAGGGCAAAATAGTCATGGAAAGAATGCACTAGTCACCTCCCGAAAGAGGTCAGAACCCAAAACCCAGGAAATATCATTGCCAAATACCAGAACTATCAAGTGAAGGAGAAAATACTACAGGAAGCCAGAAAGAAATCATTAAAATATCAAGGAGCTACAGTCAGGATCACGTAGGAATTTGCAGCTTCTACATTAAAAGACAGAAGGAATTGGAATCCAATATTCTGTAAGGCAAAGAAGTTGGGACTATACCCAAGGATCAACTATCCAGCAAAGTTCAGAATAACATTTCAGGCAAGGAGATGGTCATTCAATGAAATAAGGGATTTCCAGATCTTCCTGACCAAAACGCCAGAACTTAATAAAAAATTCAATCTTCAAACGCACGTCTCAAGGGAAGCATAAAAAGGCAAACAGGGGGGGGGGCGGCGGGAAAGCTACTTGTTATTCAATATGGGCAAACTGTTTACCTCCCTATAAGGAAAGATGATAGCTGTTAACATTGAGAATTCTGTATCTGTTATGAAATATAAAAGGGATATACATAGAGGGAACAGGTGCAAAGTAAATAATGTCATGTAAAAATATGATTTAAGAATGCAAAGGGATTGTAACAGGAGATGTGAAAAGGAGGAAGCAGAAAATGGTAAATTACATCACAGGAAGGATTTAAGAAGTATAGTATAGGGAAAGAGGGGAGGGAGATGAGCATTGTAATATCATCTGATTTGGTTAAAGGAGGAAACAATAAACTTAAGGATATAATTCTAACTAATTCTATAGGCAGTAGGAGGGGAAGGGGGAAGAAAGGGGAGGGAAGTTAAAGGGAGGGAAGAAGCAGTAAGGTTATAGGGGTGTAAAAGGGACGGGGTCTAAAAGAAGGAAGGAAAGGCTGCAGGAGGTGGTGGTGAAAAGTGAAAACTATTGAGGAGGGGAAGGAAGAAGGGAGAGCTAAAAACACAAATGGTGGGAAAGAGTATGGAGGGAAATACACAGATTCCAATCATAACTGTGAATGTGAATGGAATTAACTCTCCCATAAAACAGAGACAGATAGCAGAATGGATTAAAAGCCATAATCCGACAATATGTTATTTACAAGAAACACATTTGAAACGAGGGGATACACACAGGATGAAGGTCAAAGGTTGGAGTAGAATATATTGTGCTTCAGCTGATGTAATAAAAGCAGGAGTAGCAATCCTAATCTCAGACAAAGCAAAAGCAGAAATAGATCTAATCAAAAGAGATAAGGATGGAAACTATATCCTGCTAAAAGACACCATATGCAATGCAGGAATACCATTATTAAACATGTATACTCCAAGTGGTATAGAACCCAGAATTTTAGAGGAGAGGTTGGGGGAGTTGAAGGAAGAAATTGACAGCAAAACTATACGAGGGGGGGACCTCAACCTCCCCCTCTCTGAACTTGATAAATCTAACCTCAAAATAAA